>NC_090935.1:546678089-546981120 GCF_040938575.1 Ambystoma mexicanum | reverse complement strand
GACTACCCCATGATCTGTAAAGGATATAGTCATGTTTAACTTGCTGAGCTGGTGCCTATCCAGTAAATTGACTGGGGAACTCTAAAATAATAGTAATAATGCCTGCACTACCTTCCCTCCCATCTTTGCATCTAACTCCTCAGTGTATGGAACCTTGGAAATAGCCCCAGAGATTCTCTACACATCAAGATATGTTCCTAATAGTGGGAAGTTTCATTCCATGATACACGATTTAGTTGCACCAGAGTCCACCATGAATATGAACTGCGTGTTTCCTATCTCCACCGCACCAAAGGTTCCTCTTCAGGGTGGAAGGTCGTCGATAAGACCGGACACGCGAGTGCTTTCTGTGGGCTGTTCTAGTCAGGGTATGTGTTTATTCCAGGGAACGAGAAAGGGCTACCTCCTACCACTGCTTCTCCCCCAACGGGAGCAGCAGCCCCACCCGGTACCCTGTTCAACAGGGCAGCACCACCCTGATGTTGTGACAGGTGCAGCACTTGTGTGTACGGTGTTTGGGGCTGTTGATTATAGGTTTGGTATTGCCCCTGTGAATACTCTTGATTCTGGTATCCTTGACCCTGTTGACCCTTTTGTGGGTACCCTAGCCCGTGGGGCCCTTGGGGCCTTTGGCCCTGTTGTTGTGGCCCATAATTATACCCCACTGCAGGCCTTCTCCTGCATTCCCTTGCAAAATGCCCCCACCTTAAACAATTCCAACATTGAGACTCTCTGAACCCACCTCCCCTGGGTGCAAACCCTCCTCCTCTTGCTCCTTGAAATCCCCTCTTCCTCACTGCGGCCCCCCTTGCTGCCAATGTGGGCCAGGGTACTGTTGCCCCACTCCCCACTATCCTTGTCCTCCTTTAGTCCACAGTGCTTCAATAGTGGCACTCTCAATTTACTGGGTACTCTCTGTTCCTTCCACCGGTACTGGCGTTGATACAGGAACCTGAACTGCTACCTTTGCCAATTTTTTCCCCACTAATTTTGCTTCATCCCCCTGACACCTGTGGACTGTTTCCCTCCCCCGCTCCTTAATCCTTTTACAATGATGCACTATTATAGTCTGTATTTCTGGCCACACCTTCGCCTTAATACCCACAATCTTATACAGCTCCTTCGCACTTTCTTTGACAAGCCCCTCTTTACAATAAAATAGAACAATTGTATTGATTGACCCCACATCCCTCCCATCTCAGCTCTCCACTTCTCTTGCATTTTAATAATAAATCTGGCTGGGTCCTCATCATCCCCCACAGTATACTGCTTCAATGACTGTAAATCAGGGGCATCTGGGAAGGCCCTTCGTAGTGCGTCCCGTACCATATCCCTAATTCCATTAAATGGTGCTCCATCATGTGCATCGTCCCCCAGGGTTATTCCCAGATATCTGGCCTTAACCAACACATCCCCAGCCTGGTACCCAATTACAGCAACCAGCAGGCTCTTAAGATCCCCTATCACCAGGGGCACACCTGCTGTTTGCTTTTCAAATTTGTATATCCACTTGCTCGCCCCTGCTGTGAGGTGCAGGAGTGTCTTAATAAAATTATTCTTGCCCATTTGGGGCCAGGGCACATACTGTGTCCTCCCAGCCACCTTATGGATGAGGGGCATCTGCATCTTTGTCCTACTTCCCACACCCTTCTTCATACCCCCTCTTCTCTTTACCAATGCCATCCTGTTCTTCAATCTGCCCCGCCCATAGACCTTCGACTTGGGGGTTATTCTCAGCCACCTCTTCACCCCCTCCCTTCTCCTTCACTTTGATCCTCAGTAAACGTATCAGTATCCTCTTTCTTCACATTCTCCCAAGACAGTATTCTCCTCTCCCTGGATGATCCACCCACCCAGGCTTCTTTCTCAACACCTACATGTCTTATTCCATCAGTGTCCATCCTAAGCAGCACTTCCCCTCATTTCCATTGTCCTGACCCTTCTCTCAATGCACCTATATCCCTTGCTGTTCCTGGGGATGTCTGCATCCTTCTCAGTTCTGTTAGTAATCCTGTCAACCTATCCTCAAACTCCCTAGACCTGTAACCCACCAATACCTGTGCTTCAGGCAGGTGGGTATACGGAGGTGGGGGAGCGCAGCCTGTGGTGTTACTGGTGCTGCAGGGAACCCTACTGCAGCAGAAGGGGTTCCTATCGCAGCTTGGATTAGTATACCCTTCTGTGGGATATGTTGTCAAGAGATATAATCTGCCACGCTCCACTGGCACCCCACCCTCTCCTTCTCCCTTCCCACACTTCCCATCTTTCTGTCTCTGTTCCTCTATTCCATTCCCTTGATCTTCTGCATCTTCAAACATACACCAGAGATCTAGAATTTCTTTTCTCTTCTGTAGCTGCTTCCCCTTATACTTTGCTACTAAAAATGTGGACATGTGATCCAGAATGCTCTTGTTGTGTGAACCCTGCCCTGGCCATGGGCAGGGCATCGTCCCCATCCTGTCTCTTTCATCCACTGCTTATATGTTTGCACCCTGTCACGATAAAGTGGCAGGGCCTTATGCATGTGTTCTATTGGTCTTCCACCCCCCATAATAGTGGTGTCTATCTCTTACTGACCCCACAAAGTCCTGCTAATGCGCTGTGCACGCTGCTGCCTGTTTGTGACAACAAAAAAAACTGAGAAAATCCACCCCCCTTCTCTATCACTCTTCCTTGCGTACACACACCACTCCAAAAATAATCATCCAACACCACCCCTCACTGCGACGCACGCAATTACAGCCCCTTCTAGTGCCGGTTCTTCCCCAAAAAATCTCAAACACAATAGATTAAAACAACATACTAAATTAACAACCATTACTTGTGCCAGGCCTACCACCTATACAAGACCACTACTCTTTATTTCCATATACCTTCTTTAAATACTATACTGCTTTGTGCTACCACCTTTCCTCCCCTTCCGAGGAGGGGATCCCTGCAGTACCTTTGCCTTACCATATAATTCCTTACCTTATAATGCTTTTACTGAAACACTCCATTCATAATATGCATTTTAACAACAAATAACCCTAACCTCATCCACGTCACATCAACAACCTTGCTCTCCACATGCTCACACCTTTCACACTTCCCCATGCATATGTCCCCTACTTGTTATCTCTTACAAGAATCTACTCACATGTGCATGCTCACCTGAACTCCTCCGTCACTGGGTTCCAACACCGGCCTGCACTCTCCTCAAAGCCGTGCTCGGCTTCAAAGAGCTGAGAGGACTTTTCTTAAAATGGCTCCTGCTAAACCATTCGAAACGTGTTTTTTCGGGGCTGGTCGCTGTAAGTGGGCTAGGTTTGTTATTGGCTGTCCGATATCAGGTGGACAACTTATGCCTACCTCTTCATTGAAGAAAAATCAGTTACACAGTGTTTCATTGGTGTCTCAAGCTATAAGGTCTTTCGTTATACAGACTAATACAATTGATTTGGCACTTGTGCTATGTCTGGAACATTCGGTTCAATTAGCAGCATGTAAGCCAAGGCCCAGGTGCAAGTTGATTGGACATGAGGCTGCCATACCACCCGATTAGCCCAGCATCTCTCATCGCCCATGCCTTCTGTCATGAAATTCTCTTTGTTTTTGGCCTCGCAGAGTACTCTCATCCTGGGAATACAACGGGAGTGAAGGCATTCACTATCCTATCTGGAACTTCAAGTTCAAGCCCTATTTCCATCTTCGACTCATGTGACAAGAGAACACAATTCTGCTTATTCTGCAGGCTTTTAAATGTTTTAAATGAATTAAGACTTGGCATCCTTTTTGTTCTTTCTTGCACCTTAATGTGAGAGGATTCATCCTCCGCGCACACGTTCCTCTTCAGCGTAGATAGCTGGCCTCGACTTTTCAGTTCTTCACTTCAGGCGAGACAGCCTCCCAACACAGCTTCAATAACCTGGTATTCTACTGCGACACAGTCTTTCATTCTTTCTCTGTGATTCTTTGGCTTATGATATCAATGTGCAGTTTCTATACAATGGTGGCTCCCCCTGCATTGTATTTACTACTTATAGCTAGTCTATATGATGACTTGATCTAGCTTGCGTTTCAGCGTCTGTACATTCTTCATGCTTCTGATTGCTACAGAACCTTTTACTGTGTAATCATCTTCTTTTACACTTTACGGTTCACATGATTCTTTACTTCGCCATTTCTCCACTAGGACCCATACATTGTGTTCAGTTAGTGTTTCAGGATGTAATGGACTCTTTCTTATGACATCATCAATCCATTTTCTTAGCACTTTCTCATATTCCTTCAGGGAGTTCCTCCTGTAGGCTGTCGTCAACTCGATGGTACATTCGATATGGTTGTCTTAATGGATACCGTTTTCCATATGTTCGTTGTACTATTTGTACAGTAGCTGAGGTTAGACAGGGCATGGTCTCATGGTTCCAATACAGTGGAGGTAGGGGGGCAGTATCTCCTCCGGATATGTCCGTCTGCTCCTCTACAGTGTTATGTATTGTTGTAGTCCGGTGGCACACGCCTGAGTGCTGCAGTGCTCTTGCTATAGAGAATTTCTGTGTGAACTGCATTGTTGTGCTCCCCTTTTAACTAGGCAAAGCACTAGGTTGTAGTAGGACGCAACACTGTGGTTAAGTTTGCTACAGTACCCAGCAGCATTGCATGCAATCTCTTTTAAAGACACCTAATGTGCTTTTTAATTTGCTTAGAAGTATAGGAAGTAATTTGTTCATGTGTTGTTTTGTGGGTGCTCTTGTAAGGTACCAAACTCAAGACAGAAAGACCTGCCAGCTATATTTTTATTTTTATTTTATTTGAAGACTCGGTTGAACTCTTGGGTAACCCCTCAGCTCATGTGTGTTTGCACCATGACAATGTAGCTGCCATTAGTAGCAAGTAACTTGCTTTGCTCGTGAACGCCACCCCGCATCTTGACATATGTACAAAATAGATTGTATTTTCATTTGTATTCACAACCGCATACCCTACCTTTCAGAAGTCTTCCTTTGATACATTGGAAGGGCAATTCCACGCTATCCTGGATATATTATAACACACGGCTTCTCCCATATTTATTTTTTATGACAAAGTGCACATTTTCAGGTGGATCAGAGCTCTTGAAAGACCTAGATTTTGAGTTCCGTGAGCACTTGGGATCTGTTGCCATTTAATAAAGGTCGGAAAAGAGTCCTAGGCAATATTTATTTAGAATGGAAAACATACATATTTTTCAAAATCTAAAGTTCCCATTATGATGCGTGCATCAAGCCACTTTCCTTGTTAGTCACCACACTTGTGCTTTAGTAATAAGATGTAATTCTAATATTATTGTGAGTCAGTCATTTAGCTTTAGATAGAAAATGGCTCTATCCTTGTGTCTTTGTGAATGGTTATAGCTTTTAGTTCCTCCTACGACCAGAGGGTGACTGAGAAGTGTTTTGCAGAGCACTTATGTACTTATGTGTTCTGTTTTTTTTGGCTCAGAACAGGACCATCAGCGTATGGGATGAGCAAGTGAGTGAGCATCTACGTAAGCGAGTAGGTTACTGAGTGAGTGAATGAGTGAGTGGAAGAGTTACAGAAAGATACGTTTATAGCGCTTGTACTTGGACTAACATTGCTGAACTCTGGGCATCTTCGGGAGGGAAAGAGCAAACTAACTGAAATGTGACAGAAGTTCTGTATCCACCCCGCAGAAAGCCATCATTTTCTTATATCTTTGAAGATTTAAGTGTAGGCTATTCAAATAATGCGCCCCTCCACACAGAACATGATTTTCCCAGATGTTGACAATTTATGAGATGGGATCGTAATTAACTCTTGTTTCTCAGATCAAAGTGTACGTTCAGGCACGTTGCCATATAATGTTACTACGCAAGTAGATACGTGTTTTACAATGATGCACTGTAAAGGTTACACATGCAACCACAAAGAAAAAGCCTGTCTACTTCCATGGAGCATTTTGCCGATTTATGCAGATCAGGCACATTGTTTCGCTTTTGATGGGCCACAGCGAGCCTACCAGCAGTATTTTGATGATGTGGAAGTCCATAAGGAAAATGTTTAGGTAAGCTGTTAAAGTGATCTAACCTGGAGTTGTTACTTTTCCCATGACCAGGCTACTTTGAGCTTTTTCAATGGTAGATGGCTGTTGTATTATGTCATTTTCTAACTGAAGGTTCGAGAGGGATTCCAAGAGAGGGGTGTTCTCATAGGCCGATCATCATCTAGCCAAAACTGTGAGGTGTTCCGCCTTATCCTTTCCAACCAAAACTTTCCAAAACACTTGGTAGATGAGAGTTACCAAATGTCACTTGTAAAACGTGTGCCAGGTGCTAAACAGAATACTGTTATGGAGATGTATCCACAGCCCTCTGGTGGGGGATGCAAAACCATTCATCCTAAGGGTACACAGGCTTCCAATCAAACAATAGACGAACATCTTTTAGCAGTACTGCTTTCAGAGCAATCCGGCTTCACTCAAGGAAGGTCAGAAGGCTGGTAGATAGGTGTAGTTTGTCCCAAATAGACACCTCAGGAGAGTATACTGCACAGACCTACTTAAAAATGTATATGCGCTTGAATAAATTGATTACTCATAAAACAACAGTACTTACAATAAGTACTTGAGTTGTAATAAAGTAGAGCAGTATAAATAAAAAAACGTGTAGATCCTTTCCACTCCCAAGCTAAAGGCATGACTGTTGATAAAATCAGTATCTATAAGGCTAAGCGGTGGGGATAAAGGGGAACACTAGACAGAGATAAATACACGTGTATAAAGTCATGATCAGGACAAATGCCAGTGCGTGAATATACCTTATATCCAACACATCCGCTTGTAAATGGACAACAGAGGTTGCACACAGGTAGACCATATTTAGCACCTGGAGAGAGAGAAGGGATTACAAATTCACAACAGGGCCCAGAGGAACAGCAAATGGTAGGAACTGTGTTAGTCTTACAGTACCCGACCTATATGGTATCACTGCATTCCTTTAAATAATTAGATAACAAAATAACCAGCAGTTTTAACTAGTAACCCAATACATTTCAGTATTGCAGTAATTTCCTAATACGTAGACACAATTGGATGTAAGTTAAAATTCTAGTCTTCGGTAAAAACTACCATGTACACCCAAAAAGGAACCCAGGAAACATGTCCATGTTCAGGTGAGTACATTCCAAAGTCACTTTAGTGGATTTCAAAACGTTTAGAAATGTTGCCCATAGGAATTGACTGGACAAGACCTGTGGTTATGGGATGAGGCAGGTAAGTCTGTGTTCTAGTCCGCAGTTAGGGTCATAGGTGCAACCAATCCCAGAGGACATCAGAGGACACCCCATGAGGATCTCCAGTTCCAGGCTCAAGACCCAGAAGGATGGAAGAGAGCATAACAGGATGTGTGTCAATGCTGAGATGTGGTAGAGGGGATTTTTTTTAATCCCACTACTCTAGGACCCATGCTACCCGTGATAGGAATAATGATGAATAACGCAGGAGGCTAGAACAGAGGGGCAATTACTCACGCCACTAAAAATGCTTAGCCTAAAAATGGCAAAACAACCAAGAACGTGTAAGAGGATTCAATTCAACGCTACAGCTAAGTCAAAGCCTAGTCTGGGATACTGAATGGAAACCCTTATGGATATATCTTTATGTCCAGTTCATGCGTTCTGGATGACTACCCCTATATAACACCCCTCTCTTGGAATCCCCCTGACCCCGCTGAGCCAAGAAGTAGTTCTGTTTTGCAAGTTTAAAGGTTTATTTGATAATTTAAACAATATATATATATATCACGCTTTATAATAAATTAATAATTGAATATGACTCTTAATATGAGCAGTAATCAATAATGGATAGTCTGGCACTGGCACACTTGTGAATAGGAACAGAAGAATAAGGTGGTAGAGAATGCTTTATATAAGTTCAGATGGATGTAATGTTGAATGAAATGCAATACAGAAAATACTCAATATGATTTCACCAAAACAATGTAATCACTTTCTCTGGCAATCCACTCCCCCCCTTAATGCAATGCAAGGAAATGGAAGGAAAGCACACAGTTCTCAGAAATGCAATCAGCTGTAATTCAGTTCACCCCAGCAAGCTTACACTACAGAAGTTGGAAACACAGGCCCAAAATGCTTTTATATGTGCTGGCAATGAAGTGAAAAATATGCTAAAATGCTTTTAATTCCCTCTAGAGGTTCAGGTTGAGTGGTATCAAGTTAATATTAGTCCAGGCTCACTCTAGCAATGATTCAGGGATGGTTCTTAAGAGGCAAACGAATTTTTAGCAAGGAAAGCAATGAAGCTGCGGGTTTCACACGTGGGGAAATTTGCAAATCGCGGTAAATTCGCGAGTGCGTTTTTCGCGATTGCGGCACAATTGTATGGAATAGGAATGCGGTTCTAGGTTCGCTGAAAAGCAAAGATTCTAAGCTTTCAGAGGAAAGTTACTGCAAGTCTCTAAGACAAACGGTTACGGAGTTATGAACGATTAAATAAAGGTAGTTTTTCGGATTTGGAATGTTAAAATTCAAAGTGACAAGTGACAGCTAGCAACTAGAAATGACAGGTGACAGCTTTACAAATGACAGGTGACAGTTAGGAGGCAGTTCTGGTTAGATTAAAATAGATTGAATTATATTATTTTAGCCAAGAGATTGGTTCTGCACAGTCTTGCTAGGTACTCACACTATATTCTTGAATTAGAATGGGCCTCGTCACGGATCTGGTCAGGTTTTAGACTGGACTCTGGTCTGGTCTCGGCACTTCACAGTGATATGGGTCAGCTCTCTGGTTCTGCTAACAGTGGTCTGGGTCAGCTCTGCTCTCTCTCTGGGTACAGCACTGCTTCTGGATCGTTCTGCACAGCTTTCTCTGGAGATTGATGGATTTGAAGTCTGGATCTCTGGATGTGGTATGGTCCGGCAGAGCGCGTTGCAGCAAATGGAAATGAAAGTCTCTATCTGTCCTGACTGTCTGCTTTTATGTGTTTTGAAAATGGGTGGAAAGGCTAGCTTCCTAGGCCCTACCCCTCTCCACTTGTCATTGGCCACTTCCTCCTCTTCCCCTTGATTGGGGGAATGAAATGAAGTGTCATCATGATGAGGTCTGTTTATGGTACAGAGAACCCGCCCCTGTCAAATTACACACAATCTATATTTTGACCCAAAAGACATATTTGCACAGGTACACATTTGTTTAAAATTACATGCACCCATCACATATCACAGGAGGTATACCCTGTCCAAATCTGCTCTTCCTGGGAGCTTGCATTCAGAAATGGCAACATATTTCACTTTTTGGTCAGGTTACCAATATCAGATTCTTACTCAAATTTACCCAAATGTGTGCAAGGCATGCAGACATTAATTGATGAAGTATCAGACTTTTAACATGCATACATTTTAAGTAATACCCTCTTAACTGCTAGTTTGCCCCCAGATCATGCCACCGGTTCTAAAAACCTCTTAAAATGTGGGCAGAAAAATCACAAGAATTATGGTATCATTTAAATAATTCTGACAAGTCCGTACTATGAGTTATTCATCTTTTTCTAAAACCATATTCTGGCTACAGAGGTGTGTCTTTTCAGATCACATGGTACAGAAACCAGTTTTTCCACTTTCTTCAAGCTCAGCCTCTGTCTCCAGTTTCTCCCCCTCCCAGTTTCTGCAAAGAGGAAGCCAGTTTTATTACCCCTGCAATAAACCACCTGCCTGGGCCCTGGAAGGCCCATTGTTCAAGAGGAAGCCATTTATGGCCACTTCCATAAACCCTCTGCCTGGGTCCTATGTTTAGCCTCTAGCAGTCCCTTGGTAATCCAATCAGAGAAGTGTCATATCCCTTTTGGTGGGAACAGCAAAAGGGTAGCTAGGCCTGGGAACACAGCTGTTGTGCAAGTCTCATCTCCTGTCGGGGGTAGCTGGTGGGCAGAATTCAGTTTCATTAAGCCAGGTTTCAGATAAAATGTCACTTTTTGTTACCCAGTTTAAGTCAAGACAATGTTTACATATGCAGCTAGAATGCTGATTCTAAGTCCAAAACTATGGCATTTCAACAGTGACAACTATGTGCCACTCAAAAGTAGGTCACTCAGTTAATTTAAACATTTTCGATTTTTGGTAATTTTAAATCCAGTTTCAGTTAGGCTGCTGCAGACCTGCAGAGCTCAGCCAGTCTTGTTATGAACATTCAAGTCACTTCAGAATATAACTTTACATTGTATCCACCTCTCAGTAAGTCTTTCTTTGGCATGCTTTGGGTTCATTTATTCAGTTTTACATGAAAAAGAAATCTGGTGTTGTTTTAAAACGCCGGCTTTCTGATAGTGGTGAGTACTGGTACTGCACCCATTTTTGGGATTTAAGAAAATGAGTTCCCCACAATTCTAGGTTGCTTTTGGCAATTAGCATTGCCATTCCCAATGGTTTCAGGCTACTGTGTGGGTAGTCCAATGGTGGTTTTAGGCAGTGCCCTTCTGTGCCCATAACATCGACAAAATGGGTGGCAGCCTATTCTTCATGCATTTCCCTGTGCATTTTCTGGGAAGCTCTGGCCATCATGATGTTTTCCATGTCAGTACTGCACAGTTTTTGAGGTAGGGCTCGGATGCATGGGTAAAAACATCCCACAAGCCCCCCTCTTGCGATGGCCATTCTGTTTCACTGATGGGACTCGCAAGACCTGGGATGTTTCCTCATCTTCTTCCAATAGATGGCACAGTTCAGCATCTTTTTCTCCATCCGGTCGGATTGATCGGTTCTCCTCGCCGGTCCAGATGGGAAGATTGGGCGGTACCCCGGGGCCCTTGCGTCTCTGCTCCCGGTCTCCGGATCGTCCTCCTTGGCCCGTCTCCAGGTTTTCTTTCTCCTAGGACGACAAAGGAAGAGCGGCAATACATATGCATAGACATTCTTCCCCCACCATTGATATAGTGGGGTGGCATATAAATTTATAGTCAAAACATATGAACATGCACATTTCTTTTTGCATTCAAAAACGAAAACACCCACATTGAGAAACTCAGAATTTGATAGGCGATATATAGGATATTTTAAGTTAGAACTGAATTAATCTGAGACAGTACCCTCTAGGATTCCAGAGGATTCCTCCAGTTTTTGCAGAGTGTGCCTGGGATGGCAACACTTCAACTGGTTTATGTGGACCCACTTGTCTTCCCCCTCTGCCAAACCGCCTTTGGGGATGCGGATCTTGTAGGCCACAGGGGAGATTTTGTCTATAATCTCAAAGGGTCCCTTCCATGTAGGCAAAAATGTTCGCTGTTTGGCCTGGTTCCTTTGGAAATTGTATAGATAGACCCGGTCCCCCACCTGATATTCCTTCCTTGAAGTCTTCAGGTCATAGTGGGTCTTCATGCTATCAGCTGATCTTTCTAGATTCCGCTGAGCATAAGCAAAAGCATGTTGAAGGTGTTTCCTTAAATACTCCACATACTCATGAGTTGTGGAGGCATTTATCAGTGTCTGCTCTTGGGTCCTGTAGAGCAAATGCTGAGGAAGCACCATCTTGCGCCAAGTCATCAACTCGAATGGTGACATTTTGGTTGCAGATGAAGGGGTAGATCTGATGGCCATTAGGACCAGAGGTAATCGGATATCCCAACTTGGCCCAGAATCTGCCACAAACTTCTTTAATATGCTCACAATGGTTCGGTTATATCTCTCTACTGCCCCAGAAGAAGCTGGCCGGTAAGCAATATGCAACTTCCTTTTGACCCCCAGTATCTCCCACATCTTTGTCATTACTTCACTGGTGAAGTGGCTACCCCTGTCTGACTCAATCCTTTGAGGTAGACTGAAACGGGAAAAGATGTGGTTAATCATCAGGGCAGCAGCAGTTTCTGCCTTGCAATTTGGGGCTGGGAGACATTCCACCCACTTGGTAAACAAGCATGTCACAGTCAACATGTACTTATTCCCCCTAGCAGAGCGAATCACGGGGCCTACAAAGTCGATTTGTAAATCTGACCATGGCAGTGTCATCCCCCTCTTTTGGAGAGGCGCACGGTGCGTGAGGGATGATGGCTGAAATTGTGCACACATAAGACAACCCTTCAAATATTGGTTGAGATCCTGGCCCATGTGTGGCCAGTATGCAACCTCTCTTAAGATTTCCAGTGTTGTGTGAAACCCCCTATGACCGGCGGTGGCCGCATCATGGGCGTGACTTAACATCAGGCTTCGGAATGAGGTAGGAACCACCCACTGATCGTGGCCAGCTTTGGATTTCCTTACCAGCAAACCGTCTTGGATCCGGAACATTTTTGGACATTTCATCAACACCCTTAGGTCCTCTTTCCCAATGTAATCGGTATCCGTCAGGGGAAAGTTCTCAGGGTCCTCAAGGTGTTGGTAAAACTTACCAATAATTGGATCCCCCTTCTGAGCGGTAATCAAATCAGCATCAGGGGTCTCCTTACTCCATTGTGCAATTGAAAGGTCGTTGTGAGCATTTGTCTGGGACCTAGTGATAGCAGTGACCTGGATTTCCCCCAACAGGGACTCAATCTCAATTAGATCCCCTTGGATGGCCCCGGTTTTGGCCAGCTGATCAGCTAGGTCATTTCCAGTTTTGTCTGGTCCCTCTACTTTGGAATGACCCTTGATCTTTTTCCAATAGATGGTCATCTCATTCGAGGTGACCAGATCATCAATGTTTTGGATCAACTTCCCATGTTTCAAGGGTTTGTTGTTAGCACATAACATGCCTCTGGTTTTCCAATTAACCAGGTGCTCCACGAACCCGTTCCGTACATAATCCGAATCTGTGATTATGACCAGTTCGTGGAGTTGATGCTGGACAGCAGTGAGGATGGCCTGATGCACAGCCATCAATTCTGCCACCTGACTACTTCTGGGACCAATTTTGTATCCAGCGGAGGGTTCTGGGGACTCATTCACCCATGCATTCCCTACGCCGGCCACCAGTTCTTTCTCCCCGTCGTTGTCAACATGGTAAGAGCATCCATCCACATAGACAGTGGGCATTCCCTCACACTTGTCCTCTTCAAAAACTTTGTGTGGGGAATTAAGGTATGCCTCCGTGTTGTCCTTTATCTTTAGACTTTCGTCCTCGAGACAGTTTTCTCTGGCACAATCATGCAAGTCAGCCAGACCTTGCGCGAGGGGACTCTTCTTGTTTTGGCCATATCTGACCTCCACAGGAAAGCCTTGCATTGATAGAATCCAAGTAGTAATTCGGGAATTACTCACATTTCCGGCCCGGATTCTATCACTTTGGAGATATTGCAGAGGCTGGTGTGGAGTCTCCACTATGATGTGTTCCCCCTGGATAAACGAGCGGTAATTCTTCAATGCCCACACGGTTGCCAGGAGTGCCTTCTCACAATCGTTGAATTTTTCCTCCACAGAGGATAAAGTTTTGCTCGCATAGGAGATTACTTTATTGACCTTGTCATGCTTTTGGTATAATACTGCTTTCAAGCACGTATTAGAGAACCCCGTCTCCAGGAAGAACTCCTTGTTTCTGACAGGGTAAGCTAGGCAGGGCGCTCGTGAGAGGCTTCTTTTGAGTTGTCTTACTGCCTCGGCTTGTTCTGGACCCCATTCCCACTTGACCCCCCCCTTCAGGAGATGAATCAGGGGTCTGGTGATCTCTGCGTAGCCCTCAATGAACTTTCTGCTGTAATTAGTCAGTCCAAGGAGGCTCCTTAGTTCCCGCAGAGTTGTGGGGTCTTTCAGTTTTTGAAGTGCTTCCACTTTCTTTTCCTGGGGACAGAGACCCTGAGGAGTAATCTCATGCCCCAAGAAATTAACACGGGTTCTACACCACTGTGCTTTCTGAAAGGAAAGTTTTGCTCCGGCGGCCCTCAACTGCGTCAGAACATAACGGATCTCCGCTATGTGTTCCTCCACAGATGAACTTTTGATGAGGACATCATCTACATAAGCCAGGTTACCCCTCGCACCCAGGTCGGGCATGGCCTTATGTAGGAAAATGTTGAACTCATTGCCGGAGTTGAGGTATCCGAAGGGAGTCCGGGTCCATGTGTATTGCTGGCCCCCGAAGGTAAAAGCCAGCTTGTATTGGTCCTCCCTACTGACAGGCACAGTCCAGTATCCATTGGTCAGGTCTATTGCAGTGAATACCTGTGACCCCTCGATCTGGGCTAGCCCTTGGTCAATGTAGGGCAGAGGCCATCGGGAAGTATGGACCCGTTTGTTGAGCTCCCTGAGGTCAGCGCAGAGTCTCCACTGGCCGTTTGGCTTCAATATTCCCAGCACCGGATTATTGAAGGTGCTGTGGACTGGACGGATTATTCCCCGGGACTCAAGGTTCTTAATTATTTCAGTAAGGGACTCCATTGATGCGAGAGGCAAGCGATATTGCTTCACAAACACAGGAGTCATGCCAGGGTCCTTGGGGATGGTTGTTGTGTGGATGTCGGTGCGACCACAGTCATATGAGTCTACCGCAAAGAGATCTTGGAAATCCAAGAAAACTTGTTTCAACTTTTGCTTTTGTTCCAGAGTCACACAGGCATCAGCTAGGTTGACTCTCTCTTCCACCATCTGCCTGAAGCCTGGAAAGACTTCTGGTTTGGCTATCTCAGCGGCCTCCTCCAGCTGGGTGGAGAAGTCCCTGGTCAGAGTGCTGATTTGGACTGGAGGCTTCAGGTGGGAAAGGCAGCCCTCATGGACCTGGAAAATCACCTCATCCCTTCTGAAGTCACAAGTCACATCTTCCTTACCATAAGGGCAAGAAGTGTACACCAGGAGGTTCCCCCCATGCCGGGTAAAAATCCTGTCTGGTGTTGTATTGTCATCACTGTCACTGTCAAAGCAGTCCTTGGGGATTGGCCCTAACAGTTCATTACCTAAATCAATGGAAAAATGTCGGTCATCAAACGCCATTCCAATAATGGTGCCTGCGGCTAGAGTAATTCTCTTTAAGTCGCTGTTATCCACCTCTATTAGAATGGTGTCGTGTTCTATGTTGACTAATGGTGTTGGGTTTACCCCTAACCCTTGCTGTTGGAGAGAAGCATTTAGATGTATGTAAGCATCAGGGTTTTGCAAATATTGTCCTCTTTTAGCTTTCACTTCCAGGGAGAATTGTCGGGTCCTTTCTGGGATGGTGACTTCCTCTTTGATCTGAATTTCAACTGCATAAGGTAGCAATTGAGCTGACCTAAATGCTTTTTCTGGATCATCAAAGCCCATGGGATTATCCGCTAATCGGGACCAAGCTTTGAAGTTTATTAGGTCCAAACTAATGGCAAAGTGATTGAGAATGTCACTGCCTAAGTAAAAGGCGGCAGGGACGTCTCGCACGACCCAACAATTGTGGACTATGCTCTTGTTGCCAATGGAGATTTTGAGCATACACCTGCTTGGCAGGAGATGTTTGGAATTAGGTGCTTCCAGGTCCATTCCCCATTTGTCTATCAGTTTGAAGGTGGGAATCGCTGGATCTTTTGGGAGTTGGCGGAACATGGCTTCGCTGATGAAGCTCTTACCGTTGTTCACACACACTCGAGCGAGAACAGAGTCCTTCCCATCATTTAACTGGACAGGGATGAACAACTGCTCTCCAATCTGCTGAATATCAGCCAGGCTCTGAGCTGATTTCACATCTTTCTGGACTATAGGAGTGGGAGTTTCTGATTGTGGATTAGTATAGAATCTCAGAGTGTTTCCTTCCAGCGTGGAGTACCACTTTAGACTGGAAGGAAGGTTGATTTTCAGAAATAGAGAGGACCCTCCATCACCAGTCTGTTGTCCTACTGCTATTACCGTCACGTCTGGAATTTGTCTATTCTGGAAGTGAAATTCTACTTGGTCAGATTTTTGTTCAACCATGTGGCAGGTGCCGTTTAAACTAACATGGTTGACACTCTGTTTTAATTTTATTGGTCGGCTAGTCTGGGTCCAGAGGACCTTGTTTACGCAATCTATTAAGGGTGACAACCTCCTCAGGAGGTCATTCCCTAGTAAACAAGGGGTGCCCTCTGGAGTCACAACTATGACTGGGTGTTTCAACTTGTGTCGCCCAATTTTAATGTCCAAGTCTGCCGTCCCCTCGACGGGAATTTCCTTCCCGTCAAAGTTCTGGAGTTGTCCAGGAAGTGAGGTGAGAGGAATTTGGTAATTCCCTCCCCTTCCTGCATTCAGTTCATCAGAGGCCCTTCTGGACAGAAGGGTAGCTTGAGATCCAGTGTCCACCAGTGCCAAAATTGTACCCTGCCCCTGTACTTGTACCGGGGCATAGTATCTTCCCTCCTTCTCCTCAAGGGGGCACAGATAATGCACATTTTTGGACAACTGGTGGGCTAACTTTCTGGTTTTGGACATCGCTAGCGAAGAGATTTGGGCAGAATTCTGTGGAGAGCCTTGGGAATCTGAAAGAAAAATTTGGCAACTGGAGATCAGAGCCATTGTGGGTTCCCCTGGCTCCGGTTCCGGGCCGCCCCCCCCTTTTTGGAGGCAGTCATCAGGATGGGTTTGAACCAGGGGATTTTCTTGCTGTTGGTTCTGGGATGAGATGGTGGGCGGCGGTAGCTCAGTCTCCACATCTCCCCAGTCTGGATTTGCATCCCTAGGGACCCATTTTTCTTTGGGAGGAGTTCCCCCCTCTCTGAAGGAGAAGATCCTTTTCCCAGGATCCTCTGAGGATCCCTCGCCCTCAAATTGGAAGATCTGTACCTCCTCCTCAAACTGAGTCTGTTTGGGTCTTTTGTTTCTCCTACCCCCCCTCTGCTCCTTAGGTGGCAGACTTTCAGGGGCAAGAGATTTTGTTTCCGGTTCCTGGGTTTCCAGGGGCTGTTTACAAGTGAGGAAGGACGCTTCCTCTAAGGCTTTACACCCCCCTTCCCTTTGTGCCTCCTCCCTGGGAACCGGTGAGTTATCGGGGTGCTGCCCCCGTCATTGTTCTGGGGCACCAGGTCCAGAGTTGGGTGCATGCTGCGCCGGCATGCCGATCTGAGGGTTCTGCTGAGCCCTCAGTATGTGACCCAGATCCCGCGCCATGTTTTGAACCTGGCGCTCTAACTGGGAAACCCGCTCAGGCTGATACGGGGCCCTGTTTTCTCCCCTGGGCTGATCCCGGGAAGGGTAGCTATCCCTTCTTTGGTAGTACTCCTGGTTGGGAAGATTTGGATACCCCTCCACCCTTGGCCTCCCCTCTCCCGGATTCAGTTGTCTGGGCTCAGGGAATTGGGGAAAGAAGGGTGGAGGATTTTGGGGCTGGAAATTGGGTGGATACCTGGGGAAAAAGTTCTGCCCAGGATTTGGAGAATTTCTGCCCTCCTGTGGGAAGTTGGGAGGGAAGTTCCCTGGGTTAGGTGCTTGGCTGGATCCCCCCCCCCCTTGGGCTGGAGGAGTCCACACATAACCCAGGATGGGTCGACTTCCCTTGTAACGGGGACTTACATAGTCAGGAGTGCGAGGGACCCCATTTGTGGGACTGCCTCCTTGGCTCCCTGTCTGTGACTGGCCCGAGGATCTTCTGGGCCTAGCATTATTAGGTGCAGGTAGGTTTTTAGGCCCCCCCATCTCCAACTCTAAAACGGGGGTGACCTTTACCTCTGCCACCTTGGCAGCAGCAGGGGTGTTGTTGGCTTTGGGGTTTTTAGGCTGGTTTTTGTTTTCCACCGGTTTCTGCACCTCGTAGATGCGGGTGGCTTGGTCAATGACCCATTCTAAAGATCTTTTCTCATGAAAATCTCTCACGAGCTGGGTCATTATATATTTGGGCAAGGCATGGAAAAATGTATTGACAAATTCTCTGCTGTCTGTGCGCACCCTCCTGGTGGTCTGTGCAAAAGCACGCTTTAACTCCTGCACAAATTCTTGTGGGGCCTGATCCTCCCCACATTGTAAATTGTAGGCTGCCTTGCGAGCCTCTTGAGGATTTCTATGAGTAGAAAAATGTTTCAAGATGGCTGCCTTATAGGTGGACCATCTTAAATGATTTTGGTCCTCCAGCCCCGCAACGAAACTGGAGTATTCCGGGGAGAAGGTCCACTTTACATATTGAATACAGCTTTGGCTGTCTTTCAAATGGAAAGTCTCCATCATTTGCTCAAACAACTCTAAGTGCTCCCAAACAGAATACTTGGCGTTCTTATGATAAGGCGTGATGACGCTCCTGATTGCCTTAATCTGCTTTAAGGGATCCTTAAGCAAGGCCCTTTTTGCCTTATTGGCCTTTTTGGTTCGGGTAACCCTTGTCCATTCATCCTCTGACTCAGAGGCACTGCTCCCAGAGGTTCCTGTCTGATCTTCCAGGTTTTCCCGGATTCTGCGAGCCTGGGAATGGCTGGCAGAATGTGGGGACCTGGTCTCCTGTGTCCTGTACCGTTCAGAGGAGTCTTCAGATTCCTCTTTGCTGCCAGGATTTGATGGGTACCCCCCCACTGACCTAACTGGGCAGAGGTTTTCAGGATGCCCTTAATGGGCCTACTCTCCTGGGGTTCCCCACTAAATTGCACTGTGCTTGGGTGCCCATACCCGGATGCCCGCCCCTCCATTCCTGGGTGGTACTGGCCTATGAGCCCCATGCTTCTGGCTGGATAGTAATCTGCCATCCCTGTGGCCCGGTGCTCATGTGCGCCAGGGGACATGGGGGTGGCAGAGTCCAGGGACTGCGAGAGATAAAGGCATCTGGTACTAGGGCTCCTGGGGTTATGCTCAGGAGTTTCTCTTTCCCAGCGAACCTCATCTCTATCCGCCCCTGCTCCCTGTTGCAATGCAAGAGCCTGCGCCTTCAGTTCCTCAGTTAAGGCCTTACTAGACTCTATCAGTCTCTCCTGCATCGCTACCTGTTGTTGGAGCCTATCATTGTGCTGGCAGAGAGCCTCATTCTCTCTCTGCGTTTCCTGATTGGTCCTGGAGCCCTGGGCCAGTCTTTGCTGCAGGAGGGTTACCTCCTGAGCTGTGTCCCTATTGGCCTGCTCCTTTCTTGCCAGAGCATCCTCCACCTTCCTGGTGTGCTCTAACAAGTTCTGGTGTTCTTTTTGGAGGTCACCCAGTCCCTGGAGGGCCAGGTGATTTTCTTCCATTTTCCTTTTTAAGTGGCAGACTTCCTGGCCTAAGGTATCCCTTTCCTGACTAAGAGCCTGCATCTGTGCCGCCAGGTCGTCCCTTTGCCTTTGGAAGGCACCCGCTTTCTGGCGCTCCTGGTCAAACTCTGCCTGGGTATCTAGGTCTTTCAAAATCAGTTTATTGCTCTCTGCCTTCTCCCTATCTAGGTGGCTTTGCAGGGTGACTACCTGCTCAGCACATGCCCTATTGAAGTCTAACTGTTGCTCCAGCTTTTTCTGGCTCTGCAGTAGAGAGTCCAAACCTTCTTGGTACTCCTTCTGCAAGACCAGAAATCTGGTATCATGGTCAGCCTTTTCCTGTTGCAGGATGTCCATATCCCTCTTTATTTTAATGATGTGCTGTCTACTCTCATTTTCTGACTCCTGGCTCCCCTGCAGTCTCTGCTCAGAAGAGACCAGGTCAGATTGGACCTTCTCTAACGCCATCTGTCGCTTATTCGCCAGATCTTGGCTTTCAGTACATTTATCCTGCATGTCTCCCATATATAGGTACAGGTATGCCGCTATCCTAACCATCTTGTCTTGTTCATCCTTAGCTTTAGGAGCCATGTATATTTCACTCAGGGCCACATGTAAGGGACCCTGATCTCTCCATATATCTGACCCTGTTTCAGTGAGCTGGGGTGCGATTGCCTGCAACCAGACCGTCTGGTCCTGATGAGTCCACTCACCTCTCACAAATAACTTATGTAAGAAGTGCTCTCTGGCTATTTTCATGACTACTAAGGTCGTCATTCTGGAATTTGAGTTCCTTCCTGACTTACAGAAGTTTGTGTTTTATTTTTGCAAAACAGAGCTTTTCCTTAGAGCGTTCCTTTGAGGAGTGCTTTACAGCGTAACACAGCGTGGTGATCCGACCGGATATGTGTATCTGGTCAGCTGGCACACTGTATTAATCTGCACAAGTGATAGATCTAATCCAAACGTCCTGCTCGAGCCCCCAATTTGTAAGAGGATTCAATTCAACGCTACAGCTAAGTCAAAGCCTACTCTGGGATACTGAATGGAAACCCTTATGGATATATCTTTATGTCCAGTTCATGCGTTCTGGATGACTACCCCTATATAACACCCCTCTCTTGGAATCCCCCTGACCCCGCTGAGCCAAGAAGTAGTTCTGTTTTGCAAGTTTAAAGGTTTATTTGATAATTTAAACAATATATATATATATATCACGATTTATAATAAATTAATAATTGAATATGACACTTAATAATATGAGCAGTAATCAATAATGGATAGTCTGGCACTGGCACACTTGTGAATAGGAACAGAAGAATAAGGTGGTAGAGAATGCTTTATATAAGTTCAGATGGATGTAATGTTGAATGAAATGCAATACAGAAAATACTCAATATGATTTCACCAAAACAATGTAATCACTTTCTCTGGCAATCCACTCCCCCCCTTTATGCAATGCAAGGAAATGGAAGGAAAGCACACAGTTCTCAGAAATGCAATCAACTGTAATTCAGTTCACCCCAGCAAGCTTACACTACAGAAGTTGGAAACACAGGCCCAAAATGCTTTTATATGTGCTGGCAATGAAGTGAAAAATATGCTAAAATGCTTTTAATTCCCTCTAGAGGTTCAGGTTGAGTGGTATCAAGTTAATATTAGTCCAGGCTCACTCTAGCAATGATTCAGGGATGGTTCTTCAGAGGCAAACGAATTTTTAGCAAGGAAAGCAATGAAGCTGCGGGTTTCACACGTGGAGAAATTTGCAAATCGCGGTAAATTCGCGAGTGCGTTTTTCGCAATTGTGGCAAACTTGTATGGAACAGGAATGCGGTTCTAGGTTCGTTGAAAAGCCAAGATTCTAAGCTTTCAGAGGAAAGTTACTGCAAGTCTCTAAGACAAACGATTACGGAGTTATGAACGATTAAATAAAGGTAGTTTTTCGGATTTGGAATGTTAAAATTCAAAGTGACAAGTGACAGCTAGCAACTAGAAATGACAGGTGACAGCTTTACAAATGACAGGTGACAGTTAGGAGGCAGTTCTGGTTAGATTAAAATAGATTGAATTATATTATTTTAACTAAGAGATTGGTTCTGCACAGTCTTGCTAGGTACTCACACTATATTCTTGAATTAGAATGGGCCTCGCCACGGATCTGGTCAGGTTTTAGACTGGACTCTGGTCTGGTCTCGGCACTTCACAGTGATCTGGGTCAGCTCTCTGGTTCTGCTAACAGTGGTCTGGGTCAGCTCTGCTCTCTCTCTGGGTACAGCACTGCTTCTGGATCTTTCTGCACAGCTTTCTCTGGAGATTGATGGATTTGAAGTCTGGATCTCTGGATGTGGTATGGTCCGGCAGAGCGCGTTGCAGCAAATGGAAATGAAAGTCTCTATCCGTCCTGACTGTCTGCTTTTATGTGTTTTGAAAATGGGTGGAAAGGCTAGCTTCCTAGGCCCTACCCCTCTCCACTTGTCATTGGCCACTTCCTCCTCTTCCCCTTGATTGGGGGAATGAAATGAAGTGTCATCATGATGAGGTCTGTTTATGGTACAGAGAACCCACCCCTGTCAAATTACACACAATCTATATTTTGACCCAAAAGACATATTTGCACAGGTACACATTTGTTTAAAATTACATGCACCCATCACATATCACAGGAGGTATACCCTGTCCAAATCTGCTCTTCCTGGGAGCTTGCATTCAGAAATGTCAACATATTTCACTTTTTGGTCAGGTTACCAATATCAGATTCTTACTCAAATTTACCCAAATGTGTGCAAGGCATGCAGACATTAATTGATGAAGTATCAGACTTTTAACATGCATACATTTTAAGTAATACCCTCTTAGCTGCTAGTTTGCCCCCAGATCATGCCACCGGTTCTAAAAACCTCTTAAAATGTGGGCAGAAAAATCACAAGAATTATGGTATCATTTAAATAATTCTGACAAGTCCGTACTATGAGTTATTCATCTTTTTCTAAAACCATATTCTGGCTACAGAGGTGTGTCTTTTCAGGTCACATGGTACAGAAACCAGTTTTTCCACTTTCTTCAAGCTCAGCCTCTGTCTCCAGTTTCTCCCCCTCCCAGTTTCTGCCAAGAGGAAGCCATTTTTATTACCCCTGCAATAAACCATCTGCCTGGGCCCTGGAAGGCCCATTGTTCAAGAGGAAGCCATTTATGCCACTTCCATAAACCCTCTGCCTGGGTCCTATGTTTAGCCTCTAGCAGTCCCTTGGTAATCCAATCAGAGAAGTGTCATATCCCTTTTGGTGGGAGCAGCAAAAGGGCAGCTAGGCCTGGGAACACAGCTGTTGTGCAAGTCTCATCTCCTGTCGGGGGTAGCTGGTGGGCAGAATTCAGTTTCATTAAGCCAGGTTTCAGATAAAATGTCACTTTTTGTTACCCAGTTTAAGTCAAGACAATGTTTACATATGCAGCTAGAATGCTGATTCTAAGTCCAAAACTATGGCATTTCAACAGTGACAACTATGTGCCACTCAAAAGTAGGTCACTCAGTTAATTTAAACATTTTCGATTTTTGGTAGTTTTAAATCCAGTTTCAGTTAGGCTGCTGCAGACCTGCAGAGCTCAGCCAGTCTTGTTATGAACATTCAAGTCACTTCAGAATATAACTTTACATTGTATCCACCTCTCAGTAAGTCTTTCTTTGGCATGCTTTGGGTTCATTTATTCAGTTTTACATGAAAAAGAAATCTGTTGTTGTTTTCAAATGCCGGCTTTCTGATAGTGGTGAGTACTGGTACTGCACCCATTTTTGGGATTTAAGAAAATGAGTTCCCCACAATTCTAGGTTGCTTTTGGCAATCAGCATTGCCATTCCCAATGGTTTCAGGCTACTGTGTGGGTTGTCCAATGGTGGTTTTAGGCAGTGCCCTTCTGTGCCCATAACATCGGCAAAATGGGTGGCAGCCTATTCTTCATGCATTTCCCTGTGCATTTTCTGGGAAGCTCTGGCCATCATGATGTTTTCCATGTCAGTACTGCACAGTTTTTGAGGTAGGGCTCGGATGCATGGTTAAAAACATCCCACAAACGTTTCTTTTACAGTGCAGGGTTTAGAATCTGGTACCCATGGAATGGCACCCTGGACCACTGACCATGCAGATGACCCAAAAGAAGAAGAATTAATCTGCCTCCCAAAGAGGATGGCTCATCAAGGCTGTTAGGAGACTAGTCTAAACCAATTCGATCCACTACATGGTGTGTAGGGCTGGCTGAATTCTGAGTGAACCCATGGGTGCACAACAGACATTTTAGGCCTTCCTCGTGGTTCCCACAAATGAAGGGATGGCCCAAAAGAAAATGGTCAAGAGTAGGACTTCAACAAATTTCATTAGTACACCCAATGCTTACCATAATTGTACATTAGGCTACTAGTTTGGTAAAACCGGCTGCATCCCTTGGTGTAGCCAAATATAAAATACAGCTACTCACCACACAATTGTAGGGTTATATAATCACCCTAAGGCCAACATGGCATGCTTAAAAAGCGCACCTGACCTAGGGGCCATAGTGGCTACCCAAGGACAACATATCAAAAAGCGATGAATTGGCTGGGGGACTACAGAAGCATTCCCTCTAACCACTTAAACAAGGTCAGCGAGCAAGGAAAATCAAAGGAAAAAAGAAAAAAGTTTAGGGGGTCCCATAAAATGGGTCAGTAGAAACCCCAAACAAGGAATTATGACATAAAAAACGACAGCTGCACTTCATCCAGTTCTGAATTAGATGAACTTCAGATGGCAAAGCATTTTATCATGACTGTTGGATATATATATATATATATATATATATATATATATATATATATATAGATAGAGACTGCAGGGGACTCCTATCTCAATCCTGTTATGACAACTGAGGTGACTGATGGGGGCAGGCAGGTCTTCAAATGATAGATGATAGCGGGATCCAGTGCTCCAGATAAGATTTTGAAGTGGGAGTATTTTACTCCATATTTTTTTAAAGTTGAGAGTAAAATTATTTTTTAGTGTGTAATAACATGCGTTCCGTTTCCAATTGGGAGTATTTTATAAAGAAGTAAAAATATGTTCAGCTGTAAAATAGAAAGATTTTTGTGAAAATACTTCTTTTCAACAAGTTATTCATGCAAATTTAAAGATACATTTGACCTCTTCAACAATTCAAGTTCTTTCTTCCTTTAGTGCTGCATGAACTACTTGTCTGAGCACATCCATGGATCTGTGTGGGTGAAAGCAGGGGCAGAAGTGCCTTTGTGTCCATATCACATTTTATATTGAGAGTATTTGCCTATTTTTAGTGAGTAAAAGAGGCAGATAGACCCCTTATCTGTAGGGATGGCGGGACCCTTATAGACCCCTCCATATAAAGTAGGGCAAAGCAGAGCGAGGAGGCTCTCATATCACTATAATGGTCTGTTGGTAATAAAGGGCAAGAACAATCCAATACATTCTGGGCCAACTCCAGCTACTTCTGACAGATAGTATGACATGTGCCCCTCTGTTAAAGGCCGAGTGGGGGCATGAGGGGCCAGTAATAACAAAATGGTGATTTTTAGGATGCATAACTACTAACTGAAGGGGGTGGGGTCAATTGAAAAGATTCAAGACTTTTTAGCACCATGTCCAGTTGACGTAGAATCGTAATGGGCCCATAGTTAACCAACGTCTGTGGAACATGGGCTTTTTCTGAAAAAGCTTCCTGAAGACATGTCTAACAGGCTACAATCTAATCACTTTTCAAGTGAGCAATTATTCATAATATCCCGGCAGTCACGATCATCGATGTCCAGCTCTCATGGGGCAAACAACCCTCAACGTGCACGATTGCCCTACTTCCAAGCATCTGTTTTTGAACAATATCATACAGCTGTGGTATCCGACCCATTTGTGCAAATCATGCAGCTTTGTAAATCAATATTTCTGCTCTCTTTTGGGTGTTAGAAATGGAAACAGACCTCTGGCCATGGTTGGATGAGGGACATAAATGTGTCCTAGACGCCAAAAAAAACCACAGTAGTGTGCTACTTTTTTTCAATAAACCATTTCAGAAATACCCAATGCTGCAACTTTAGAAATATTTGGTGCAAATGGTGCAGTTAAAGGCACATTAGGCTGGTGTCTCAAGCATATGATGAAACTGGCCATATTTACCCACAAAACCAGCTCAACACTGTCCTTCAAGAGCAACCCATCGAGCAGTTCCCTAATTCCCTTTAACCAGTGCTTTAAATTGGCGGGCTCTAACTGTCTCTCCGTACGTACACTGCTTAATTCTGCCCGTATTGAGGGCTGAGAGTTCTTCAAGCTTGAAAAGAGTACAGGTACTCAGTAACGTCGCCAAACGTCCTACACACATCAGTTGACCAAAGCCTTTCCAGCTCAGTGTTAACACTTTACACTGTGAAATGTCAAAGTGCAGCAAATCACGGCTGCTCGACCTGAATTTGGCTTTGTGCCAAAAAAGCATTATAAATAAGGGTGATTCAGATTGTTAGCCCAGCACAGGCGTCCCTGGGGAAGGACTATTATTCAATAAGAGATGTGAATAGGAGGTGCTAAAAATGGGAGGGAATAATAAAGTTGCATGCTGTGTAAAATAAAGACTCCAGCAGATGACATCACATTGCGATGTATTTTTTTTCACTGTGAATACAATTTTAAAACCATTTTTTTTCCACTGTGGAAACAGCTTAAAAAACGTACACACTTGTGTAGGCTTCTACTGTGATCTAGTCAGGATGGGTAAAATAAAGCTATAATCCTGTTTTTGTTTGACACGTTTCTAAAATGATTTATATCATTTCAGGCTAGTGTTTTATGTAACTGAGTACTTTTTAATACGTTGCTATACAACTATCATTTAATCTTTTCAAAGGCAAGCCTTAACAAATACATTAAATACATGTAGATGGGAAGATATGTGCCCAACTGCTTAAATCACCAATTGTGCTCAAATCCTGGTTTCACCACTTAAGCAAAGTGTGTGATTCTAGGAAAATCCTTTATTCTCACTGTGCCTTATGTGCAAAAAGTGGGAGTCTTGAGCAAAACATCCTCCCTAACATTAGGCCTGGTTTAGGGGATCATTAATCTCCCGTAGTGGTTAATGAAGAGTAAAAAAACATGTGTACAATATTTACTCATTTTTTTTAACTAATGTGTCACTCCAAGGGATTTTCAAAGTTTTTACTGGCTCGGGTGGGTACCCAGAACAAAAAGTACGTGTCCACCACCCCATCTGCTCCATCTTTCAAAAACGAATGCAAATTTGTCAGCATCTGATTCTGATGATGGCACATGTTTATTAGATTCCTGTGGACTATGTCAGCTGTTAGCAACCTTTACAATTGCATACCGAAATTCAAAGAATGCACGGAAACTCAACTTCACCTGAATTTCAATGCATTTGCACTTCGTCGTGCAAGCAATCAAAATTACATGGGGGAGAACTGCTAACAAGCAAGTGTTGAGGAGAGCAGCCTTCTCTCTGCAATTGGCATAGGGAAGAAAATGCCCCCTTCAAAACAAGGAGTAGATGTGGTATGTTGCCCTCAGTAAAATCTGCACATCTACTTTCGGTTGATCAGGTTTGAAGTCACGTTACTCATCTAAAAGTCTGCAGAGCAACTCATTAGGACAATCAGTTTTTAAGCAAAGTTATACACCAATCTGCTCACTGTTTACTTTATGCAGCCACCCTTGTCTCCCTCAGCAGGTCTCAATGGGGACTGTGAGAGTTTATCAGCGACTGTTCTCTTTAAGCGCTATAGTGTAGCCGTAGATCAGAAGTATTTGTATTGTTTTAGTTGTCTTTCTGATCCTCCTTTTCACCAAAGCCTGCCAACTTTTAGACATTACAATACTGGTGCCAAAATAAGGTAAAATCAGTCTGTGAATGATGGACGTCTTTGAGGGGTGACTTCATTAGGCTGACAATCAAATGTCAAGCAAATGACTTAAAAGTACACCATTACACTGAGTTCATGGTTGGAATTGTTGATTGTAATGTTTTAGTGGGCCAGGGTCCCAAGGCCCAAGCTCAGAAAAAAGTGACTTACACAGAGCGAAATAGGGTAAAAATGTGATTAGAGCGGGTGGGGGGAGGGAGGGATAAGTGGGGAGAGACAAACATAGAAAGTGAGAAAAATAAAGAACAATGCGGGGCAACAGGGTGTAGTTCATAGAACTGCCAGGCAACTGCACGTGAGCTATTTTTTGACCTTACCGTGTCTGAGCTCCGGCCCACAACACCTAGATTGGTGAGTACCTGCAATTATTTTTTTCATCATAACACTTGTTGCTAGCCCCCTGCAGGAAGTGCTGTGGGCATGAAGTAGTCATCTTGTGTTTTGTGGCTCAGCACGACCTCCGTCATTGCATGACAGACTATCTGTGTGCGCGGTTTTCCTCATTCGCGTCTGCATTGCCTCGGTGTCTGTTATGCATGCACGACAGCGTATGTACGTACACGGCATAGCACATCGTGCTATAATTATTTTAAAATAAACACGCGCATGGACGTGAGCGTCTGTGTTTATGTCTCGTGTCTGCGCGCCTGTACCCGTCACCTCACACCGGGCCAGCTCTACACGTTCTTCTGTTTGCGCCACGCATTGCAATCGATGCATTTCATGCAATACCCGCTTACCGGCCTTCTAAGAAATCGGAAATTCCTTTATTATGTCTCGTGTCTGCCTCCGTTGTAAAAACACACTACTGTACCTCTGTAAATGCTAAAAAAAAAAAATACCTCGCCAGGGCCCCAGATGGAGTGATTCATTACCCCTGTGCTCTGAAATGTCATAAACGTCAGGCTTAGGAAAACAGTTCTGGTTTCTGTGATGTGGTTAGGCTTGCTGTATACATTAAATGAGATTCATGTCTTGTGCTGTATGGAAAATGTATCCATCAGCTTAGCATTACAATATACTAAAATCATTAGTCTTACGATAAAGCATTCTAATGAAAGAAAAGAGCGCCGTGCAGAGCACGAGCCTTCAACAGGCTCCTGAGTAGACCTAAACACACCAAGGGGGTTCAGGCAAGGCACAGTAAAGGCTACACATGACGTATACTTCCAAATGACATAGATTGTGCAGACGGTGTATTTTCCTTCTGCGTCAGCCTTTACCACATGCCCCAATAATCGGGCTGCGCCTTCTCGCAGATAGATTTTAGGTGAAAATAAAGGCTATGATTTAAAATGGATCAAATAAAATCTCTTCACTGCTATAATTACCTCTCTATCCTATCTACATACGTGTAAAATCGTTTGGAGCAAGATGATGATGATAACGATTTGTTATGTATGTAGCGCTTAAGCCTATGCACTGTACATAGAACATATTTACTTACATACATTAAGCGGTTATATGTGATTTTACCAAAGGTAAATCAGAGTGGTACATTTCACTAAAGCCAAAATAGCGAAAAAATACTGAATTATTTTATTTTTATTTTTATTTTTGTTTGAGTTGTACATCCATGCCACCTGTTTTTCTGTCTTTTTGAACCCACCCCAAACCCACCCCCACCCATTTTTACCCCTTACTTACCCAACTACCATATATATATATATTATTACAATTTTTGGTATTTTGGGTTTTGGTAAAACGTCCACTCTTATTTTCGGTAAAATGACTGGGCACCACATTAATCATCCCAACCAAAGTTGGAACACATGTATCGACCTCGGAAGGATGAAAGGCCTTTTTGGCTTTACCGGGATTCAAACATGCGACCTGCAGATCACACATAGATCGCAGCAGTGAGCGCTGAAACGCTGAATTTTCTTACGGGTATATGATAATCACCAGCCATGAGTGTCTTGATGGCTATGTATACGTTCAACCTTCAGACATATCTATCTATATATCTATCCATCCATCCATGTTGTGTTGTGAAATCCACATCTGGGCCCATCGAGCTGTCATCTATCTGCCTAATCTTATCTGTCTATTATCTACTTGCTTAAATCTGGCCTTCTATGAACTACTCGTCCGGTCCTGTCCATTTATCGTAAATTCTCTCTCCCATGCCCTTTCACACACCTCCCTCTCTCCCTCTCTCCCATCCTCATCTCTCTTGGTTTGGCAAATGCACGGATGTCAAACATACGCAAATTCATTTTGACAGCCGTGCATTTGCCAAACCAAGAGATTTTAGTTTTTTTTTCCAATGTCAAGGTTTTGAAATAAGCTTTGCAGAAGATCAGGGAAACTATGTCGGTAGAGGATGTCAGGAGAGAGTGTAAGAGAGACACTTACATATTTCAGCTTCTCTGTTTCCCAATAAAACGTGAAGTGGTATGAAGGTACTTAAATTCAGTTTTAGACACTGCTATATTAAGGGCACAGGATTTGCCATATTTTATAGCATCACTTGAGACTTGTCAAAACGCTTCAGCTCTTCAACTATGACCACTAGAGCAGACTTTGGATTAGTCATCCTAAAGATCATGTTGTCTGCAAACAGGACACGTTTAGGCTGGTTGGGCCAGTAACCACACCCCTAATTAATGGATTCTCAAAAAAGTGGTAACACTTTTGATTGGCTCATCTCCCAGAATCTTGACATTTCTCAATTAAAAGTGGTCCCGTATGTATGGTCTAATCATGCTTTTATTCATGCTATGATTATGTTTACCTGACCCTCCACCTAAACTGAGTTCTTTGCCTCACATTCATAAACGTACTCGTAATCTCAAGAATATCACTGCTGCTAACTTCTATGTGCTATTATCTGTGGCCTCTTTCCAGTTTCTCTGATTCTTCCTCATTGGTAGAACACCTAACCATTCTCCATTAAGGAAGCTATTGATCATCTCGCTCCACTTAAAATGAAACTTATCAAACCTGAACCTAACCAGAACACTTGGATTTCGGAAGATATCATTGCTGCCAGGCAGGCCAAAAGGGCAATGGAAAGTACCTTGTGCAAGAACCCCAACAAACTCAGCCTCATAGCTTAAAAGCAATCAGTGCTGAAATGTAAAGCACTGATCATATCAGCTAAAGCTACCTACTATAATAAAAGAATTATCAATGCCCAGTCGAATGTAGGAGAACTTTTCAAAATCCTAGCCGAATTCCAGGACTCTCCTTCCACCAAAAGTGATATTGTTAAAAACACCGCCTGGTGTCAAGAAATCCATAATGGCTTCATGTCCAAAATAGCAGCCCATAAAGAAAACATCAAGCACACTCTCAACTCTCGTGATTCTGCTTCATTAGAAAACATTCCCAACTTGTCCATTAACAATATCAATAATATTCCACCTTTTTCCTTTAGTCAATACTCGGAGGGCCTTAAAGCCACTTCATGCCCAGGAGATTACTGTCCCACTAACATCTTTAAAGACTCTTGTTAAGGATTTCAATCAGGCACACACCCAGGTCCCGCCTAGCATGTAGTGCGCAATGAAACCCTTATTTATTTGTGCCTATAAATCCAATATTCTGAATGATATACCACTCATATCACACCCATCTCAAAATACCCCCCAGGTCACAATGAACCAGGAATCGGGCTAGTTTGTAAAGGTAAATATGTATTTATTTATTTAATATTCAAATCACATATAAGTTAAATATATATATATATATATATATATATATATATATATATATATATATATATATATATATGGGACAGCAATCACCTAACGGTGACAATACAATTCAGAAACTAACCAAAGCAATTGAATTCACTAATAATGATTAAAAATAGAAAACGCAGGAAAAAGAACAGTTTTGGTTTGTGAACAGATAGCGTTTAGGTTAATATTCCCCCTGCAAAGTTTTGTTTAGATACAAATGAGCAATCCTACACAGATGTAAGTAATCAGCAGGTATTCAGGAATGTAAGACAATGGGCCTCATCACGAGTTGGGCGGTAACGCCGGCAGTATTACCGCCGGTGCTATTAGCCCTAGCGTCAAACCCCCGGCGCTATTAGCGCCAGATCACGTGTTTGGTGGAATGGTTAGTACCCATTCTCCGTTGGGCCCATTTGGGAATTCCTCTTTCCCCATTGGGCCCAATGGGGAAAATTCACACTATTACCGCCGGCAGATTTCCCGCCGGCGTTAATCGCACCGAAAATCAGCAAATTTGCTGCGCATTTCTCCCAGCTCATGATTTGGCTGACCCTTAAATGCAGCTGTAATAGCGTCCTTGGTTAGATGCTCCATCAAGCGCTGCTTGTTTTTGTATTATCATCTTCCAAACACCCATCTGCATTTAGCAGTTTATCTGGACATATATACTTATATTTCTATTCACTGGGCCTCTTTCAATATATTACAGTACACCATGATTTGTGCTGCTGCTACATGCATCCTTGGCTAGATGCACTATGAAGCCCTGCCCGCTTTAACATTATTATTATTTTTATCTAAACATCCTACTTTATCTAGTAATTTATCCGGACATACACACATACATTTTTTTATGTACCTTCTTCGTGACTCCAACGATGCTGCTCTGGTCAGTGTAGTGCCTCTCAATATGAGTAGGAGTGACTATTGTAGTCCTCTCTATATGCGCAACCATTCTTGCGACCAGCCACGCCCCCAGAAGAGCAAACGGTGTATTTGCTCTGGAGGCTTCGAGCGGAGACATGCATTCAGAACGCTTGTAATTAGTTTGCATTCGGAGGTTACCTGCAAGTAAGTACTGCAATATTCATTATTTATTCACGGCTTTTTCAACCATGGATGTTTCTTACGGGCATCCCTATTTATATTTACAGCCACGACGCTGCCCATATTTGTGTATGGCTTGACTGCGCCTGACCAACAGTTTTGTTTTCTGCTCCTACTGTGCTGGACTCGCTCAGCGTTTTGCCGTATACGAGCGCAGGTTCGTTCATGCTTAGGTTGCACGAGCCCCTTGTTATAATTATGACCTGTGAGCACTCGCCCATTAATTCTCCATATAATCTGTCTCATTAAAGAAGTGCCTTTGAAGTGTGGAGGCGGCAGCATTGATTTTGGCTATCAAGTCGTAGTACATTGACCGCAACAGTCCTGTCTAACAGGCATCCTTAATACCATTCTAGGTATGAATTTGTTTTATCCCCCTAGGGAGGCCTGGATTCACCTTTTACTTTTATGGGTGTCATGTAGTTATACTCCATACTATCCCCATGCCCCTTCTCTCTCGTCTCCCTTCACCCCCTTGCATGGGACTCAAGTCACATTTTGTAACTTTGCTATCTTAACCTCTTTCTAGCAGTATTTATCATCACTTCCCCACAGTGATTTTGGGGTTCTAATAGCACTCTATGATACATAAGTATTAGTTGGCGGGGGCACCATTTTCCAGCTTTAAAGGAGTGGTGGCCTGATGTTATTTACCATTGATTGGTACCGCCTTTCTTTCACCTTTCATGTTAGAACCTCTCTTTGCATCTCAAAATGTTCTCTGAGATTACCACTTGTGAAGGTTTCACATTTGATTGCTTCTATAGGGGTTGAATTTTAAGATCAAATTACCTGAGGAAGGTGGTCTCCATCTATTCACACACCACCGAAACGCCAACTTTTTCCACGCCTTGACTGTAGGCGCATATGCACCTGCATCTAGTCAACGTGGCAACACACGCTCCTTAGCGGAAGGCGTAGTATATCATTTCAGCCTATGACAAACCTTTCAGGTTTTTGTCGAACTAAAAACAGTTTTGTGTATCACTTATATTCAGCTGCGCAAATTCATTTATGTTTTGTTGTCTATGATCTTTATTTTCACTTTCTCTGCCTAAATTAGGCTCAATGCACAGTATTTTATGCCTGTTGCATGACTTTCTCATTTAAATTGTTTTTTTCAAAAAAAGACTACTTCTGATGTGATGTCTTGGTTATAATTAAATCCACAAACTATACCCTCAAGATAGCAAGAGCTATTCAGTTATAGTCTACCTTTTCGGCTAACTGTTCTTTTGTTTTTTGGTTGTCTTGTTTTTTGACAAATTACTACATGGATTAAATAATTAAATTTCTTCCTGTGCAACTTGAATGGATAAAGACCTTCAACAGAACAAATGTTTTTTTGCTTAACACATTACTTTTTGTTACAATCTTTTTTCCTTTCCTCCTTTTCATTTGTTTATGAATTTGTCCCCCTCTAGTGTACAATTGAAAGTATTTCGTTCTTATTTGTAGTTTCGTTTATATATGTGTACTCATTTGTGTAATTTCTGTTCATGTCTGTAGCTAACAATTGGCTAAATTGGTTGCTTTTATTTTAAATAATAAAAAAATTGTCAGATTTGTGTATATATTTTCTGAATGGTGTTTGAGATCTATCTGACTGGTGAGGAGAAAACACACACATGAGTAACTGTATGATTTGCTCTGTTCTAGCTATTAGTTGAATATGTACTGACAGCTATTTAAATAATATCATAACTTTAGTCTTTTCGGGAACACCCTTGTGTTATAGAGTAGTAGCGCTACCACCATATTTAAGGGTTACCGCCAAACTCGTGATGAGGCCCAATGTCTAGAGTTTAAATGCAATCTTCCGTCCCCCAAACAAGAGAGAAAACCGTTTCTGGAAAATGACCCTTTAAACTGACAGGTGAAAATTGCTTTGTAAAATAATGCAAAAGGGTGCAAAAATGCCTAAATGGATAGACATTCTGAGGAAAGCAACACTAAAGAAGTCCTAACACACTTGAGCTATAATATAAACAACAGTACACACTTTAGATCAGGATGGGATGGAAGAAGGACTTTGAAATGGGCAAAAGACACGTGTAAACTTTTGAAAACTGCAAATTCGCAGCAAACTTTTACTATGCAGAATTTGAGAAAAACAGGTCAAATACACTGTTCCGTGATGCGGTTTTTAGTTGTGGATGTAGCTAAGGGTCTTAGGTATCAGTGAGAGTTCACATTTCTTTTCTATCTATAAAATTGAAGAAGTTATAGAGGTTTTTGTGAGAGGTGTTTTTACAAAATAGATGCAAAAATGAAACAGAAGTTCTGTTTTGAAAGTGACAGATAGGTTTTCTTACATTATATTAATGACTATGAAAAAGAGGAGGCCACACATGAATCTTCACAGTTACGCGGCCATCGCAACCATTCACATGGTGGATACTCAGTTACTTTCTTGGATTTACTTTAGTTACTCAAAATCACTAAGGAGTTATGGTTTTGGTTATGGTTTTGTAACACAGATGAGAAAAATCAGATCAAGAAGGATTCTACAATACTAGGGTTTCGAATTTAAAGATGGGATGGGTTGAGATTGGGATATACTATCGGTCACTGTTCTTCCTATTAATACTTGCAGTCCTTTGTAATTAAATTGGACCGTCAGCTCTGGTCATTGGATCGGGTCAGGTCTACCGGCAGCAGGTCACTTTTGGAGGGATTGGATCAGTGGCACGGTTCTGGTCAATTTTGGACTGCTCCTGAGACTGGATTTGGATGGGCCCTTCTGGTCACTGGACATGGCAGATTACAGGATGAAAGTTTCATCGGGCAAGCCTTAATGGTAGCAAGCCAAGCTGAATCAGAATTATTCTTTTAAGTTTTGGATGTTTGAAATTGGGTCTAGCTAGCAAGAGTTCAGCAATGCTAGAGTGTAGAGTTTGCAAAGAAATCTGGATCTTCAAAAAAGTCTGGAGTCAGCTACAAGAAGAAGAATTATGGAACAAGGTGCTGCGCGGAAATCTGGATGGGTTCTGGAAGCAGTGTGTCCTATGTGTTGTGAAGTTCCTATATTTATACTATCAAATGCCATCCTCAAGTTTATGGTGTGGGCGGAATTTCAAAACACGCCCCCACGGCTGTGAGTGGCCACAGGCACCTGCCTTGTCCTGGTTGGCGGTCTGAACAGAGCTGTCATCTTTATGATGTGATTTAGGAACTCCTACATTGATTTTTACGAAAACATAACTTTTGTACACATGTACATTTCTAAAATGATGTACCCTAACATCAGACACATACATTTCATATTTGATTGTCTATGGGCGCTATCAGTGGATCAAGAACATACAATCTTAGGTTTGCAACATTATCTGTTCTGCTACAATGAGAATTTTTTCATAACCTTGGTTCCTTAAATGGTACAGCTTTCATCAATGTCTTCAAATCAAAAGTATGAACTTAAATTAATGTCTACCAATTTTCAGATGTATCCCTCTTTAGGTTGCTCAGTTAAAGAGTTTCAAACTTAATCACAATTATGCATTTTAAACAACAGATTGCTTTGAGCAGATTTTTTTCTCTCCTTTCAACAAACAACACCTGTCAGATCCCTTTGATCAAGGTGGGGTGTAGAGGGAAGCATCCTGCCCTCCCAGCAGAGGACAGTGCTCAGCCTGTCCTTTGTTGTTGGCTGCGCCAGAAGATGAATTTTTAATGAAGTCTTATTGTGTTCCTTGTTGTCAATATGCGGGAACCATTAAGGCTTCCTGTAGCAGTTGAGTGTCAAGCTGAGATGTGAATATGTCCCAGGCTAGCACTGTCAGGCCACTGTCCAATCAGAATTAAGCAGTTACTTAACTCCAATACCGGGTTGCTTTAAATTAAAGTCTTCTCATTTCACACTTATAAAATATAAGCACAGTTTATAAGGGATTTAGACATTTAAAAGAATTAGCCCTTCAGAAACATGCTTTAAAGAGGAGAATTTAGCAATTTTAATCAGGAAATAGAAAAACATTTAAACTGGGTTTGACATATAATTTCCTTAAGCAGCTGTCAGGCAGTGAGACCTGGATTCCTCTGACTGCCTGGAGAATCTATGATTTCAGTACACCTTTCCTTTCAATAATTCACTGGGAAAATGACAGAATTTCTAAGGGCATTTTCAGATTTTAGCCCTTCTGTGGCTTTGCTTCAGGTGACAGGTAACAGTTGACAGGTGACAGGTGACATTCAGTGATTCCTGCGTTTACAGCAATTTTGCCTGTGTGTGGCAGGTGTGCAGCTTTTTGTGGTTTATGAACCATGCGCAGTCTTGCAGATTTGGCGCGCATGGGGGTTATCGCCTCCATTTTTGGCAGTTTCTTTCCCCCATTGGCAAAGTGTTGTGGTAGGGTGCATTGGCATGGGTTAAAATATTCCACACACCCCTTCCGACTCCAGCGTGATGTCCAGTTGTGGGGGAGTCGGGCACGTGGGATTATTTTTCCTTCGGTCCATTTGAAGAAATCCGGTTGCTTCTCCCATCTGCGATGGATGCAACCCGCTCTCCTCGCTGGTTCTGGTTGGAAGTGTGGAGCGACACTGCAGATCTCTTGTGCTTTTTCCTCCCTGTCTCCGAGGAGGTCGTCCTTGGTGATTAGGTGGTTGTAGTTCTAGTACTAGAAAACAGAACATAGCATGGTTATGGAAATTTCCCCACTTCTGTTCCCCGAGGGGTGTAGTGGGGCGGATGAATGCATTGAATGCAATTTACAATATTCCCCGCCTATATGTAATAATGGTCTTAACACTCTTTCCTCATACGTACTCCATGGACATTTAAAAATTCTTTTTAGATCACCGAATTTTCCCCCTCTGTCTATCCGGGAGGCTCTTCTATTTGCCGGAAAGTATGCCTCAGATGGCAACTCTTTAGCTGGTCTATGTGGACCCACTTGTCTTCCCCTGCAGTCAAATTTCCCTTGGGGATGCGGATTCTGTAGATGACTGGTGAGATTCTGTCCACAATTTCAAAAGGACCTCGCCAACTTGGGAAACATTTGCGCTCTTTGGCTTGGTTCCTTTGGAAATTGTACATGTAGACCCGGTCTCCTACTTGATATTCCTTTTCAGTTGTCTTAAGGTCATAGTGGGTCTTCATACTGTCTGTAGATCTTTCTAAATTCTGCTGAGCATACGCAAAAGCATGTTGAAGGTGTTTTGTCAGACTTTCAACATACTCACGAGTGGTGGAGTGATTTATCAAGGTCTGGTCTTGGGTTCTGTAGAGCAGATGCTGGGGTAGCACCATCCTTCGTCCAGTCATCAGCTCAAATGGAGACATTTTTGTTGCAGAAGAAGGGGTAGATCTGATGGCCATCAGGACAAGGGGTAATCGAATGTCTGAACTTGGCCCAGAATCTGCCACAACCTTTTTTAATATGCTTATTTTATTCAAACAAAAAATGCTATCCTCTGCTGCTTAGGAGAGACCCGGGGAAGTAGGAGGTGCAATGGTGGCTGTGTGTGTCTGGGAGCAGCAGCAGACATCGGCACCACTGAGCGGTGTGAGCCCAGTACCAGCTCCTGACAGATCAGAGGACAATTATCCACGAGATTCCAATTAAGACGAGCTGAAATTTAATACTAGATCCTGCCCCTCCTGATTCCATTGGATAGGAGATGGTGTGGCCCATGCCAATATATGTGCCTGAAAAATGGGTTGTTTTGTCCTGAAGAAGGTTGCCGTACAGAGAGAGCATTAATGGTGATGCTCGCAGAGAGCAACTGAAACACGTGTCTACGTGAATCTGTGGGAATAAGAGAACACAGACTGTTGTGATACCCCAAATCTGTGGGGATGTTTTATAATGAATTGTAATCACATGGAGATATAACAGATGTTTAACTGTTTTTTATATACAGACCATTTTTTCAAAGAATGAATTGTGGAATGAGAGATTGATGAGAATAGCATGTATGTGAACAAATGGAAAAGTGATTGGGCCTTAGTGTTGTAGGAAATGTTTAATATGTTTTTAGACATAGCATTTTCTGTTTGAATAAAATAAGAAAATCTTGGGAATTGAAACCAAGTTAAAAATCACCTGTGCATTCTGTCATCCTTACCTTTGTCTACTAGTTCGAGTTCTTTTGTATTCCCCGAAGGTAAAGGCCAGCTTGTATTGGTCCTCCCTACTGACAGGTACAGTCCAGCACCCATTGGTCGGGTCAATGGCAGTGTATACCTTTGACCCTTGGATCTGGGCCAGCCCTTGGTCAATGTAGGGAAGAGGCCATCGGGAAGTGTGGACCTATTTGTTTAGCTCCCTTAGGTCAGCACATAATCTCCACTGGCCGTTTGGTTTCAAAATCCCCAGCACTGGATTATTGAAGGTGCTGTGGACTGGAGGAATTATCCCACGGGACTCAAGGTTCTTAATTATTTCTGTAAGGGACTCCATGGATGCGAGTGGCAAGCGATATTGCTTCACAAACACTGGAGTCATGCCAGGGTCCATGGGAATTGTTGTATGGATTTCGGTGCAACCACAGTCATATGAGTCCACCGCATATAGATCCTGAAAATCTAAGAAAACTTGTTTCAATGTTTGCTTTTGCTCCAGAGTCTCCCAGGCATCGGCTAGGTTGACTCTCTCTTCAACCGTCTGCCTGAAGCCTGGAAAGACTTCTGGTTTGGCTATCTCAGCGGCCTCCTCCAGCTGGGTGGAGAAGTCCCTGGTTAAAGTACTGACTTGGACTGATGGCTTCAGGTGGGTAAGGCCGTCCTGGTGGACTTGAAAGATCACCTTATCCCTCCTGAAGTCACAGGTCACCTCTTCCTTACCATAAGAGCAGGAAGAGTACACCAGGAAATTTCCCCATGCCGGGTGAAGATCCTGTCTGGTGTTGTGTCATTGTCGCTATTGGAATGGTGTCGTGTTCTGTATTGACTAATGGTGTTGGGTTAACCCCAACCCTTGCTGTTGGAAATGGGCATTGAGGTGAATATTTGCGTCAGGATTTTGCAGTTTCTGTCCTCTTTGAATTTTTACTTCAAGTGGGAATTGTCGGGTCCATTCCGGGATGGTGACTTCCTCTCCAATCTGAACTTCAACTGCATATGGCAGCAATTGATATGACCGAAATGCTTTCTCTGGATCATCAAAGTTCATGGGATTACCCGCTAAGTTTATTAGGTCCAAACTAATGGCAAAGCGATTGAGAATGTCACCGCCTAAATAAAATGCAGCTGGGACATCTCACACGACCCAACAATTATGGACTATGCTCTTGTTTCCTATAGAAAATTTGAACATACACCTAGGCAGGAGATGTTTGGAATTAGGTGTTTCCAGGTGTTTCCAGGTCCATTTCCCATTTGTCTATCAATTTAAAGGTGGGAATGCCTGTTTCTTTTGGGAGTTTTCAGAACATGGCTTTGCTGATGAAGCGCTTACCGTTGTTCACACACACTCGGGCGAGAACAGAGTCCTTCCCCCCATTTAACTGAATAGGGATGAACAACTGTTCTCTAATTTTCTGAATGTCAGCCAAGCTTTGAGCTGGTTTCTTATCATTTTGGACTATAGAAGTGGGATTTTCTGATTGTGAATTGGTATAAAATTTCAGAGTATCTCCTTCCAGTGTAGAATGCCACTTTAGACTGGAAGGAAGGTTGATTTTCAGAAATAGAGAGGACTTCCCATCACCAGTTTGTTGCCCTATTGCAATTACTGTCACGTCAGGATTTTTGTCGTTTTGAAAGTGGAATTCAATTTGGTCAGGTTTTTGTTCAACCATGTGGCATGCGCCATTTAGACTAACATGGGTGACACTATGTTTTAATTTTATTGGTCCGTTAGTCTGGGTCTAGTGGACCTTGTTTACACAATCTATCAGGCGAGACAATCTACGCAGGATGTCATTCCCCAGTAAACATGGTGTGCCCTCTGGAGTCACAACTATGACCGAGTGTTTCACCTTGTGTCACCCAATTTTAATTTCTAAATCCACATTCCCCTCGACAGGAATTTCATTCCCATCGAAGTTCTGAAGTTGTCCAAGAAGAGGGGTGAGAGGGATCTGGTATCTCTCCCCCTTCCTGAATTCAACTGATCAAAGGCCCTCTTTGACAGAAGGGTGGCTTGGGATCCAGTGTCCACCAGTGCCAAAAATGTACATTGCCCTTGTATTTGGACCGGGGCATAAAATCTTCCCTCCTTCTCCTCAAGGGTGCAAAGACAATATGCATTTTGGGCCAATTGGTGGATTCATTTCTTTACTCTTCATTCTGACAGAGGGGTAGTTTGAGCAGGATTCTCTTTGGGAGCTTGGGAATCTGTAAGAAAAGGGTGACAGTTGGATATTGGGGAAGTTTTGAGCTCCCCTGGTTCTGATTCTGGGCCACCCCCCCTTTTTGGAGGCAGTCACCAGAATTGGTTTGGGCAAGGTGATTTTCCAAGCCATTATTCAGGGGTTCAATGATGGGCAGTTTTAACTCAGTCCCCACATTTACCCAGTCTTGATTAGGATCTCTCGGGACCCTTTTTCCCCCATCCCTGAAGGAGAAGATCCTTTTTCCAGAGTCCTCTGAGGACCCATCTCCTTCAAATTGGAAGATTCTTACCTCCTTCGCAAAATGGGTCTTTTAGGCCCTTTATTTCTCCTACCCGCCCTCTATTCGTTAGGTTGCAGACTTTCGGGGGCAGGAGATTCTGGTTCCGGTTCCTGGGTTTCCAGGGGCTTTTCACAAGTGGGGAAGGAAGCTTCCTCTAAGGCTTTACACCCCCCTTCCCCCTGTGCCTCTTCCTTTGGTGCCGGTGGGTTGTCAGGGTTCTTTCCCCGTCATTGCTCAGGAGTACCAGACCCTTGATTTGAGGTGTTCTGGGCTGCCATGTTCATCTGAGGGTTCTGCTGAGCCCTCAACATGCGACCCAGATCCTGTGACAAGTTCTGGACCTGGCGCTCCAGTTGGGACAGCCGCTCTGGCTGGTACGGGGGTCTCTGGTCCATCCTAGGTGGATCATGGGAAGAGTAACTGTCCCTTCTCCCATAATACCCTTGGTTGGGATAGTTCTGGTAACCCTCCACCCTTGACCTCCCCTCTCCCGGACTGAGCTGTCTGGGCTCAGGAAAATGGGGAAAGAAAGGAGGGTTGTTTTGGGGGTTGATGTTTGGTGGGTACCGGGGGAAGAAGCTCAACCTGGCATTTGGGGGATTACTGCCCTCCTGGGGAAAGTTAGGAGGGAAGTTTCCTGAGTTGGCAGCTACCTGGTCGGATCCCTCCCCCTTGGGCTGGGGGAGTCCACACATATCCCAGGATGGGTTTGTTGCCCTTGTAATGGGGGCTAATATAATACGGGGAGTTAGGGGTCCCATTTGTGGGATTACCTCCATGACTACCTGTTTGGGATTGGCATAAGGGCCTTCTGTGTCTTTGGTTAGAAGGATTTTGCACAGCAACATTTTTAGGCCCCCCCATTTCCAAATCTAAAATGGGGGCAACCTTCACCTCCACCACCTTAGCAGCAGCAGGGGTGTTAGCTGGTTTGGGGTTTTTATTTGTATTTTTATTCTCTACCGATTTCTGCACTGCATAAATATGAGTCACCTGTTCAATGACCCAGTCTAGTGATCTCTTCTCGTGAAAGTCCCTCACCAGCTGGGTCATGATGTATTTAGGGAGTGAATGAAAGAAGGTATTAATGAACTCCCTACTGTCTGTGCGCACCCTCCTGGTGGTCTGTGCAAAGGCACATTTTAGTTCTTGCACAAATTCTTGTGGGGCCTGGTCTTCCCCACATTGCAGGTTTTAGGCCGTCTTGCAGGCCTCTTGGGGGTTCCTATGTATAGAAAAATGTTTTAAGATGGCCGCCATATAGGTGGACCATCTTGAATGGTTCTGATCCTCCAGCCCCACAAAGAAGCTGGAGTATTCAGGGGTAAATGTCCAATTGACATATTGAATACATATTGAATGTAACTCTGGCTATCTTTCAAATGGAAAGTATCCATCATTTGTTCGTATAACTGGAGGTGCTCCCAAACTGAATACTTGGCATTTTTATGATAGGAAGTTATGACGCTCCTAATGGCCTTGATTTGTTTCAGGGGATCTTTTCAGAGAGCCTTCTTAATTTTGGTGGCCTTTTTAGTCTTAGTAACCCGTGTCCACTTATCCTCTGACTCAGAAGCATTGCTACAGGAGGTGGCTATCTGATCATCAAGGCTCTCCCTGATTCTGCGAGCTTGGGAATGGCTTGCAGAATGTGGGTGCCTAGTTTCTTGAGACCTGTGGTGCTCAGAAGAGTCTTCTGACTCTCCCTTGCTCCCAGGATTGGCTGAGTACCCCCCCCCCACTGCCCTAGCTGGGAAGAGTTCTTTAAGAAACTCTTTGTGGGCCTAGTTTCAGGGAGTTCCCCACCAAATTTTACAGACTGATCCTTTGATAGGCGGTATTTTTGAGGATCCAGTTCACTGATTCTCCCCTCACTGGAGTCTTCCTGATCAGAGAGGCTAGCCCTAAGATTTGGGAATCTGTACAGCGATGCCCGCCCATCCATTTCTGGTAGGCGCTGATCTGTCAGTCCCATGTTGCTAGTCCTACTGAAGTCTACCATCCCCGTGGCCCTTGGTTGATATAAGCCAGTGGACATGAGGGTGGCAGAGTCCATGGTACTGAAGGCGTTAAAGTCCCTGATGAAAGGGGTCCTGATGTTATGTTCAGGGGTTTCTCTGTCCCTTCCTACCTCATCTCTTTCGGCCCCTATTCCAGCGGTATTCAAAATCTGGGGCGCGACCCCCCAAGGGTCCGCGGGTGCATCCCTGGGGGGCCCTGAGAGCTGAGGATGAAATGTAAAAAAAATATATATATATTTTTTTTAGATTGGAAGCAATGGGCAGGGGCGGCTCACATGGTCGGGCTGAAGCATGAAACTGTCTCAGGCAACAATGAAAAGTGGCCTGCAGTTGTAAATGGATATTCATTCCTTTAGTCACAGACTGGGCCTCATTACAACTATAGCGGTACGGTAACAACGGTGCCAGTAAGCTACCTCCACCGTTGCTACCGTACCTCCATAGTACGAGTTGTGCTTGCGGGTGCCTGACAGCCCGCCAGGTCTGACCTGTCAGGCTGTGCGGCACCCGCGAGCACAGTTCGTCGGATGCACCAGCACCGTTATTAATGGTGCCGGTGCATCCGAGCTCCCCATTCCAATTGATCCCTATGGGGCTCAAACGGGAATGGGGATCTACCGGTACCAGCACCCGCGAAAGGGCAATTACCAGGTCCGCCTAACTCAGCATGACCCGGTAATTGCCCATTTGCGGGTGCCAGACCCAGATGCAACTCCGGCGGCAGCCGTGCCGGTTTTACCAGCACAGCTACCGCCAGGGTTGTAATGGGGCCCACTGTTTCAATAGTACCCAAGGGGGTGCTTTGTGTTAAAATGTAAGTAAATTGATAAATAGTCAGCAACAATGGTCAAAATTACTAACTGCATAGTGAAGTAACTCTTCAAATTAGCCAAAATGGTCTCCCATTTTGACTGGCCCACACTAGCATTTTACATTTTTGGTACAGGCATTGCCCTATAGGCCAGTCTGAGCCTGGCGGCTCATTCATAATGGCGAGGGGGCGCCCACCCATTGGCCCCCCACCCATTATGGAGGAGCTAAGGAGCCAGCCCAGTGAAACAGTGAGCACTCCCTCAGCTGATTTTATTTTCAGCTGAGGGAGTGCTCCTGGGCTGGCTGAACTGTCAAAGGGACTTTGACTGTTCAGTTCAGTTCCCCAGCCGCACATGCTCACTGAGCCATGCAAGGCTGGGGCGTTTTGCTTTGCCAGCATTACATAGCTCATTGGAAATGTTGGCTGGAAGACTGCATGTCTGTATGTCCGAGGGGGAGCTCCTGCGCCTCTTCGCACATAGGGACAGAGCAGCCTGGAGCAGGGCATTTCAGCACCCACACACAGGCCAATGCAGAAGGTATGTTTATGTTCATTTTTTTATTTAAACATGTGTATGCTTATGTTATGAGTGAGTGTATGGTGATGGATGCTCGTGTGAATGATACAGTGATTGCTGTATAAATGTGCAGCGCCTTGCATACACACATAGCCATGTTGATTGTGTTAGGCCCAGTGGGGCCCAAGGACGGGGATGGTAACTTTTTACTGGATATCTATCATTGATGTCCAGTAAAAAATGTCATGCCTGCCCCCTGGGCCCCCCAGCACCAATTGCAAACTGTTTGGCTATTTACCCATTTTCTTTGTTAAAAGTATGCTCTACAATGCAACATTTTAACCGATTATTTAAAAATAAGTAATGGGGGTAACCCCCCCCTACTCCCCCTTTATTGGTTCGGGCTCCCTCACTATGCTCGGTCGCTATAGCATTTTTGGGAGAAATAGTTATGTCCCTCCACTTAAAAAAAATCACCAGCCGCCACTGGCCCTCAGACTGTGTGTGGAACTGGATGGGGGAACCCAGGAACTATGGTGGGAGCACAATGGGCAGTAACCATGGTTTAGTGGTGGGAGCAGGGTGGGGAGAGCCCTGGGTGTGTGATGGGGTGGGGAGAGATCAGGGACCGGGTAGGAGTGGGATGAGGGAGCCCAGCGACTGTGATGGGAGTAGGTGACGGCGTGCAATACATACTGACTGTCCATTTGGCATTTCTGGGGGGTCCCGGCCTGCCAAAGTTTTGCTCAGGGGGGACCGGGCCAACAAAGTTTGAAGACCACTGCCCTATTCCCTGGTCACATGCCAAACTCTGACTCTTTTGCTCCTCTATTAAGGCCTTACTGGTCTCAATGATTTGCTCTTGCATGGCTATCTGTTTGTGGAGCCTATCATTCTTTTCACAGAGAGCCTCATTGTCTCTCTGTGCTTCCTACCTGAATTGGAAATACTGGGCCAATTTTTTCTGCAGGAGACTTACCTCCTGAGTTTTGTCATTATTGGTCTGAGTGTTCTTTTCCAGCGCATCCTCCACCTGCCTGGTGTGCTCTAATAGCTTCTCATATTCAGTTTTAACTTCACTAAACTCCTGAAGGGTCAGCTTTCTTTCCTCTAATTTAGTTTTTAATTGGCTGACTTCCTGGCCTAAGGCGTCCTTTTCCTGACCTAGAGTGCCCCTCTGTTCAGCCAGGTCGTCCCTCTGTTTTTTAAATGCACTAGATTTCTGGCGCTCCTCATCAAATTCCTCTTGAGAGTGGATGTCTTTAATAATTTATTATTTTCCTCTCTCAAGGATTCTAGGCGGTTTTGTAAGGTGACTATCTGTTAAGCTCAGACTCTGTTATCATTTAATTGATGCTCCAGTTTCTGTTGACTCTGTTGTCAACTCTTTCCTGATACTCATCTTGCAGTGTCTATAATTTGGTATCTTTTTCTGCATTCTTTTGCTGTAATAGAGGCAGATCTTCCTTTAATTTGGTAATATACTGCCTAGCCTCTGTTTCGGATTCTTGGCTCTTCTGGAGCATTTGCTCTGCAGAGTCCATATTAGTTTGGATTTTCTGCAGTGTTTCCCCTTGCTTCTTTGCCAGATCTATGTTGTCTGCATGCGTTTCCTGTATTATTCCTATGTGGAGGTACAGGTAGGCCACTATTTTGGCAATTTTACACTGCTCCTCTTTTATTTTTGGGGCCATGAACAGTTCGCAAAGCACTTGGTATACTGGACCCTTGTCCTGCCATGTATCTAGGTCTATTGCAGTGACTTGTTCTTTTATTTCCTGTAGCCATACCTGTTCATCCTGTTCGGGCCGCTCACCCCTGACAAACAGTTTGTGCAGGAAGTGTTCCCTAGCAATACTAATCTCTACTGGGATCGCCATTTCAGAAATATCAATTTCCTCTGACTTATTTCAGGGTTAATTTACTTTTACAAACAGGCCCGATTTTTGGAGTATTTCTTTTGAGAGGTGCTTTTACAGTGTAGCACAGTACACCAACCAAGCAAGGTGTCTGTACCCTGCAGGCTAGTACGCTGTGTTAGACTGTCATGGGTAGTATTTCAAATTCATAATCACGGCACGAGCCCCCAAGCTGTTAAGGATTTCAATCAGGCACTCACTCAGGTCTCACCTAGCATGTAGTGCGCAATGAAACCCTTATTTATTTGTGTCTGTAAGTTCAATATTCTGAATGATATACCACTCATATCACACCCTTCTCAAAATACCCCTAAGTCACACTGAACGAGGAATCGGGCTATTTTGTAAAGGTAAATATTTATTTATTTACTTGATATTCAAATCACACATAAGTTTTATCTCTCTCTCTCCCTCTCTATATCGGCAGTTCACCTAGCCGGAGAGAAGAACTTGACAGCGGACGCTCTGAGCAGGCAGAGCACAGTCTCCCACAAGTGGGAACTAGCTCAGGAAGTCCTTCAAGAGATCTTCGCCCTTTGGGGAACCCCTCAGGTAGATCTGTTCGCCACCAGCCTCAACAGGAAATGCGACCTGTTCTGCTCAAGGGAATTTCCCCCGAGAGGAGCTCTGGGAGACGCGTTCATAGTGGACTGGGAGTTTCCGCTTCTGTACGCATTCCCACCGGTCCCTGTCAATCCTCAAATGATCAGGAGGTTGAGAAGATTCCGGAGAACCATGATCCTAATTGCCCCGGATTGGGCCAGGAGAACGTGGTACCCGGACCTTCTAGACTTGTCCATCTGCCCTCCAATTCGACTTCCACTCAGAGAGAACCTACTCTCACAGAAGGGAGGTCAGGTTCTCCATCCAGACATCAAAACCCTCAACCTTCACGCTTGGCTTCTGAAAGGCTGAGGTACAAGGATTGGGACCTCCCTGATGATGTTATGGAGGTGTTGCTTTCGGCAAGTAGGCCAGCAGCAAAGTCTTTATACCGCTGCCGTTGGAACAGATTTTGCAGCTGGTGTAGAGAACTGAATATCGACCCTTTGTCATGTGGTACACCAATGGTTTTGTCCTTCCTACTATATTTGGAAAATTCAGGCCTTCAAGTTGGCACCATTAAGGGTTATCTCGCAGCGCTATCCATCTTTAAGCGCACTGCAGAAGAACCATTCTATTTCAAGTTACCCTTGGTAATACAATTTCTTAAGGGGTTAACCAATGTTTATCCCCCAAGACCATTCCAAGTTCCCCTATGGGATTTAAACTTAGTCCTAATCTTCCTGATGGGCACACCTTTCGAACCACTCCATTCTTGTTCGTTAAGATTCCTTACCCTTAAAACTGTTTTATTAATAGCACTTACATCTGCTAGAAGGGTGAGCGAATTACAAGCTCTTTCTTGTAAACCCCCTCACACTATCTTTCACAAAGACAAAGTTGTCCTGCAAGTGAAGCCTAATTTCCTCCCAAAGGTGGTTTCTGAATTCCATATCACTCAGAAGATTACCCTACCATCTTTCTATCCTCCTCCTCACCCGGAGAAAGAGGAAGAGAGGTTACACAGGCTAGACCCTAGAAGGGCTTTAAGTTTTTACATCAGTAGGCTAGCCAGGATAAGACAGGCAGACCAGCTGTTTGTAGGTTACACAGGTCACAAGCTGGGGTTACCAATAACTAAGCAGACCATTTCCAGATGGATCATCCTAGCCATTCTGGAATGTTATAAATTGGCAGGAAAAGAGCCCCCTCAAAACCTTAGGGCTCATTCGACCAGAGGTATTGCAGCTTCATGGGCCCTCAAAAGAGGTGTGGCGGTTAAAGACATCTGTGCGGCCGCTACATGGTCGTCTGTCCATACCTTTACACGATTTTACAATTTGGATTCCTCCTCCAGTCAAGAGACTAAGTTTGGAAGGGCTGTACTGCATTCTATTCATCAATAGAAGACAGCATGAAGTCAGTACTCCCTCCTCCAATAATAGAATACTGCTATGGGAGCATATCTAAAATGAGGAATACGTCGGAGGACACAATCCCTTCGAAGAACAAGTTACTTCTTACCTTGTAACGTTCTTTCGACGGGATGTTCCTCCGACGTATTCCTCATCGACCCTCCCATCCATCCCCGCAGTTCTACTTCCCTTGTTGTTGCAGCTTACGCTCCTTCAGGGTGATTAGTTTAGTCCAGAAAGCATATTTGTGGGCTACAAAACGGAACTGAGCAATGGGCGCTGCGCGCGGCCTTTATAGCCAGGATGACGTCGGCGTCAATACGGCGGCTGTCGAGGAACATCGACTCGAGGGACGTCGACGCGCAGCGCCCTCTAGAGAGAAAAATTTTCCGAGGCCAGCAGAGCTGGAAGGAGATATCTAAGATGAGGAATACGTCGGAGGAACATCCCGTCGAAAGAACGTTACAAGGTAAGAAGTAACTTGTTCTTCTGTGGCTATGAATGTCCTGGAAGCGCTCATGCTCTAGGGAATGAGGAAACACGCATAACCGATCTCATCATTCATCTCTCTCCCTACTTTGCTCATTTGCTGGTACCACAAATTGTTAGTCACATGGGAAGAATCAGTAACATATTTGTTCAGGTGCCTAGAGTCATCTAGCACACTTCTTTTTAGTCTCCTCATCTGTCTGTTTACTACAGGGAATTCTTCTGGTTCCGTTTCCTTTATCATTGTTACAGCGCATATGCTCATGTTTACTGGTCTAGTAGTATTATAAATCATAATTTCTCTGCTATAAAAAGAATTATATAAAGACAACATTTTTTACTAAAAATATTGCTATTGTCATTGCTGCTAAATTTCTGTGAGTAAATTCTCTTCTAGGCGCTAAGAGAGGATACCTTATATTTTTCAACATATGCTTTCTTGTATCAGGAAAAGTGTTTCCTTTTATTCTTTTTTTTTTTAAAAACTTTATTTTTGAAATTGTACAGAACAACAGAAAACACGTGCACCATCAGGGTGCACTAACGTCGCAAAGCGGAACAAAGGAGAAAAGGGGACGAATTGAAGAGAGGGTAGGGAATGGAAGGGAATAGAGCAAAGCGAAAAGAAAACATAACATTTCCCGCTCCCGGTTACGACCGCGGAGCTGCCCCACCCCACTCATGGCCACAACAACAAGCATCAGGACTTTCCTGGTTAATTGTCAATCATCATTAAGGCACAAATCTATAGTGTCTCCCAACCTCACAGTTCTGTTCCGGAATCAGGAGCTCTCAGTAGTGGAAGGAGCTGCACTGTTTAGCAGATATGTAATATACGGCCCCCAGATGTCGGGGGGTCGAGCATGCAGTGGTAGGGTTCTTATAAATTCACTCTCTACATCCTGACAGTAGGTAATGTCTTTTTTCCAATCTTCAATTTTGGGTAGAGGGCCCCGACTCCAGGCCATAGCTATCCGCCTACGGGCCAACACCAGGAGGAGCGCTGCCAGTCTGCGGGATGCAGGACGCAGGTATTTTGTGAGGCCGAGGAGGGCCGCCAACGGTAATGGGGCTACTTGTTCCCCAATAATATCGGCGACGATCTGTAGGACTGAGGTCCAGAACCGCTGGATCCGGGGCAGTCCCATGCCAAGTGGAAAAAGTCGGCATGTGTCGCTGTGCAACGGTCACATTGGGCCGATACTTCAGGGTGATGACGGTGTTTCTTGGCAGGGGTGTAATATGTCTGGTGCACATAGTTAAAGTGTATCAATTTATATTGTGTGTTCACCGCGACTTTCTGGGTTTGGTATAGAATGTAGGAGCAATCTCCAGACTCTATCGTCATCTGGAGGTCCGATTCCCATCTTTGTTGAGTTCTGGCATTGGGTGATCCGGTGTCTGCTACCAGGGATCGGTAAAGTGCCGAGACCAACCTCCCCTCTCCCCCAGCCTGGACGGTATTGTGCAGCAACTCCCATGTGGGGGGTTGTGCAGGAAAGGAGGGCAGTATTTTTTGTAGGGTGTAGCGCAGTCTGAAATAAAGAAAAATGTCTAAAGAGGTGGCACCGCCCCTATCTTTGGCCATCTGAGGCGTTAGGAAGGTGCCGCCCGGGAAGACATCACCGAAGGAGTGGATGTTAAGCTTGTCGGCCCATATTAAAAATACTTTCTCATTCGTGAGGGGAACACCCGGGATGAACCTGATCGGTAGCAGAGGGGAATATCTCACGGTCACCCCATACTTGGCAGCCATTTTCTTCCAGACCGCGTACGTAGAGAGGACTGTATTTAGAGTGTTGTACGGAACTGGGATTTGACTAATGATAACGGCACTGAGCAGATTGGGAGAGGCCAGAGCACGCTCCACCTGCACATGAGGACGCACAAAGTGGATCGTGTACCAGTGGCTTAGAAACTGTGCCTGGGATGCCCAATAGTACGGTTCCCAGTCAATTGGTCGAAAAAATTTGGTCGACAGGACAATTGGTCGACACCATTTGGTCGAATGCCAAATGGTCGATTTTTTTTTTTTTTTTTTTTACACTTTTTTTTTTTTTTTTTGGGGGGGTCCCCCCCCAACCCCCTTTTTTTTCTATTTTTTTTTTTCGACACACGAAAACCCACAAAACACATATATATATAAAAAAAAAAAAATTCGACCATTTGGCATTCGACCAAATGGTGTCGACCAAATGTCCTGTCGACCAGTTTGCTGTCGACCAATTGACTGGACACCCAATAGTACTTCTCGATGTCCGGGAGTGCAAGGCCTCCTTTTGACGTCGGCAGAACCAGGGTGTCGTAGGCCACGCGTGCCGGTTTACCGGCCCATAGCAATTCCAGGACTGCAGTCTTGATTTTCAGGAGGAAGGATTTGGGGAGGAGTAGCGGGATATTGGTAAACAGGTATAGAAGTTTGGGGAGTATAACCATCTTCGTAAGGGAGGTCCTACCCCACAGTGTTAGTGGGAGCGGTTTCCACCTGTGCACCCATTCCTGAATGGAGGTGAGCGTGGATACATAGTTGTCTTTATATATCTCGTGATGGTTACGAGACATGAGTATACCTAGGTAGCGTACCCCTGAATTCTCCCATTTAAAGCCATGGTCGTCAATGAAGTGCACCGTGTGAGGGGTCAGGGGGAATATCACAGATTTAGAGTGGTTGATTTTCAGTCCCGACATTTGCCCAAATCTTAATACCTCCCGCATAACTGGGTTAATGTTCTCCTGGGGATTGCCGACAAATAATATAACATCGTCAGCATAGAGAGAGACAATCAATTTGTGTGGACCTAATTTGAGGCCTCTGTGTATTTGGAATTCGCGTAGTCTGGAAGCCAGAGGTTCCATGATAAGAGCAAAGATCAGAGCCGAAAGTGGGCATCCTTGCCTCGTTCCGCGTTCAAGTGAGATGCATGTGGATCTGGTGTTCCCTAGTGTAATATAGGATTTGGGGCTGTTGTACAATAATGACACCAATTTAATAAAGAAGTTGCCAAAACCCATTTGTCTGAGCGTTGCTAGCATGAATGGCCATTCCACAGAGTCAAACGCCTTCTCGGCGTCAAGAAGCACCGCTATTGCCTGGTGCGATGGGTCCAGGGCCTCCATGACGCCAAACAGACGCCTGATGCCATAGGTGGTGCTGCGCCCTGGGACAAATCCAGCTTGGTCACCAATCACTAGAGCCGGCATAAGGGGGAGGAGCCTGGAGGCAAGAATTTTGGCCAGGATTTTATTGTCTAGGTTGATCAAAGAGATTGGTCTATAGGATGCACATTCGTCAGCGGGTCTGCCGGCTTTGTGTAGGAGAATTATATTGGCTTCCCTTAATGTTGGGGGAAGGCATCCGCTTTCAATGGATTCTTCATATACGCGTAGCAAGAGAGGGGCGAGGGAAGTTGCGTAGGCCTTGTAAAACTCTCCGGTAAGACCGTCCGGACCTGGTGCCTTGGAACTCGGGAGGGACTTTATTGCTTCCAGTATTTCTTCTGTTGTTATCGGGGTGTTGAGAGGTTCTCGTAGGTCTCCCTCCACCCAGTACAGCTCGGTGTCGTCTAGGTATGCTTGCAAAGATTCAGAGTCCGAATTGCCTATAGAGCTGTACAGGTCCTGATAGAAGTCTCAAAATGCCTTGGCGATGTCCACTTCTGCGTAGACACGCTGGCCTTGTGCGTCTTTCACACATTCCACCCAGGTCGGGTTTTGTCCACTAATAGTAATCGGGCAAGCAGGGCTCCTGGCTTCTGACCCTCTCCATATTGTCGAATCTGGTGTTTTCGCCCTAGGAATTTTAGCTCTCTTTCGGCTGTTTCCCTGAACTTCTGGAGCTCCTCCTTCAGTTCTGCTTGGATTTGCGGGCTAGGAGCTGAGATGGCCTTCCTCTCAAGATCCTTCAGACGGGTTTCGCTGTCTGAGAGTTCACTGCGGATCAGCTTCAGTACACCATTTTCCTTACCCAAACAAATACCACGCACAAAGCATTTCAGTGTTTCCCAAATGATGCTGGTCGCCTTGACTGAGCCTTGATTCCTCTCAATGAAGGATGTTATTTCCTCGCGCAGTTCATCAGCAAAAACTTTGTCTGAAAGCGCACCCGGCTTGAATCTCCAGTTCAATCCGGGGACCGATGCGCCCACCATGGAGACGTCAAGTGTGACCATTGAGTGGTCGGATAGCGTGCGCGGTAGAATTTGGCTAGATCGCCAGGCAAACGGACAGTGGGTAGAGGCCATGATGTAATCTATCCTGGAGCTGGTGTTGTGAACGGGCGAGTAGAATGTAAAGTCCCTCACATCACGATTGTGATGCCGCCATGTGTCAGATAGGTCGAACGCTTGACATATCTCACGAACTTGACCACTGGCTTTGGATCGATGTCCAGTGGTGTTATGCGATCTGTCTAGGATAGGGTTCATCGGTGTGTTAAGGTCTGCACCCCATATGATTGTTTCTGCGTTGGACTTCCCTAGTTGGGACATCACCCAGTTAAAGTTGTCGGGTCCATCAGTGTTGGGAGCGTAGGAATTTACAATCACCACTTCCTTTCCTGCAATTATTCCCCTCACCAGCAGGCCCCTGCCTTCAGTGTCCTTCACCGTTTCAATGAGACTGAAGTTAGTTCTCCTATCAATCAGGATGGCGACCCCTCTGGCAAAGGACGAGTACGATGAAAAGTACCTGTGACAACCCCAGGACTTGGCCCACTGTGATTCCGATGCCGGCAGGAAATGGGTTTCCTGAAGAATGGCGACGTTAACCTTGTGTCTACGGAGACACTGAAGGATTTTCCTGTTCTTTGCCGGCTGGTTGCCGCCGCGGATGTTGCAGGTGGCTATTTTAAAGGTTATGGCTGGCATTCCGAAAGCTGGGTGAATTCACGCCTGTCAAGGCGGGAGAGCGAGAGTGGTGCCTTGAGGTAGTGGAGTGGCTAGAGTGTTTGGCTTCCAGGTTATCAAAGCTATATAACAACAACATTGTGAGGCGAGAGCGGGGTGAGTAAAGCGGCCGCGTCCGGCCCGAGTCCCTCCCATGTGTGGGCAACCCCCAACTGGCCCACAGTAATCCCCCCATGTAGAACAGAGTTGCAAGCATAGCCGCGCTAGGGGCACTGGTAGCCCACCAAGAGGGTGCCGGGCTTCCTATGGCGACGTAATTTTGTTCCTGCGATGTATATTGATCATAGAAGCAGAAGGTGCGCAGGTCACAACTGGCCATTGCTGTGATCGTAGGTTACGGAGGGTCCCCCCTCGCTCGCTCTTCTCGACGGGGTCTCGGATTGTTCCCGCCATGTCTGCAGCCATTCCGGTCTAGGTAGTCATTGGCTTCTTCGGGGGAATTGAAGAATTGGGCCTTCCCCTCATGTTGGATCCGCAGTTTCGCTGGGTATAGCATGGAATAAAGGATCTGATTGTCCTGCAGGCGTTGCTTGACTGCCGTAAAGGATCTTCTCTGCGTTTGCACCGCCTGTGAGAAGTCTGGGAAGACTTGAATGGAGTCGCCGTCGTATTGCAGTTTCCCCTTATCTCTGGCAGCCCTGAGCATGGCGTCGCGATCCTTGTAGTTTAAAAGTCTTGCAATGATTGATCTGGGGTGCGCGCTGGGCACCGGCCTAGTGTTCGGGATTCTGTGTGCTCTTTCTACCACAAAAAGCTGAGACAGCGTTTCTCTGCCGAAGAGAGCTATGCAGATCTGTTCCACAAAGTCTTCCATTTTACCTGGGATTTGTCGCTCCCTCACCCCTATGATCCTGATGTTGTTCCTGCGGGAGCGACCCTCCAAATCCTCATTCTTGCCGCACACCACCTTCATCTGGGTTTCGAGCATAGAGACACGAGATGTCAGTGCCGCTGATCCATCGTCCAGGTCGGACACGCGTTGTTCAACATTGTCGAGTCGATCGGCTTGTTTATCTAGCCTGTGTTGAAGCTGGTCGACCTTCGACGATAGGGTGTCCAACTTGCATCCTAGGCTGCTGATACCGGCCTTCAGGTCCATCAAAATCTCCCTTATATCAAAATGTGGGCCCTTGCCCTCGGTTGACATCATGTCAGGTGGTGGGGAGTTGGGTCCGCTGCTGGTCGTGGGCTTGGCCTGTGAGCTGGCTTCGAAAGTCAGTTTCTTCTGATTCCTATCTACCTTCCCCATGGTAGCTCGGGGAGAGTGTCCGCGCTGGGTTGTGGCTGTCTTAGTCCGGATGTTAGCATGGTGCCTTTGGTGCCTGATGTGGAGAGTTCGTGCACTGAGCGTGGGGCCTGCACGGCGCGCCGCCAAAGTTTGCCACAGGCCTTCTATACGAGCTGCATCGAGGGGCGGCGGCACACGGTGCAGTCAGCGGCTTGTATCAGAGCGTCAGGCCCAGCCATCACGGGTTACATCTTCTTATGCCCAGGATCAATGCCACTGGGGTTTACTCGCTTTCAGATATCCGTTCAACCGGACCAGACCCCTCCGCATCCGCGGCTGAATGGATGGGCGTCGTGGGAGGCACCGCTGGGATGGGCGCCGCGCCTCAGGCCTCTAGAAAGCGTGTGGTTAGCTCCTCCGTGCTGCACATCAGGCCTGCGCCACAGCGCGGCCCGCCGTTGGCGGGGGCCGCGCAGATTAAGCCGCGTCCGGCGGCGGGACAGGCGGGCCCACCCAGCGGCCGTGTCGAGCCCGCCCGTGTTGCAGTCCGCTCCTACCTGGGTTGTCTCGGGACTCTGGCACCTCGGCTCGTCGCTCCACCGTCCTCACGACAGGCCGCCGCGTGGGACGGAGACCTCCTCGTCTCGCGGGTGCCAGCACGCACACGTCAGCTCCGCCTGTGCGGCGCTGCTCCTGGTCCCGCCGCTGAGACCTCCGCCAAGTGCCCGCCTCCGCCGCTCCGCACACACGCAGGGGCCGCACCGCCCAATACGTCAGCCGGCAGGCCTCAGATTTGTGAGCGAGTGTCTCGGGCTGTAGGCCGGCGTCTGAATCGAGATTTATGTCAAAATGATCAGTGGAGCTTCGTGAAGGTGCACAGCCGTAGGATGGGTCATTCCAACCATCACAGGAGCATCGATGTTACAGGATTCATTAGAGCCCTACGGAGCTCTCTCAGGAAGCGGCCATCTTGGCTGGCTCTCTAGCGCCCTCTCCCTTTTATTCTTAAAAACAAGTGATTTCAACGAAAACCGTGTCAATATTGAGAGAACATTTCTTTCCAACCCTATGTAAGCTTTTATATTGAGTAATAATATAGTTGTGCATAGGTTTCAGTCTCCTGAAAGGAATAAGTGTTCATGAAACAGGACAAGACCAAGAAAAATAGAATTTTTATAGGGAACATATGTTATGTTCCCTTTACTGTAGAAGTGTCATGCTTTGTTTTAGGCAAGCATCGTTGAAAGTATGACATACTGACTTGTTTGTGTATTTAGAGAAAAAACAATGGGCCTCATTACACGGATGGCGGAGAACCATGGCGCTATTAGCGCTATGGTTCATGCCAGTAAAATACCGGCACCGCCTTGGCGGAAAGGGGAATTACTGCCCCATTCCAAGGTTGGCGGGGCGGTAATTCCCCCTTCCACCATTGCCCTTCCCCATTCCCATTTTTGGCCCATAGGGCTCAATGGGAATGGGGAAGGCGCTAATTACGGTACCGCAAATTGCTGTACCGTAATGAGCTCCCTGGGTCCCTTTGCGGGTTGGTTTTTAACGCCTGCAAAAAGCAGGCGTTAAATCCCCCAACCCGCAAAGGGACCTCGTAGTAAGGCAGTAAGGATTTACTGGTACCAGTATTTTACCGGTACCGGTAAATCCTTACCGCCATCCGTGTAATGAGGCCCAATGTCTTTTATTCTTCTTGCTGCTGATTGGTCTCCCTCATGTCTTCTTCTCCTTCGTGCTCAATGTTGGCGGACAGGGGGGTAGGTCTCTCCTTTGTAGAGTTTGACATAGCTGAGATACAGCCAGACACGCCTTCCTTGAACTTTCACTGCAGTCCCTGTGACCACCTCTGCTATGAACGGTCCCTCGAAGAGAGGCTTGTGCCGCTACCATGAGATTTTCCTACGCAGGACCTTATCCTCTAGACACAGTACTAGTGGTTTCAATAAAATATCTGGATCAACTTGTTCATTTGCTTCTTCAGTCTTTGTTGAACCCCCTGCCGCATTCGTACCTGTCGAGACATACATTTAAGAGATTCCATCATAGCATGTGCATTTCTACTCCTAACACAGTGGCAGCATTTTCTGCATCTATTTGAGCTTGATTGGGAAAATAAAGGGGCATATGCATTCATCGGCCCGTGACCAACTCATTTGTAGTCAGTTGATGGTCAGAGCCGGGCTTACTGCGTAATGCAAATAGGACTTAAGGAAGACTTAAGGAAGACAATTGAGCCAATCTTTTTTCATTGTCTCTATTTGTTTGGCAATCTGCTCCTTTAGGAGATCATTGAGGCACTCGCAAAGGCTATTTGCTTGTGGGTGATAAGCTGACAAGAATTTATGGTTTTTTACCCAACAGGATAGTGATGTGCTCAGAAACCTCATTTACAAAATGCGGTCCATTGCTCCCTACCTTGAAAATACCTCACAAATGAGGAGCTTTGCCGCACATGTGGCATCTGGATGTGTGTATGTAATGTACCTGCTTCGATCCATTGGGAAAAGGGACATACAACCACTAGTATATACTTGTAGCTGTTGTAAATTTGGAGCGTATCTATTTAGTTGATATGCAAATGCTGACATTGTCCAGTAGGATGGGGTATTGCTCCTTCCACTTTTCGCAGGTGGAAGCAGTGAATTTTGACATGTACGGCAAGACACTCCCTTGATGTGTGAGCTTGGTAATATAGTTGGTCTAGTGCTTCTGTAAGCTCCTAGGCGCATGACTGGTTTCCCTGTGCTGTCCTTCCTCCACATTGCATCTGTGGGGGACAATGAGCACATCCTTAATTTCCATAACCCTTGCTCTTCTGGTGCTGTCCTTGCCTGCAGTTCCTTCATTTGTGCTATCCTGCTTCATCACCGCGTTGTGTGCACCTGTGTATTTGTTCTGTGCAGTCACAATGTCAGATATTTCAGGAATGTATGCTGCTCTTTTTGCTTTAAGGTCGGTGGCTTTGTTGCCTCCAGAATGCCGCTGCACACTTCACCACGGCAAGGGCCAATGGGAGTTGGAATGCATTTATGATCATGTCCAATAGTGGTGCATGCTGCACTGGTGTCCTGCCTGCATGCAGGAAACCTCTCCTCTTCCAATGTGACAGTCCTGCATGTACTGTTGACATCACGTAGGTGGAGTCAGAATACACTGTTGCCGCCCATTCTTCATGCGCTTCAAGTGCCAAAATCAGCATTACCAATTCTGCTACTTGTGCTGAGAAATGCGCTGGCAATCTCACACTTGGCACTGTCTCAAAGGGGTCATTCTATTTTGTCTTCACTACTGCACTGCCTTTCGCCAGTGCTCTGGTCTATTGACAATGACTCATCAATGAAGGGAATTATTCCCCTCCTAGGGCATTTTGCTTGGCATGAGGTATTTTATCATGCTATTAAGTGCACATTATCTCCTTTTATTTTACTGGTTCTGCTATAAATCTAGCTGGATTTACCACTTGGCGCCTGACAAATTTAATCGATGGGTTTGATACAATTACTTCATAACCAGAGGCCCTCTGTGTAGTTATTGTGCTTTTGGGCTTTTCAGGTATGGCAAATAGGGCATGCTAAACATATAATGTGACTGTGCAGCCATAGTTAGACTGGTAGATTTCTCAATCGCAAAGACTGCTTCTGCCAATGCTTGCACACAGGGATAGTGACCTCTCATGACTCGATCTAAAATCCTGCTGTAGAATGCTAATGGTTTGTATCCCATGGTTGATTTCTGTAGGAGGACAGCTGTCATCACTACTCCATTTGAATGGGAAAATAAAAATAATTCCTCATTGTAATCGGGGATCCCTAACATGGGAGCTCTGATAATTGATAGCTTCTATTCATCAAAGGTGTCTTTCATCTCACCTGTCCAGGCTGTTATCCATCCACGCCTCCATTAGTCCTTTTAAAAGTGGCCTTACATATGTGCTGTAGTCAAATACACACTCACTGCAATAATTGAAAAGGCTTAGAAATAGATGTAACCCATTCACTGTCTCTGGCTTGGGTGTCTTCATTATTGCTTCTGCTCTCTCAGGTGTCACCTTCCTTTCTTCTTCTGTACTCTTCCTCTGTGTTGCTGCACACTAAAATGTCAACTACATATTGTAGTACTGTGCTGTGAAGTTGTACGTTTGTCAAGTCCATCTGTAGCACTCGGTTAAAGACTGAGGAAGACTCACAGTACCCCTCGGATAACCAAGTGTGTTTTAGTTTAATTTTGTGGTAAGTGAGCAACATCAAATACTTCAATTCCTCATGCAAGGAATAGAAAAGAAAGCATTCTTTAAATCAATCACTGTAAAGTATTTAGCTGTGGATGGGATGTTACATAATAGTATAGCTGGGCTTGGAACTAATGGGAACTCTGCATGCATCAACGATATTGTTCAGGAGGTGTAAGTCCTAGATAAATCTCCATGACCCCCTTTTGCCTTTTTCACCGGCTACACAGCTGTGTTACACAGGGATTCTGAAGGAACTAATATCCCTTGTCACACAAAGGCGGCAATAGTGTCATAGGTACCTTCGGCAGCTTCTTTTGATGTGGGATATTGTTTTACTCATGGTAAAATAGCTCCTTGTTTCAATTTAATTTTGACTCCTTTCAATAGCCGAATGCCATATGGACTGCTGGTTCACAATGTGCTCAGTATGTGTGACAAATCTTCCTGGAGAAAGGACAGTTTTTTAACAGATATGTAAGACTTATATTAAACATCACTTCATCATCTGACTCATCATCTGTAGACAAGCTTTAATCTGTTAAATCAGTCAGTCTATGCCCTTCGTCAAGAGCTATCACTGTTCTCCAGTTTGCCTGTTCCTCATCAACTTTTCCCTCACTATTCAGCTTCTAACTCAACTGTAATTACCTGCCCTTCCTCCACGTCTGTGGGTCAAAACAAAAACTGTGGGTAACTGCAATAATCTGTCTTGCATTTTTGGAAGCAATTCTAACAATATGTGTACTCCGCAAAGGAATACTTCTGGGTTCAATGGCACTCCTCTTTGTGCTTCCTGACCATAAAATGCTGTTATGAATTCGTGTGCATTCACATAATGAATCCTTGGGGTAGAACATATTATACCCAGGTCAGTAAATGATATTGCCATGTTTAATTTGCCCATCAAATTTCTTCCAAATATGTTAACTGGTATCTTGCAGGAATGTAGTAATGTCAGAGACATGTCATGTTCTCTTATGATGATGGGTAAAACATTTGTAAAAGGAACCTTAATTGTTGCCCCAGAAAATCTCTGTGCATTCATGGCAATTCCTGACATTGGGAATCTTCCCTCTTTAATAGAAGATTGAGTCGCCCCCGTATCAATTAAGAGGGAAAATGCTTTCTCACCTACAGCCACCCCAACCCCCGGTCTCTCTTGTGGGTCTGTTGTAATTGATAGGATGGACCACATCAAGTCTTTCTGTAGGCTGTCCTATTGTGGAAACATGTCCAGTCCTGTGCCAGTGAAAGGTTTCCCTTCCACTACTGTCACACCCCATATTCTAGGTGTAGGTGCATGTGGCAATATGTTCGTGTAGTATCCTTCGTGTGTGGAATGTACACATATAACTTAAAATCAGGATGTAGGAAAACCTTGTTAGCTCCAGAGCTCAAGGTCAGTTGGAAGGGGTCTTTGAAAGACTGGTGGGTGCACATTTGATCTCCAATTATAACATAAACCTTTGAAAGAGATTCTTACAACAAAAGGGTTAGATAAAGTGTCATCTAGTATCCAGAAGTGGGCATGCTGTTTACAAGACTATAACTGAGAAAATGAATATCTGCCAGGAATTAGGAATAAGGCGGCAGTTTGTCTTTCCAATTTGACCAATGTGGTAGAGGATGAGGAGGATGATGAAGACAAAAATGAACAAGTTCTTGGTATAAACCAGAAAAAAGTGACAGAGAAGGAATGGTGTGAGGTTATGTTAGTAGATTCTGTTCTCATTGATGTCAAGGAAAGACTAGAGTGTGGGATGAAAGATAATGAAATTAGGAGAGGAATCATGCCTGATCCCATTAAGAATGTCTTTGATGAACTCCTTGTAAAAGATGGCATGGTTTTGAGGGGCGACAACGTATTTCCTCCAATAGGGGTAAGGAAAAGGATTCTTGAAGTAGCACATGAAGGTCACCAGGGAATGACCAAAACAAAGCAATTGGATAGGAAAGATTATTGGTGGCCAGGAATGGCCTTGCAGAGAGTGTGCCATATGTGAGAATGTCGCCAAAGGTTGTGTCACAAGAGTAGAGTCAATGACTCTTATGTCTATTCCTTCCGTGCCCCAGGAAAGAGTAGGAATTGACATAATGGGACCAGTAAGGTCTCAAGGGATCTGTAGATATGGTATTGTTTTGGTAGACATGCTTTCACATTGGGTCACATTGTTGTGGGTTCAAAATGTGTGTGCCAAAATTGTAATTAAATTTCTTGATGGAATTTTTAGGAGGGAACAATATCCCACCTTCATCATAACAGATAATGGTGTACAATTTGTTGCAGAGGAAATTAAAGATTATTTGCGAATTAATGGTATTGAACATAAGACCAGTGCTATCTATCACCCAAAAACCAATGGGATAGTTGAAAGATTTAATAGAGTGATCAAGGACAGTATAAGGGTAGCCATTTCAGAAGGAGGTGATTGGAAGAAAGCTGCAGAAGATAAAGTAGTAGTAGACAGCTTTGCCCCTAATGTGACTACTGGTATATCTCCATTCAAAATGTTAAGAGGGAGGAAACCCAATACTTGATTCTTTCCAGGATGGTTAGGTAGGTCATGTCAAAAAAACATTGATATGAATGCCGTCATGGAGAGAATTAGCAATAGACAGATGGGCAACAAAACCAATTTTGACATAAGGAAGGCCAGCAAACAATGCATAGTCAAGGAAGGAAATTTGGTTTGTATAAAGTTTCCCAGCAACAGGGTGGAAGGAGATTTAAAGTGGTTACAACCCATGAACGTCATTAAAAGGTTACGAAGCGCTGTGAAAGTGCCGGATGGACGAGTGTGGAATGTTAATAGAGTGTGCAGGTATATGAGAAAGTCTGAAGGTTTGCAGGAGAAAGGAGAAGAGATTGATCAGTTTCTGCACAAGGGGATTTGTAGAATTCATAGAAGAGAACTTCCCACTAGGAACTGTGGGAGACCATCTTATTTGAAAGATTATGTTGAACAATTTCACTGTTGAAATGTGTGCAGAAGTATTATTGCTCAGCTACAAACCTCATTGAGATGGTGGTTATTGTGGCATGCACATACTTTCATGTTGTACAGTCAGATGTCATCTTGATGTGGTAATGTTGGATCAGGTTACTTAGACATTGTTGTCCATTTATTCTTCAAATGTTACTTTATGTTAAGGTTATTTTTATTGTAATGTTTTATCAAGTACTCAGATCTTATTTTCCATTTGTTCTTCAACCGTTATTTTATTCTGCATCTGTTCCTCAACTGTTATATTTACACTAATTGTTGTTTCATCTTGTGGAGAAAAAGGAGATGTGTAGTATCCTTCATGTGTGGAATGTACACATAGAAATTAGAATTAGAATGTGGGAAAACCTTGTTAGCTCCAGAGCTCCAGGTCAGTTGGAAGGAGCTTTTGATAAGACTGATGGGGTGTACATATGATTTCCAATTATAATAATAAAGAAGTTTCCAATCCTTACCAGTGTGGAGGATCATTTCAGGTCGTGTTCCATGGTGTCACTGCATTCTGCCTGTGTCTGTATCGGTGCTTGCTGTATCTGTATCAGGGCTTGCTGTGTGTGCCTTGGTGCTTTCAGTTATGTGGATGGGATCCCTTGTTGCATATGTTGCATTGATGGTGCTTGTGCCTGATACTATGTGTGATCTTGGGCATAATATTCAGGTGGTTCTGCACTATAAGGTGGGGGTATGCTGTCCACCTCTTGGATGAGCTGCTTGCTAGTCCTGTTGCATCCCTCCACTGCTTCAGCCCCATATTCCCACTTGTAAAACATTGCTGTGGCTGTCCTGCAAATCTAGGTTGTCCCCCATTAAACCCTCCTCCTTGTGGAGCTTGCAATCCAAACCCTCTGCCTCTGGGTGCCAACGCTCGCCCTTGTGGAAAATCATTATACTCTCCCCTTCCTGCAAAATTTCCGTTAGCTGCTGGCTGCACCTGCTGAGAACCTTGTGTATTATAACGTTCTCCTCCACTAGTCAGTACTGTTCCTTCCACAGAATGTTTCAACCATTTTTTCTTAGATAACTTTGCTTCGTCATTGTTCCTGTCCTCAACTTTCTTTCTATCTTTCTCTTGCTTTAAGGAACAATGGTGAACAATCGTCAGTTGTATCTCTGCCCATGGCTTCGCTTCCATTCCCACAATCTTTCTCAATTGTCTTATCACTTTTTTGGGAAGCCCCTGGCATAAAATATGTAACAGAATAGTTCCATGAAATATCCTGAATATAAGCCGTCGGATCTTCATCAGCTCCCATTTTAAGAGTCACAATTGTGGTCATGTCTGATGAGTCTGTTGATGAATCTAGTGATGTCCACACTCCTTTCCCTAATCCAGACCCTGGGGATGTCTATATGAGGAAGGTCCACCTGGGTAGGGTGACTCTTAGGGAGAAGGGAGGACGCCATTGGGAAAAGTCACACAACCCCCATTCCCTCTTGGGGATGTTCCCTCCATCCCTCAGGCCTTGATGGCTTATTACACCACCCATCTTCATCCATGTACTGAATCTAGTATTAATATTCCCTCACATGATAACCAGAGTAATACATTAATTAATGAGATGAGGAAGAGGCAGGGAGCAGTTAGGAATACTCCTGAAAGAATCAATGGGTCATTTAACCTGCATTTTAAAGGGACAGAAAGAGAAAACAGAGTAAACATGATCAGACTAGAGAGAGGGGCAAAAGCCCAATATATGGAAAAAAGAATCATACGGCAACATTGGGCTGGCTTCGTTTCATGGGTAAAAAGAATTGTAATAAAGATATGATATGATATGAAGTCCTGGCAAGAGAGTACACCAGGTGAAGAGAATTATTGTATGGAAGTCCTGGTAGGAGAGCCGAATCCAGGCCGAATCAAGTGTGTGTGTTAAGTTACAAGGGAATCTCAAGGAAGATACATGCCTTGACATTGCAAAGTCAAACAAAAAGAAGAGCCTGGCAGGGAAGTATACCAGGTGACCTGCGAGTCTGGACCCCTATCCAAATTGTAAAGTGAAAGGAGAACCCTTAGGAAGTCACATACCCTAGTATCTTGAACTATTCTTTGAAACGTGATTGTTTTGAACTGGGGGAGGAAACTATATCTCAGAGAACTCTGTGTGCGCTGTGAAGGCATGATGAAGCACGACACAGACAACAGATTCAAAGTTCTAAATCAAATTATTTATTAACTCAAATGTCAGGATGGTAGAAGGCTTAACTTGCCATATTCTAAGGTGGGATTTCCCTACCTCAAGGAAACTAAGGAAAGTCTGAGTCAAAGAGTTCAACTCAAAAGTCTGTCTGTGTCCAAAACCTATCCTTGCCCTCACACCTAAAGCTAAACAGTGTGTAGGGATGTCAGTTATGAAACAAATTGTGAACAACAGAACGTTCTGATCTTCTTCCAGCTCCTACATACAGTTCCTTACAATCCTCAGGGTTCCCTCCCCCAAGTTCAGTGAAACACAGTATACACGAAAAGGGGTCTTGAGGCACCATCCCCAAGGCAGTATTTATAGTTCCTCAAATTCTCAGAGTTGCGTTCCCCAAGATTTCAAAGTAGCACTCACACTGGTTTCAATCTTTCAATGTACAACACAAAATAGGTTCACTTAACCCTCCTTCTGGTTGGTTTATTTCACAATATCTTTTGACTTGAAGGCCTTTAGGGCTTACTGGTTTAGACCACACAGTCCACCCATCACAGGCTGTGCAACCAGGAACCCTCGCCTCTACAGTCCACACAGGCTCTTCTGCACTTGTCCCTGTGTACAGATTCAAATTCACTTGGTTGCTATTCATCAGCCTTTTGGCCTCTGTTTGTGTGACAAATCAACTTCTTGGGCACCAGTGGTCCAGGGATGAATATTGGTTTCTAAACCATCAATCAGCCTCATACCTCTAGTACACCAGAAGGGATCCAAACAGATTGTAAACACAAGCAAATAATAAACCTCCTTGTCCAAGTTTGGTAACGTGGACAGAATGGCAAGCTTATCTCTGCAAGGTCGTGGATGATTGGTCCCACACAGCGAAAATACAATTATTACCCAATGATAAAAGGTACTATCCAGTCAAGGTTGTCAAATATCTTCTTTGCATACTTTATTATTATCACAATAGACAGTTTTAGCACACTACGAAATACAACCCTCCCTGTAAATGAATGCATCGGACAGTTTGAAAGAAGGTAAAGGGATGCACTCTGTATACTGGCAGGAGGGTAGTGGGTACAGTAATTAATCTCAAAGTTCAAGGATACTTGGTTTCAGCACAAAGGGAGCAATGGGATGTAAAATGTCACTAGGGGGCTTCGGAGAAGGACCATGGGGACAGAACCACAATGTACTTTGGGCTGTTGATGTTCTTGGTGCTCAACAGGGTCGAGTCGGTTTCAGGGTATTTTGCAGCTTCTTTGACTGAGTTCAAGACGGGAGATAGCTCCGGATATCAGGTGGCAGGCAGTTCGGTGAGCAAAGCTGGATGGACGGCTACAGGCTGGCCTACACGGCGGCTCGGGGTCAGGAATCATTGTCTCAGTGCTGGCCGGCAGTTCTGAAGCACTGGTCGAGGCGTCTCGGACGGCTTTAGTGACTACGGTGTACCAGTCAGTGGTGCAGTCGGCTGCAGCTCCAGGGCAGCTACTGGCTCGAAAATGTCCTTTAAGGCAGACATTGGTAGATGCCTCTTGATGCAACCCTCCTTGCTTCTTCACTGGGCTCCTGTCGTCCTTTAAGGTGGATGGCCCAAAGCTGAGGAGAGTGTTGCAGGCAGCTGCCATGTCCTTAGTTTGGTTCAGAGATTCTCTGGCACTTCCCACTTAGGAAGCTTGCTGCAGAGCCTAGCAGGGCACGCTGTGTGCTGACTGGTTACCGGTTCTGGAGCTGCCTGAGGGTCCTCTGGATTCAGTATCTCCCTCTATTTCCTGGGAGATGTTTAGGGGAGGGATCTTGCTTGCCTCTTGGAGGTCCTGACTTTCCTTCACCGGCAGAAGATGTAAGGCAAACTGTACCTTCAGCCAGGTACCAACGCAGAGTTATTCTTGTTACTCCCTGCAAAGTCTTCAGATGATCTGCCAAAAGAGGGGCTTAGCCCTCTTTTAAAGCCAAATGGACCACAGTGATTGGTAAAGGCTAAGCCTACCTTAATTAACGAATCCTGGGGCCCCATCAACAATCTCCTGTATGCATGAGGTCATAACCAGAGTGTTTTGTAACAGAATATGTAAAGGGATGAAAACATGTAATGTAGTCCAAACCATCTTCATGTCTGTTGTGGATCAAAGGGTCTCTCTAGTTAATGGAGCTCTCTATGGTTCCTGATTAAAGCGGCAGGTCTTCCTTGAAGCTGCGGTAGGAACAGACTTACTGGCGCTGTCAATTCACATACTTGTACCTTCTGAATGGGTTCCTGCTGTGGGGATGACTACTGTAAAACATACAGTCCAGACATGACATGTCACTGTCCATTGATACTAATGGCTTCAGGTTGACACAGTGCATATCAAAGGTTGTTGGGGTGTCTTGTCTCCTTTGTTACCGTCTGCAGCCAGGCCCCATGTAAGCCTGTTTGAAGTATACTCTATTAGTATGTTAATTATGTTAATTGCTGCCACCATCTGCTGTGCTACACAAAAGGACAGGGTGGATCCATGGAGTCTTTGAGAGTTCATTGTGCTGGCCATGGCAGGGGGGAGGTTTTGCCCTCCCCCTTCTGAGATGACATGGTGTAATTCTGGCTGTCAGATCCCAACTAAATATGACAGAGGGGACGGGGCCTGTAGGCTGTGTCCACCCACAGTAAACAGGTCTATGTGTATGTCGTGCAGTGAGCATAGGAAAATGTATGCTGGTTAGCCCCACATATTTTCTGGCAGGTTGATCTACCATCATTCAATTTCATTTAAAATTTAAAAAAAGCCCAGGTGAGCACACACCCACCCTGTGGATGGTTGAATTCCTCACATGCCCCCAGCCTCAACATGTGAACCACCACCCTACTGAGAGTCTGGTTCGTCATCAAGGCTAAAGTACCGGCTGAGGCCATCTGCATTTCCATGTTGGGAGTCTAGCTTGTGCTGGATGTCTATATCTAATCCATGTGGGGAAATGGCCCAATGCAAAAGTTTAGGGTTCACACCCCTGCATGGATATTAACCATCCAAGAGACCGATAGTCTGTCTGGATCGTAAAGTGTGACCCAAAGATGTAGGGTTTCAGCTACTTTACAGCCCACACAACCGTGTAAGCCTCTTTTTCAACTACGCCCCAGTTCCTTTCCCTTTTTGTTAATTGCATGCTACTGTCGGCAACAGGTTGCTCTACCCCTTGAGAGTTCAGCTGCGCTAACACTGCTCCAATCCCAAAAAATTACAGGCGTTTGTCTGGATAATTAACATAGTCTGCCACTTCCAGAACTGGGGTCCTGGACAATCCATCCTTTAAATCCTGAAAAGAGGTTTTCATGGAGGTTACATAATTCAGGGGCATGAAAATGGTCCCATACCCCTTGATGAATGACCAGTAGTACCCGATGAGACCTAGAAAAGCTCACACCTACGTCTGTATGGTGGGGATATCCCAATTCTTCACAGCCTGTACCTTTGCTTCGAGAGGTTTTTTCTTACCTCCACCAACCACTGTGCCCTGCGCTATCTGGCACTTTGTGGCCTTGATAGTCAGATTTGCATTCTGCAACGCCTGAAGCACTTGGTTCAATTGGCATAAGTAATCCTCCCAGTTGTGGCTCAACACAGCAATGTCATATTTATAGGCGACACTGAACCTGGTTAACCATCTGCTGAAAAGTGGCAGGGGCATTCTTCAATCCGAAGGGCATCACAGTGAACTGATCATGTCCTTCTGGGTTTGGGAATGCTGACCTCTCTCTCGCTCCATCTGTCAAGCTGACCTGCCAATACCCTGCAGTTAGGTTGAAGGTACTCATGTACTTGCCAGCGCCAACCTTGTCAATGAGCTCCTCTGCCCGAGGAATGGGGTAAGCATCTTCATGACAGAATTCAGCCACCTGTAGTCCACACAAAAGCAAACTTCAGTCATCCCTCCATGGTCTTTTTAGGGGCCAGTACCACTGGGCTAGCCCTGGGGCTGAGGGATGGCTCTAGGGACAGCATCTTGGAAACTTCCTCCTTGGTGGTGTCCCTGAGCTTATCGGACAGCCAGTGAATCCTAATCTTCACCAGCTTCCTGTCTCCAGTGTCCACATCATGGGAGCACTAATCTGCGCAATTTGGAGGCAATGATAACAGACTGGCAAACTGTACCAGTAAACGGCGACAGTTTGTCAGTTGCTGTTCTGAAAGGTCAGTTGTAAGGTTGACACCTTCAACCGACCCATCTGTGGCTTCAGTGGGCAGGTGGTCTGGGAGGGGATCCGTCTCTCCGTCAGTCACTAATGCCATGACCAAGTCATCCCGGCTATAATGGGGCTTTAGCTGGTTGACGTGAAAGACCCTGCACATCTGTTTAGGTCCTTTCACGTCAATGAGATAATTTACCTCACTGACTTTTTCCAGCATACATTACGGCCCAGTCCACTTGTCCTGAAGAGCACTGGATTTGACAGGCTCCATAATCCACACCCACTGACCTGGAGAATTGACTGTCACTGTGGCCTTCTGGTCGTGCCAGTGCTTTATCAGCTCCTTACTGGCCTTTGGGTATTTCGTCGACTGTTCCATGTACTTGGACATTGTAGACTGATGGCCACGTACAAGGGGTTGCCCGCTCATCCGTCTTTCCCTAGACTGAGGGGACCTTGTAAAGGGTGTCCAAACAGAAGCTAAAAGGGGCTAAACCCTATACCGTTCTGAGGCGCCTCCCTGTAGGCAAACAGAAGGCATGGCAAGAGAATATCCCATTTTCTCCTCAGGTGTTCTTCCAAGCCACCAATCATGCCTTTCAGGGTCTTGTTGAACCGATCAACAAGCCTGTTTGTTGGTGGATGGAAGGATGTAGAGAACCAGTAGGTGATGCCACACTCTTCCCTCATAACTTTCATATACGCGGATATGAAGTTTGATTAACTGTCAGACATGACTTCCTTAGGGATCCAACACGGCAGAATATCCTATTCAGAGCCTATGCAAACACTGGGGCTTTGATGCTCTTTAGAGGGACAGCCTCACGGTACCTTGTGGCGTGGTCTACTACCACCCCGATGTATCTGTTTCCTGAGCTGGTTTGAAGATCCAAAGGACCCACAACATCCATGCCTATTCTCTCGAAAGGCTGCCAATCACGGGTAGTGGAATTAAGGAGGGCTTTGCGGTACCACCTACCTTGCCAGAAGCTTGACAAGTCGGGCAGAACATGACAAATTCCTTATCTTTTACGCCGAACTGCAGCTAGTAAAAGTCCACAGACAACTGGTCCGATGTCTTAGTCACCCCCCAAGTGACCCGCTAAAGGAATTTGGTGAGCCAAATCCAAACGGAACTTTCTGTGGCATTGGGGAATCACCAACCTTCTGGTGCCCTCACCCTCAGAGTCTTTTTTCTCACTGCACGGGTTTCCCTCTTCCCACTACACTTTGAACAGTCCAGGTGCTTCACCCTTAGCCTGCTCCTCTGCCTGCTTCTGCTTTCTGGGCTTTAAAGTAGTCGCTCTGATCTGGGTCCCCAGCTGATGCAACCTCATCTAGCTTGTGCATGCCCTTTAGATCTGCGCTCACCTGCTCCTGCACCTCGGTCTCCTGCACTGCACCAGGCAGCTCTGAAGTCACTGAGTGCCCTGCTACCAAAGTAGTGTCCTCAGTGGCTACTGGCCCCTCTCCTGCAGGAGTAGGTAACTCAGCAGTCGGTGGAACTTGACTAGGGAATACCGGCTACGCCAGTACTTCCAACAAGCCCTCTGGAAGCACTCCATGCCGTAAGGCCCTGAGACGGTTCAATCTGGTGATCTCTTTGGCCCTCGATTGGGTAGCCGCTGCAACTATCTCGTGGTAGGAAGATCATTACCCAGCAGACATGGAAGAGGGATGGAGTCTTTCACTGCTACATGGCGCTGAGTCATTTCACCTCACCAGCTGAACTCTACTATCGCTGAGGGGCACTTACGCTTTCTGTCAAACCCACTAATGCTACAATCAGGCCTATGAATATACTGGCCTGGCTGTACCCACTGCTGGGTAACACCAGTGAGGCTAGCCGCATCCTAGACCACATTTTTCTACGGCTGAAGAAACATTACATAATGTAGATGTTGCAAGAACTCTCAAATTTTATTCAGAGAGAACTAAACCATTTAGGAAATTAGACCAGCTCTTCATTAATTATGGTGGTCCTTCTCCTGGCAATAAGGTGGCTACAGCATCCATTGCCAGGTGGGTTATTTCCCGAATCACAAAGGCTTACGACATGAAAGGGCTTGCAGTTCCTCAGAGACTTCAGGCTCATTCCACAAGAGCGACCACATCATCAGTAGCCTTTATTAGGCATGTCCCGGCATCATCAGTAGCTTTTATTAGGCATGTCCCCATCGCAGAAATGTGTAGTGCTGCTACTTGGGCTACTCCTCTTGTGTTTTGCAAGCACTACCCTATGGATTCATCCTCCAGAAATGATGCCATATTTGGCCAAGAGGTGCTCTGCAAATTGTTTGCTTGAATTGCATATATGCTGTCTCCTCCACCCTTACTCAATTTAAGGCTTTTTAGTCTAGTCGTAACCAGTTGGGAATGAGAGAGAGCCAGGACGGAAGGGATATTAAAAATTACCTTCATGGTGATTCAGGTTCTCTTAGTCCAGGCTCTCCCTCCTTCACAACGCCCAGCGAGCCATCCCCTCTCGTAAGCATATCCTTGATTCAATGCCAGTGGCGAAACCAGGAACTTGTTGTAGAGCGTTGGTGACATAGGGGTGAGATGTGGGGCTGGTACGCAGAGGGACGCACGTGTGACAGCCCCAGCATCTTCAAGTTTCTTAAAGTGGCAACTATCTTTTGTAGCCAGCTTTTTCAGCCCGCCTGCAGATGCAGGCGTACCAAACAGGTTGTGAAGGAAGGAGAGCCTGGACTAAGAGAACCTGAAACACCATGAAGGTAGTTTTTCATATTTTTGACATAAAGCTTCATATTATCGAAATGCATCATCCCAGGGGAGCAATTCCTTTTCAAATCTGTCTCCTATGAATACAACAGGTTCCTCATCAGTACTGTGTCATTTTAAATCTTGGTTGTCAGATCCACTGTATAACATACTTCCTGCTGTGTCAGAGTTTTCTCCCTATCATCTCTCCTGACATGTAATGGTATATAGTCTGTTGTAAAGTATTGAAACTGGAGAAATCTCCAGCTAATCCCAGAAAGGGTGGGTCTTTGAAAATCATGCATAAAATAATGTGCACAACAGACTATGTGATTTATATGCTTACAAGTAGTTGTACACAATGTTATATGGGTGGCACAAAATGTGAGGGGGAACATGCGTGCTACAACATTTGAGAGACATACAAAATAAAACCTGATGTATCCCCTTCCTAAACATTCAATGGAATTTCAAGCCAAAGATTTCTCCAGTTTTTGATACTGTAAAAAAAAGATGAATGTACTGCAGGCAGGCAGGGGAACCGCATCCCGAGACGCCTGGCCCTCCCTCACCTGCTCATTGTAAAGATCAAACAAACATTACTTCTCGGGGGCAGGGACAAGAGACGGACCGAATCAACTGCTGACTCCTTTTTGTGCCTCTCTCTGACGATCGATGCCTTGCTGAGTGGCAAACACCAGAGAAACCTTAATTTTAATTAAAACATTGATAATCTTTTTAGTTGTCCCCTGGATTGTTTTTTAAAGAAGCAAAACACTGCAAGTTTAAATGGGTCTGTTTTGCTTCTGAAAAAGCCTGTCTCTAAGCAAAACGAAATGCATCATGTGAGATGCATGAAAGATTTTGGTGCCAGAGACTCCAACTTCTTTACCTAATTTTGTTAACAAATTACTCAATGGATTTCCACCACACCTACAAAGAAATGCATTCCTGCACTTTTTGCCAAGTTTGGCGAAAATCCATCCAGTGGTTTTGGCTGTTTGCCTGACTAAAACTGGTCCATTTTCCTTATAGGAAAACCTAGTAAAAAAACACAGCTTTATTTCTACATGTTCTGTCTTTTGAATCATTGGACATAATTTCACCAGTTTTAAGCTACATGCCCAAACAATGCATTTTGCAAATGCCTTGCTACTCCGTCCAAGGGGCCAAACGTTTAAGCCATAGAAGTTTGGTAAGTACAATGGCTCATATGTTTCACCTTCATCTTAGGCCTACTACTGTCACCCTATAAATATTTTTTTGGGCCTATAATTGTTCTTTATATTCGTCTGGACCTGTCTGTCTAATACAGGCTTGTATCTTTCTGGGTCTCTATGTTATCTGTAAACCTCACTTTACAAAATTCAACAGTTTATCCCTTTCATTCAAGAATGTACAGCTGCAATGTAAACTCACCATCATAACATCTATGTTAAAAACACTAAAGACCCAATGATTTTGGCAAACTATTGTCTGATCTCGAACCTTTCAGGCTTTGCAAATTTTGTGGGAACCACGATGGCCACCTAACTCTCAACTCACCTGGAACATAAGCATATCTTGACTGATTTCAAGACACTCGGTGTAATCCACAATAATGAATACTAGAAATAACTGCTTATCTCCAGAGACCAGGGTATTGTCTATACCTTGATTGTCCTGAGGTCCTTTTTACTACGATTTTTATATGTCTGTTTTCTCCAATGAGACCACCTACATGGGGATTTCCTACCTTTGATGAAGACATGTAGTTCATTCCGTAGGTCACAATACGACTAGACACCTATTTTTCTTCCACTTCCGAGCATGATAAATAGAGTAGCAGAAAACTGAGCAATAATAACAGCTATTATTGCTGCACTATTATTACAATACTATGCATAACTCATCATGCCTTCCATCAAAATGGTTCGGTACCCACTAAGAGATATTAATTCTCTCCAGTCAACAAGAGCGCTTCAATCCAGTAATGCTGTATTAGTGACAGTGCCAAGCTTCAATCGGAAACACCACCGAGGATCATCCTTCTCTTTTTCTCTACCAACCTCTGAATTGGATCTAGTGAAAATGTTGCCAGCAAATAAGTAGTCAGTGAAAAAGTTGTGGTGCAAATACCACTGGAGTGAAAAAGTTGCCAAGCAAAAAGTAGTCCAAATATGCAGCTGAAAAGTAGCCAAAATCTGTGCTGCTAGGTAATTGTTCGGGCTAAGGAGTTTTGTGGTCTTGTGATTGCCTGATTTATGGGCAGGATAGAAGTTAGGGTAGAGGTTAGGGTTATAGTAAATATTTTGGTTTTATGTAGGGTAAGAGTTAGGGTGTGGGTGTTTGCTGCAGGGCTGTTGAGGTTCGCGTTTGGGTAGTCGTTATGGTACATTAAGTCTCATGGTAAGTGTTAGCGTAGGAGTTATTGTAAGGCTAGGGCTAATAAAGTAATGGTTTGGGTGAGTGTTAAAGAAAGGGATAGGGAAGTTGGGGAGGGCTGCTGATGTTGACGTAGAATAGGGCTGCTGATGTTGACGTAGAATAGGGGTTAGGATAAGCCCTGTGGTTAGAGCAAAGTAAGCATTAGAGTATTAGAGTAAGTGTTAGAGTTGCAGTTAGGGTAGGGCTAAGGTTAAGATTAGAGCAAGGTTTTGTGTTAGGGCATGTGCTATGTCATTTTTGGCGAGATGGTGATGGGGTTTGAGTTAGGTCCACTGTTCATTTTCCATTGATTTTGTATTGAGTAATATGTAAATACAATGCTTTAGCGCGCTGAAGGATTAGTGTACAGGGTAGTAATTAGAGTTAGGAGAAGGTTTAGGAACGGAGTTAGGATTATTGTGGAGGTGTTCTTAAAGTTTGTGTCATTGTTAGGGTTACAACCTTGTACTTTTGTGTATTTGAAAAGAGCTTTTTTGGCGACCTTATTACGGGCAACATTTTCATACTTTGCATTGATTGTATTGAACGATTACATTTTTCATAAAAAACGTCTGCTGGCTGCATTTTCACATGACTACGTTTTCCTGGGGACATTTTCACATTAAAACCTCAAGAATTCTATGCCGAGAAAACTACATAACCTCCAGAAAACGTGTTCAATTGACACCAGCACATCACCAGTAAAAATTGGAATGAACCTCAGCACCTCAGACCAAATTCAACCAACAGAGTGCTCGTTTTCTGTTACGTTAACCAGATAGGGAACTTTCTCTGCATATTCCGTCGATTCTGACATGGACGTACACGCAATGAATCTATCAAGATTCATTGTGTGTTCCAGATTCTCAGGTCGATCTCCCTGCGCTCCTTAAAATGATACAGGAAGGATAAGAATCTTCATCATCAGATTAGGATTACTATATTTCCACATGAATACTAACATTCACTGTGAATCTAAGCACCTCGACCAACACACTACCCTTTCTCAGCAGGATATGTGGGATATTGGACTCATTAGGATCAGCCCCTTGAACCCCTTAATTGAAACCAGAATAACAAGAACCCACATTTTCAGGCTTATCAAACAAATATTTCAACACCTCCAAAAACAATAATATTGAAGCCAAGTGATTACTATCGCTAACCATTCCCCCTTTTCCCTCTATCCACAAAACAACGCAAATTTTCCTCTCTCACCCTTACACTACACACGTAATCTTTCCTTGCAACCGGCAGCAACCATATTAATGGGGCAATGCTGGTGCTCACTACTCCAGTTCTATCACACAACTCCACAACAGCAACTAACCAGGTCCTCACAGAGCTGACATCACTTGATTGATCTTGGGCGCCTCACTCTGGGTGAAACACACCCAAGTGTCTTTGCCAATAACATGTCAGAATCATACCAATACTCAGGGCTCTGGTTCTTCCAGCTTGCATATCTCAACACCACAGAAATATTAATCTTCCTTCCCATTATTCTACTGGCATCCAATTCCCCCTTTTATTGTGTAAGCCCATACTCAGCGGGCCCATTAAAATGGCACAGGTACTCAACACAAGACCACTTTAAATTATATTTCACAGGAGCAGGAGGCATCACTTTATGACAACCTAATAGTATTATTCGTCTGGTCCTCCCCACCTGACAAGACAGTTATTTCTCCATTTAGTTCAGGCTTTGTCTCTGTTTTTTGTTATTTCTCCTTCTGGACCAGACTGCCAGTTGAGTATCTTTTTTGTTTCTCATTTTGTCTATCCTGCTGCCTGCTCATCCATCTGTGCATTCACTAGCCTGTCTGCCTGTTCAACTATCAATGTATCCCTGTTCATTAATCTAGCCACCTTTGTGCACTACTAGAAATCAAGGTACAGCTATTTAGGCCTCAGTATTCAATGTATTGTCAAAGTCCACAGTGAGCCACACGTACAAGAGTTTCACACTGGCTTGCACAACCAAAAATTATTTAATGAGCATATGACTAATTTAGTATGTCGCGATTCTAACGCTATTTACACAGAGCAAACTTTGGGGTAAACCCTGTGTCTAGTGGTATCTGAGAAAGGAACAGGCAGCTGAAGGTGACACCCACAATAGTGGCTGAGGTTAAAAAACGTACACATGTGTATAGCAAAGGATTTACTTTTGTCATTTCAACTGGAGAACTGACCATTACACCTTTCTACTACCACAACGGAGAGTCACAAAGAAACACTAGCATAGTGAATTCTATAAAGAACATGTGAAAGTAAAAACACGCTATTTCACCAAAGCCTCTGCCTTCATTGCCCACAAGGCATGGCCTGCAGTCATGGCCTGCATGTAGGGTGTCCAGAGCATGGCCTGTGGACATGCCATGGAAGCACTATCACTGTCTGTTCTTCCTGTAGGGCATGGTCTGTCTAAAACGCTTTTTTTTACTATTGGCATATGCATTTTATAAAGAATATTTGAAAGGATTTTGGGTTGGGGAAGATGTTCTATGTCACATTAGAGGGTCCAAAGTCATTTTCCTCCAAAGTGGATAAAACAGTACTCCCTACTAACACCTCTTACTGTGGCCTTCTATTTGCCCCCTCTTGTACTATAGGCTCTGGCTCCCTGGGCTGTATCTGGTGTTTTGTTGGGCCACTCTGAAGCCTTAGATCCATTGGTCCTGCCAGATCTGTGTATCGTAGATGTGGGTCAAAAAGGTGGATTTCCAAAATCACACTTATGCAACATAAAAGGCATCCAATCAGCCCTTTCGAGCCTCATTGTATTGCCTTCCATACGCTCGCAATGGGGTCTGATAGGGTTCTGCAACCTTTCACTCTCCAGATGTTTTGGACTACAACTACCATCAGCTCTAGCCAGCATAGTCAATGGTGAGGAATCATAGGAGTCATAGTCCGAAACATCCGAAGAGCTGCATGCTGCAGACCCCTGTTAGCATGAGTCGCGTGTGCTCCTTCAGTTTTCATTTCTTTCTTTGAAGGAGTGCATCTCGATCCTCAGATCTGGAGGTCATGCTCATTCAGTGGAGCCAAAATAATGTCCAAAAAGGATTATTTGCCAAACGCCACTTGTGACGTCCTTTTCCCCAAGGGGGAGCCCGCCCTGTGAGGCTAGGGAGATGAGCCTGCTCTGTAACACCCTCCTAGGGGTTGAGGCAAGTCGGACCTCACTGGGGGAGACTCTGCCCTTGGGGACAAGGACTCCTGTTCCCGTGAGGAACTCACTGATGCCCTCGATGTGATGGCCTATATGGAAATATCTAATTAGTATACATACCATTACTGGAATGAAGATGAAATGAAGTATACCATTACCAATGAGAAGATGAAACTGTCCCTTTAAATCAAAGTCTCCAATGGACTATGCCGAGTTTCTTTAAAAGGGATGACATGCCAGAGAGAAGGCGAGAAAGAGCCGAAGGCAGAGACATACAGGGGAAGCCCCCTGTGCGTTCAATACCTGAAGGAGTGCGGAGCTGACATAGATTGCCGAGCTCGCCAAGTTCAGGACGGCTCCCATTGGATACGAGGAGCAGAAAGCCAGGAAAGTTGGACTGAAGTGCTTGGTGGTGGCGGGACCATGGAGAAATCATGGTGGGTAGGCTGCCCTCTCAATAACGCCCGACACCACCAGACGGAGGAATCAACTCCCGAATCGATTACCTGTAGTGGTATCGAAAAGCTGAGGCACATGACAGGAACGCGCACAAAGGGGACATCGCAGAAAGCGATCCGAGAAGTAAACAGAAGAAATAAGTAGATTCCATGCACCTGCATGCACTGGAGAGGTTCACCTACAACATAGAAGGTAATAGAGAGAATAGGAATATCAGAAAGCCAAAAGGGAATCGTTATATCCTCAGAGAAACTCGGCCCAGTATTCATGACGAAAAATTGGAAAGTAAGCTAATAACTTCAAACTGTATTAATGTGATAAAAAGAAGAAGCACAGAAATCACAGAGAGTGAGAGGAGTAGAATTGGAGTATTACTACCCTGGCAAAAGGCAGAAATCAACCAAAAGTCAAGAAACAAAGAGTGGAACATAACAGCAAGAGATACTTGTGTAGTAAAGCCCAGAGGGGTGCCTAGGATAAATCTCATACAAGAACATTTAGAGCCTTCTAAGAAAGAGAGAAGGAGACCTACAAGAGTAAGAAACAGCCCTATTAAAGAGGCGAGTAAGATTACCAATTCCCTAATGACACAACTTTATGGGAGCAGAAAATCCACCAGAAATATTGTCAGTTGAACACGGACTCAATACTCCGGAAAGACCAACAAGCCCACGCAAAAACGGCAATCCCTCAGACAGGCAGACTTGAACAGCTACTTACCCGTGGTCCACTTTGTAAAATCAAAGAAATTTGATCACCACAAATAAAAAAATAAAAAAAAAATACAGAGAATAACAAGAGACTATTTATGGATTGTATATTGACCAGAACGTTAACATAAGAGAACCGCAGTGCAAATACACAGCCACCAGGAGAAGGGAGTCATTCTCCCGAACGTAGCTAATTAAGCTAGTGATAGCATCAGTTAGGTTAGTTTTGGACAGCGGACTGATTCTTTTGGACATTGATTCACGACTGAGGATCACGTTAGTTAGTAATCTTCCTCCATGATTCTCTTCGTAAGGAAGGAGGACTTTATGTCATGCACGGGTAGGGGTTTGTTTTGTATTGTGTATAAGGCGCTTCTACATCTCAGAAGTGTTTCGAGGCACCAGTTATATTTAGTTGCGGGTGGCTTTGTTTTTGCTATTTAAATTTTGGTTGCAGAAACAGCGGGTCTTTGTGTGTCTTCTTGGCTGGCACAGAAACCACGTTGTTCGCTTTGAACGGACAATATCAGCATTCAAGAAGAAGCTGGAGCTTTGGAGGAGGGTTAACCATCATGCGACATAGCGGAGACACAATGGAGTGTGTGGGTTTGTTATTTTGCTTTTATTTTCTACTTTCTATTCTGTCAGGTTTTTATTAAACACAGCATTTTACTTTCCTTGCAGGCGCTACTCCGCCGGCCGACTGACTGAACGCTGTGATTAACTGATTAACCATTGCAGCTACTTTTATTCCCACAGCTTACTTTGTTTAAAAACTTTGTTGGTTTCATTTTTGTTTCGTGTTATGCCGCTTTGCGCGGCTTCAAGTCTGCCTGTACTTGGGGATACCAGTGCTTGCACCGAGGACTACATCTCCCAGCTGTCTTTTATTTCTTGCTATGAACGGACAAATATCAGCATTCAAGAAGAAGCTGGAGCTTTGGAGGAGGGTTAACCATCATGCAACGTAGTGGAGACACACTGGAGTGTGTGGGTTTGTTATTTTGCTTTTATTTTCTACTTTCTATTCTGTTGGGTTTTTATTAAACACAGCATATTACTTTCCTTTCAGGCGCTACTGCGCCGGGCGGCTGACTGGCCGCTGTGGTTAACTGATTAACCATTGCAGCTACTTTTATTCCCACAGCTTACTTTGTTTAAAATCTACGTTGGTTTCATTTTTGTTTCCTTATATGCTGCTTTGCGCGGCTTCAAGTCTGCCTGGACTTGGGGAGACCGGTGCTCCTGCCGGAGTCTACATCCCCCAGCTGTCTTTTATTTCTCACACCAGCACAAATTGGAGCACACTGAGTCTTTCCTCACTTCCGTTTACCAACTCCAGCCTCCTGAGGGGTTGGTCTATAAAATTCAATGGCATACCTACTTAATCATTCACACCGGGAGCACAGCATCCAAACGCAGTCCGAAGTCGGGCCAAAGTCCGGCCCGTCTACGCTCGTCCGTGCTTATTCCGTGCTTTGGGCACAAAATACTGCTTGAAAGGGTGTGAACCATAGTGAGATTCTTTCCTTAGCACCACCCTAAACTGTATTCCCCACCAGTCGGAAGGAAATGTGGGACATATTTCCAGCAGCTGTTAGGGCCTCAACCACCTTGAATGCATGTTTGATCAATGCGCGCTCCCTGGTAGCACATAGACTGGAAATGTTTTCTCTGTTGGAAGATCATTGCCCGCACTTGGTGTTTGTCACAGAAACCTGGTTTTCTGACTCCACATGTCTGGATGCTATACAGTCTTTAACTCCGGGCTATGCTATACTTCAGGTAGACCGAGATGCCAAGCATCCAGGCGGTGGGTGGCAGTGATTTTCAACTCTCAATATGAGTGTTTATTTCTGCCCAGTTCGCTGGAGGCAGAGATAGAACACCCAGTAGAGTCATAGTGAATGCGACATGAGTGTGTCACCTTGTATTGGGATATCTCCCTCCCTCGATAAATTCGGCCACATTTATGAGAGCTTTTTTAAATGATGTATCTAATCTGTCACTACAGTACAAGAACTTAGTCGTTCTGGGTGACTTGAATTTATGGGCAGAGGGGGATCGGCTAATACGAATAGGGCCTTCCTTAGAGCCATGAAGCAGTTGCAACTGGTTCATCCAACAAATTATGGGCCCTACTCACATCAAAGGTCATACTCCACATCTGATATTTCCCCCCCTTTACTGGTGAAGGTTCACCAAAGCCATCCTCTCACATGGTCAGACCATCATGTTATCCCTTTCATGATTAAAATGATGAGATCACTGAAAAAATCTGTCAACCACAATATATCAACTTTGAAACGTGATTGGTCTAGAGTTGATCCTGCTCTGTTTTTTCTAAAATGGACCAGCAGCAGGCGGTGGGCCTCCATGAGGTGGGCCCCATGAGGCTAGACATAGCTTGGCAAGCTCGATGGAGACAGTGGCAGATGAATTGGCTCCACTGCAGCTGATGGCCAAAGTGTCAAACGTTGCACCCCTTGGTACACACCAGCGCTGCGCATGCTATGCATGCTACGATTAGCGATCCGACATGCAGAGCATAAATGGAGAAAACATTACGATGCCCAACTCTGCAAAGGCTATGAGCAACAGTGTACAGCCTACCACAAGGCTTTTAAAGCGGCTCTTTTTTCCTGACTCTATTTAAACAGCAGTGAATGTTCCAAAGAAACTATTTGAAATAATCAATAACTTGACTAAACCGAGTAGGAATATGGAGGCAGGGGTTTCACCATCACTATGCAATGATTTCTCAGGTTTCTTCATTAGTAAAATTGAAGAAATTAGGAGAGGCATCGCAGATAAGGGGAATCCTAAAGATAGCGAGCTCGGGACCCCAGAAAGTTAAACCCTGACAGGCCTAGAGAAGCAAAAATGACCATGGATTTTACTGGTTTTGCCCTGACAAATAAGGAGGAAATGAGGAAGGCCGTAGCAGGGCTAAAATCTGCATCTCCTATTGATGCAATTCCATTGCATTTGCTTAAATTGGCGACATGCTACACAACACTCAACTCATGGGGCCAAGTTCCCTCTATACCCCTATTGAAAAAGTGTACCTTGGACGCCTCAGTCTTGGTAAACTATCGGCCCATTACACTTCTACCTTTTCTTATGAAGGTGTTGGAAGCGGTGGTGACCCCTCAACTGAGGACCTTTTTGGAAGGACAAAACATCTTAGACTGCTGTCAAATGGTCTTCCGCCCTCTGATGGGAACGGAATCAATCCTAGTACTGCATGAGCTCACCATGATCAGAGACAAGGGTGGCATGGCAGGCCTCATTTTGTTGACCTGTCGGCCGGCTTTCGATACGATTGATCATGAGATTCTGATAGCTAGGCTAGAGGAGGTTGGGTTTTCTGGGACCAGTATTGAAATGGTTCTGTGCCTTCTTGGGCTCACGTTCTCAAACAGTCTCGCTCTATCCATATCGCTCTTCTCCGGTTGCGGTTACCTGTGGGGTTCCATAGGGTTCAGCTCTGTCCCCCTTACTTTTGAATCTGTATATTCGCCCTTAGATGGTTCTCATTCACTCGTTTGGCTTCAGGGTCTTCTCCTACGCGGACGACACTCAAATTCTGTTTCGCTTGGACTCAAAACAGGTAGAGGTGAGTGGAAGACTTAAGAGGTGTCTGGAATCGGTTTGGGCCTGGATGGAGGCAAATTGGCTTAAGTTAAATTGTGGGAAGATGGAGGTCCTGATCATTGGCCTGCCAGAGGTGGCCAAGGGATGGACCGACGACTTTTGGCCATCGTCACTTGGCCCACTGCCTGAACCAGCCAAAGTTGTCAGAAACGTGGGCATCAAAATACTGGAATCTCTGTCGATGGAGGCCCAGTAAACACAGTATGTGGATTAGGTTTTGTTAAACTTAAACAGTTGAGGAAAATGCTCCCCTTTGTTCCCGACAAATTTCATTCTCAGATAGTAGCAGCGTGCGTAAATGGTAGCATCTATTACTGCAATGCTATATATCTAGCACAGTCATCTTTCCTTACCCAGCGCCTGCAGGTTCTGCAGAATGCAGCAGTGTGTTTGGTCACACATATTCCGACTGGAGCAGGAATAACGAGAGCTCAGTGATCCCTCCATTGGCTGCTGATCGAAGCAAAGGTTACATTTAAAGCCTTGTGTATTATGCAACAGGCCCTGAATGGCAAAGGCTGTCTGGTCATTTAGCAGAAACTGCACAGATATACTCATGCCCGGCCTTTGAGATCTTCAAATGCAGCACTTCTGCAGAAACCTAAATATAGGAGGGAGCGTCTGGGTGGCCGAGCATTTTCAGTGAACGGGCCTGAACTCTGGAATTCCTTGCCTGTCTATTTACGAACTATGGTGGACAAAACCTCAAAACTTTCCTCTTCATGTCAGGACTGGTTTTATTTTCCAGTCTCTCGCTTGGTCTCTTGCTTCCTCGTGTTTTCCTATTCTTAAGCGCCATGATGCCTTTGGTGAAGAGTGCGCTATATAAGTAGGTGATTGATTGATTGAATCTAGGTAGTGAACACTGCATAGTGATAGGGAGATTGATAGATTGAATCTAGGTAGAGAACACTGCATTGTGATAGGGAAAGATAGGTCTTCTTTTTTTGTTAGTAAACACATAGTCAAAATCTACTCAGTGTCCGTGTCTTCTTCTGGTTCACCACACCCACCTTACATTTATATACACACCATCTGCAATATTGGGTTGTATCCCAATGAGTGTTTACATCCCGATGGGGGCCTGATGCTCTCCAGTAGCTTTTGGGGTCTGGAAGAAACCCATCGCGCACACCACCTCAGGTTCTGAAAAGGTTCTGCCCATAGGCAAACAGCAACCCATCGTGATTTAATATAATTCTTGGAGTATTAAGGAACCCAGGACTCTTCATCCTTTGAGCTAGTCCTGCCAGATCTTCATATTAAAGATGCTTATCTATACGTGTGTTGAATAAAACATTGACCGTGCAACCCTTTAAGATCTGTATTTCCCCAATAGCTTGCAAGGGTGATGAAAGATTCTGCATGAAGGCAAGATGCAACCTCTCATGTTTGAAGGCCATCGTTGGCGTATTAGAGAGCCCCACGCATTACCCATGCAAGTTGATCTTAATAATGGCAGTGGAATACCCTCCTGAAGCACCACCAATGGTTCTTTAAATAAGAAGCTGTTCACAAGACAGGCAATGGCGAGGTGCATGCCTTTTTTTCATGGTTCATGTCACATGCAAATGAGCTGTTAAAATCGTTGTGTCAACTGCCTCATTGAACACTGCAGTGGTAAAGGAGAGCCAGATTTCAACTCTTCTTCCTGCTTTTTACTCTCTCCAAAATGAGTGTTGGAGGTTCAGTAATATGGAAAGCACACCTCTGATAGGGCCGATGCAAGGGTTTTTGCTGACTGAAGCAAAGTGCAATTTTGGTACCCTCCCTCCGCAGACACATAATTGTGACTCTCAGAAAAGTCCAAATTATGTGCCTTTCTGAGATGGCAAATGTTATTAAATGTGCAGGTCACCTTGTTCATAATGACAACCTGCACATTCCTCCAGGTGGCAGTGCAAAGGCTTTGTCTTCTGTTATGTAATGTCATATCATTTTCCTATTGCGATCAAAACCCAATAGTATTAGTGAGCTAAAGATGTATCGAGAGGTGAAGCCAAGAATCAGTTAGTGAAGTTAGATGTCGAAATAGGTGGGAAACAGAAAGGTTTTTAGGTCTTTCCTGATAAGGTCCAGGTTAGATCGAAGTCTGAAAGTTTCTAGAAGTTCATTCTAAATCCTTGAGCCCCACACAGTAAACCTCTTACCACTGACGGAAGACAAGTTACATTTCAGGGATAATGGAGGAAAGGAGTTTTCTGTGCATAACACCTGAGGAGAAGCATGAAGTTTGATTCTATTGGCCATGAATGCATATTTATGCACCAAAATAGGAACTTTGAACTTTATCCTAGCTTTAATCGGGAGCCATTGACGATTGTGCAGGTTTAGAGTTATATGTGCTCTAAAAGAAGTTTTGATGATCATTCTGGCAGCGTTATCTTGCAAGATTTTAACTTTTTGGAATAATTATTCAGAGAGGCCTATATAGAGCTTATTATAGTGATCTAATTCCTCACACGTATTCCTCATCTTTAGATATATCCCTTCCAGCTTTAGCTGCTTTGGAAAAAAAATGTTGGCAGAGCGCGCTGTGTGTTGATGCGGTCAACTCGATGTCCCGCGAGAGCCTCTCCACCTCGAGGTTGACGTCATCATGGGAATATATAAACACGCAGCACCAGTTAGCTTCAACTCTGTTTACGGCATGCTTTCTGTGTCCTCAAAAACTGCGACATCGAGAAAAATTGCTTCGTCATTGGCTTCCTCGACCCTGAAGACCAGGTTTAAGAAGTGTCATGACTGCGGTATCATTACAGATCCTTAAAGAGTCTGCCTATGGTGCCTTGTTGTCAAGCACAGGATGGCAGTCTGTGGGTCTTGCCCCCTACGAAATCCCCCTCAATGACACTGTCGAAAAGACATTCATCGGACCAGTCGAGAGCAGACTCTCCACAGAGGAAGATGTTCAAAAACAATCTTGTTCCAGGTGCGGTTCAGACCACTCCTCATCTTCATCGAGAAAGATGAAGAAAAGGCACCATAGGTCTCCTTCCACTTCCTCTGATTCCTCACTAGAAAGGAAAATAGCCTGCACAAGTAAGGCGGCAACTGCAGCCGAATGGGAGGTATTCAGGCAGAAAATGCTCAAAATTTTCGAGAAGGCAGCCCTGGCCACCTGGAAGGAGAAGACAACAACTCAAAGTCTAAGGCCAAATCCTGTGCACCTAGGAGACAAGCCAGTGACCCCTCGAGAATCAACAAGGTCTCGACTCAAGCTCGACAACATGACCAGTCCTCATCCATCAAAGACTCCGTTGAGTCAGGGGTTAGTCCTTCAAGGGCTCCATTGACGCAGATAGCGTTGAAGCCTGTGACACCCAAACTGTCTAAGTCATCGACGCCACCAGCTCACTTGATCCCCAATGGAGAACTCCCTGTTACCACTGATGATGATGTCACCCGTGCATGTGCCCAACGACATCACCTCAATTTCAACACGAGTAGTTACTTTAATCTTGGACTTACACCACTTTTTGTATCCCCTTGCGCTAGTCTAGCCTACCATACCTAGGAGTAGTAACTAACGAATGAGCTTTGTTCATATTTACCTAAATAATGGCGATGACGTCATCCGCGCATGCGCGCAATGACACAACACGAGCAGTTATTTTTTGGACTCACATCATGCTGTGTATCCCCTGGCGCTAGTCTAGCCTACCATACCTAAGAGTAATAACTAACGTAAAAGTTTTCTTCGTACTTACTTATATTATGATGACATCATTCATGCATGCGCGAGATGATGTCACTACGACTTCCATTTTGACTATATGTTGGAGCCCATAATGGCATCCACACACTACGCTGGAAGCACCCGGCGGGATAGCGATCCTGGGAAACTAAAGCCAAGCCTATATAGTAAGTCTTCACCTGTCCACTTGAGCCGTACCATTAATTTTTTACCACTAGCATGCCATCAGGTTTAGCAGCTAGTAACAATTTATTTTTATTTTTATCTCATTATCCGTACTAGTTGGGTACATGTTCCGAGGTTTCCTCCATAGAAGACAGCGAACAATGACCACAATCTGAAATTAGACCTACTATCCACTACATGGGCATTACTGCAAAATTCGGAGCGCATCCACCAGGAGTTCACCCAAGGACTTAACCAGTTAACAGTGAACGGGTTCTAGACTTTACTCCAGCAACCACCTAGCTGCTTATGCAGACTAACAATACTAGGCTGAAGCTCAGTAAGAAGAACTCCAGCCATACCCCTCTTGTGGGGTTGGGTCCTCTAATAAACACCACAAGAATCACATATTCCCTTCGATGAAGAGTGACATTCTCTGTATCATCATCATGAAATAAAAAAGAAGATTCTTGTGATAAATAATTGATATAGTGTCATTTCTGGAGTTATGTAAATTCAAAAAAACAGACTTTATGTCTGACTATGAATGTTTATTTGAGATCATGTAAATATGACCATACCTACATTCTAAAATTATTGGTCTGCTTATCCAGACAACAGATAGTGTGCAGGGGACTTGAGTTCCCTAATTGGGAACTTTTTCCTTGTTCAGCCTAATTTAAATATCAAAGGCTCCATGGATCTGCTTTCCCTTTGTCTAATCCAGCTGGTGTCAGTGCATACTAATGAGGAATAATTAAGGCAAGTCTGGAGAAGAGGCTTGGTTGCTGGAACACACAACAAGAAGGCGGGGCTAATGCCCCTTTGGTATGCAATGTGTCAACTTGAAGCTAGTTCCCACCTCTCTGTATGAAAGGCTGTGAATGGCCTGTCTGGGTCCAGCAGTTACCGCAGGTGTATCTGCAGAGCAGACCCCTTTCAAGGGGATGAAGGATGTGGTTTGGGGGATGCAGGAAGTCTGCTCCCAGCACAAACTTCAATGGAAATATGCATTTTAATCAAGAGTCACAGAGGGCTCAGTTAACCAGAGAGACACTGTGATCTAAAACAGGCAGAAAGATGGGTGGCACTTAGGTATATGTTGTCACCCCTTATCTGTCCTGTTGTAGAGCACTCTGGTCCTGACCTCATGCATAACCGAAAATTGTTGGTGGGGGCCAGGATTGGTCCATTAAGGTAGGCTTAGCCTGCACCAATCACTGGGGCACATTTGGCTTTAAAAGGGGGCTGAACCCCTCACTTAGCAGATCATCTGATGACTTCAAAAGGAGTAAGAAGGAATCATTGGACCTTACATCTTCCGCCAGTGAAGGAAGGCCAGGAGTTCCAAGAGGGAAGCAATATCCCTCCCCTAAACATCTTCCAGGGAACAGAGGGAGATACTGGAATCAGAGGACCCGTCCAGCAGATAGAACCTGTACCTAGCCAGCACACTGCATGCCCTGCTAGGTTCTGCCAGCAAGCTTCCTAGGTGGGAAGTGCCGGAGAGTCTCTAGACAAAGGACAAAGCCATTGCCTGCAAACACTCTCCTGAGCTTTGGGCCATCCACCTTGAAAGGACACAAGCCTGCGAAGAAGCTAGGAGGAGTGCCACACAAGCATCATCCAGCATTAATCTTTTAAGGACATTTTCGAGACAGTCGAGTCCTCGAACCGCATCCAAGTGCAACGCTAACTATTGTCACGTTGCAGTCACCAGAGCCGCCTGAGTCGCCTCAACCAGCATTCCAGATCTGCCAACCAGCACAGAGACACCGATTCTTGGCCCAGAGCCGCCGCGCCGGACAGCCTGCAGAGGTCCGTTCAGCCTGCAGATGTCCGTCCAGCCTTGCTTGCCGAACTGCCTGCCGCCTGGTACCCGCAGCTGTCTCCTGCCACTAACTCTTTCTCAAGGGCTGCAAAGCGCCCTGGAACCACCTCGATGCTGTTGAGCACCACAAACATCTTCAGCACCAGGTACATTGTGGTTTTGCCCCCCTGGTCCTTCTCCAAAGGCCCCTAGAGACAGTTTTGGCCCTTGACCCATTGGTGCTGAAACCAATAACCTTCAACAGTAAGATTGATTACTTTACCAACCACCCTCCAGTGAGTATCCAGAGTGCATCCCTTTCCTTCGTGAAACTGTCTATCCTCTGTGTTCCCTTACAGGGTGGTCATATTTGTAGTGCGCTAGAACTGACTGTTGTATTAATAATAAAGTAGATATTTTTCTACAACCTTGACTGGACAGTCCCTTTTATCATTGGGTAATAATTTTATTTTTGCTTTGTTGCAACTAACTAACGATCCAAGACCTTGCGAAGATAAGCCTGCCGTTCGGTCTACATTACCAAAAATGAACAAGGAGGTCTTACAATTCACTTATATTCCAATTTGTTCTGATCTCTTCTGGTGTACTAGAGGTGTGGGGTTGATTGATGGTTTAGAAACCAATATTCATCCCTGGACCACTTTTGCCCCGGAACTTGATTCGCCACAGGCTGTCAATAATAACCTTACCAAAAAATACAGACCATCAAGCAGTGATCTGTATTACTTATCCAGACACCGGAAAGCCCGGTAGTTCAGGCAGCTACTTCCATGTCTAAGCAAACGGCATACCCCACCATATCGGCAGATAGGGACGATAATCGCTTTGACGCAATGTCGAAGAAAGTGTTTTCTGCCGGAAGCATGGTGCTAAAATCAGCCAATGCCACTTGCACACTTGCAAAGATCTTGTTCACCTTGTGTGACTGTATCTCCATGGCTGCTGAACACATTCCCAAAGGGGAAAAGAGAGATGGATTCCATAACATTGTGAGAGAAGGAAAGGAAGCGATGTGTGAGTCTCTCCAGTCAGGTTTGGACTCTGCAGACAGCATCAATATAGCCATGGTGGCGAGCACAGTGATATGCATATTTGTGTGGTTGAGGAAGTCGGGATTTGCACCGAATGTGCAGTCCAGACTGTCAAACATGCCCTTTGAAAGCACTGTTTGGCTGCAAGGCTGACAAGTGCCTGTAGAAGCTGCAGACCTTGAAGCTGGCTGTCAAAACCTTGGCACCACTATCAGAGAGTCACGACCATCACACCCCAGAGGACCAGCTTGGAGTGGTAGGTCCTTTTGTTACTGATCCTCTTTTGGTAAAGCCAGAGGAATGGCCGGTCCAAGGGGCCAAAATAAATTCCCCTGTGGTGGACTGGGAAGAGGTGCCAAGTCTGCTCAAGCAAGGGCTACCCTCAACAACTGCTTCAGCCAGCTCAAAACCTCTCTGAGGCCTTAACCCACAAAACCCCAGTGGGAGGCATATTCTCACACCATCTGCAAGAATGGCGGGGCATTACTTCAGATGCTTGGGCATTGGAAACAGTAGCCCAGGTTTACTGCCTCCCCTTTTTAAGAAGGCCTCAGGATCATCCACCGGGGAGACACTCGTTCAAAGTTCAGGATCTGTTCCTTTTGCAGGAAATTTTGGGCCTTCTAGAGAAAGGTTCCTGTGACAGAGATGAGCAAAGGGCGTCACTCTCCCTATTACCTAATGCAGAAGAAGGATGGAGGATTGAGGCCCATCTTTGACTTGAGATGCTTGAACAAGTTCTTTGGAAGGACAAGTTCAAGATGCTCTCCCTTTCTCAGACCCTTCAGGCCCTCCAGATTCAGAATTGGATGGTGTCATTGGATATTCAAGATTTTTACTTTCAAGTGCCTATCCATTGCAAGCACCAAAAGTACCTGAGGTTCGCCGTTGGCGGTTCTCATTATCAGTTTTGTGTTCTGCCATTCGGTCTGACCGCTACCCCAAGGGTTTTCACCAAGTTGATGGTGGTGATGGCAGCAAATCTGAAGAGAGGGGGAATTCACGTCTACCCCTACCTGGACGATTGGCTGATCAGGGCCCATTCTCCCGAACAGATCATGGAACATCTCAGTGTAACCTGCCACTCTCTCCACAGCCTGGGCTTCTCCCTCAATTTCAAGAAGTCCCACATGATATAATCTCAAAGGCTCCAGTTCATCGTAGCAGTCCTGGAGCCATTCTTGGGAAAAGCCTCGCCACCTGAGGTGAGGGCTCAACACATTCTGCAGAGTGCCCAGCCTTTTCCGGCCTTTGACATTTTGAGGTTGCCTGGCCTCATGGCATCTGGCATTTTCCTGGTGCCAGAAGCTCGTCTGAGGATGGGATCCCTCCAATGTGCCCTCAGAACCCAGTGGTCTCAGTTCTCGGGCAAGATGTCAGATCTGCTTCAAGTTCTGAACAGGGTTGCACAGGATCTCCTGTGGTGGGCCTACGAGAACAACATTCTGAAGGGAGAACCTTCTTGGCAGCCATGGACAGAGATAACAGTAGTTATGGATGCCTCACTCAAGGGGTGAGGAGCCCATGCCAACGATCTGACTGTCAGCGGTTGTTGGTCTCCATTGGAGTCCAAACTACACATCAACCTTTTGCAGCTGAGGGCAATCAGACTAGCACTGAAGGCTTTTCTGACCTCTATACAGGGAAAGAATGTCCTGATAATGATAAACAACAGGGGCCATGTAACAAGAGAGGAGGTCTGGGGTCACAACCACTGTGCAGACAGGCAATACAGCTCTGGTTCTCGGCAATTCAAGAAGGAGTCCCCTATTGGCAGTTCACACAGCCGGAGAAGATAACACGGTGGCGGACACTCTGAGCAGGCAGAGTACAGTCTCCCACGAGTGGAAACTAGCTGAGGAAGTGCTTCAAGAGAGTGTCACCCTTTGGAGAACCCCTCAAGTAGATCTGTTCACGGCCAGTGTCAACCGGAAGTTCGAACTGTTCTGCTCCAGGGAATTTCCCCCAAGAGGAGCTCTAAGGGATGCGTTTGTGGTGGACTGGGAGTTTCCATTCCCGTACTCGTTTCCTCCAGTTCCCGTCATTCCTCAAGTCATCCAGAGGTTGAGAAAGTTCAGAAAATCCATTATCCTAATTGCTCCGGATTGGGCTAAGGGGACATGGTACCCGGGCCTTCTGGACATGTCCAATGCGTCTTCACCAAGAGAGGACCTTCTCTCATGAGGGAAGTGTCGGGTTCTCCATCCAGAGATCAAGACACTAAGCCTTCACGCATGGTTTCTGAGAGGTTGAGATATAAGGATTGGGACCTCCCAAATGATGTAATGGAGATTTTGCTTTCAACCAGGCCAGCAACGAAATCCTTGTACCGCTGCCATTGGAACAAATTCTGCAGCTGGTACAGGATAAATAATGTCGACCCATTTCTGTGCAATATACCTATGGTGTTGTCTTTCTTAAAACGTCTGGCAAATCTGGGATTCCAGATTGGAACCTTCAAAGGGTGCTTGGCGGCACTTTCAATCTTTAAGCACACGTCGGAAGGAGTTTCATATTTAAAAATGCCATTGATTGTACAATTTTTAAAGGGGCTCACTAATGTATTCCCTCCTACACCATTTCAGGTTCCAGTTTTGGATTTGAATCTTGTACTAAACTTTCTTATGTGCGCTCCATTTCAGCTGATCGCCTCATGTCTATTGAGAATGCTGACTTTTAAGACCATATTATTAATCACTTTAACATCTGCCCGCAGGGTGAGCGAGTTACAGGCCAGTAAGGCCAGTTCCAGTAAATCAAGTAAACATCTGTTTACAACTTTTTAATGGTTAAGCCTACATTTCTTCTGAATATTGTATTGGATTTTCACATCTTTCAAAAGATTATGTTGCCAGCATTCTATCTACCTGTGCATCCTAGCAAAGAGGAGGAAAGGCTACACGGGCTCTATCCGAAAAAAAAGGCACTTTTGTTTTTACATAAACGTGTGGCAAAAATAAGACAAAATGACCAACTTTTTGTGGGTTACGCTGGACACAAATTAGGTCTGGCGGTCACAAAACAAACATTATCCAGATGGATAATCCTGGGCATTACAGAATACTATAGACTTGCAGGAAAGGATCCCCCAGAAGGCATGAGGGCTTATTCCACAAGGGGCATGGCTATGTCTTCTGCCTTGTAAAGAGGGGTTCCGATAAAGGACATTTGTGCAGCAGCCACCTGATCTACTATTCATACATTCACAAAACACTACTGTCCGGTTTTGTCGTCAGGCCAGGAAGAAGGATTTGGAAAGGCAGTTTTGCATTCTCTCAATAACAAAATTTGACAATGAAATTCATGATGGGAAAATTCTTACTCCCTCCTCCAAACCTTACATTGCTTTGGGAATCCATCTAAAGATGGAATAAGTGGGAGGACACAATCCATTTGAATAAAAAGTTACTTACCCCTGGTAATGTTCTTTTGATTGTATGTTCCTCCCACGTATTCCTCATTGCCCCTCCCAGCCTAACCCACAGTAGAATTTACGTGCATTAAACCTTATGCTCCTTCATTGTCTGATACTGTCTTGGACACACTAATGTTAATCCTGTGGGAAGAAGGTGAAAGAACCGAACTGAAGCTAACGGGCGCTGCGCATGCTATATATACCTGTGATGATATTGACCTCGAGAAGGAGACCCTAAACGGACATTGAGTCGACCGCATCGACGCACAGTGCCCTCTGCCGAAAAGAAATTACAAAGCAGTTTAAGCTGGAAGGGAAGATATCTAAAGATGAGGAATATGTGTAAGGAACATCCAATCGAAAGAACGTTACCAGGGGCAAGTAACTTGTTCTTTGCACCTATTATGGATCTTGAAATGGCATTCAAAGGATCAGCATTTAGATAGGAGTGCATTTGTATAGTATAAAATGACGAATATGGTATATAGTACTGCTGGTAATTCAGTTTATGTGGGGAGAAAATAAAGATTGGAGTAAAAACATCCCAAAAAATCCATTAGCTATAACGGAAAGAGAATTCAGGGTCCAGTTCGAAAGAAGATGACCAATGAGTTTAAGGGACTTGCAAGAGTGTACCATGACCAGTCTCATTTTTGAGGTGTTTAAGCTAAGCTAATTTCTCTGCATCTAGTTTTCTATTTGAAGGACGTTGTCTGCAAGGAGATTATTGTTAGAAACAGGAGCACCCATAAGTTTAAAGAATAGTTGGGGGTCATCAACATAGTAGCCATACCCAAGACCCATGGTAAAAAGCTGACCGTGAAAGTGATTGACATATATGTTGATCAGTAGATGGGACAATGAGGAGCCCTCAGGCACACCGTATTTCATTTTGAAAAACTCAGTGTGGATACTCAAACAATATTAAATGACGAAAAGGTAACGAGTCAAACCAGCCCAGGTTTTATGGTCCCCAATCTTTGGAAAGGGATATTGTGATCGAGGGTATATGTCAGCATCATCAGAAAGGAGGATTCATGGTTATCAAGATACCATGAAAGACCTTTCTCACCTCTGGATATTCCTCTAGTTGATTATGAGATTCAACAAAGTCTTGCCGCTGAATTGCCACTACTTTTTTTTGTATTTTCATCAAGAAGGGAAATTAGCAATGGGCCTGTAGTAACCTGAACGATACAGGTCCAAAATGGGGGTTTTCAATAATGGAGCAGAGCAAGAGAATGCAAGGGTCGATAAAATGATGTCTGTTAAAAGTGAGACATTTTTCAAATGTAGTAGAACGGGTAGTATAGCGTCAATGTTGTCTGTGAAATCTTGGTATGGCAGGGATTGCCTGGTCAGGCAGTAAGGTTTAAGGAAGTGACTATAAGACGCAATTGATCAAGAAGAATTTCTTTAAAATCGAATGTGAATGCAGTAGAGTTTGGGGTTTGTATTAGCATCATCCTGGCTCCTCCCCTTGCTGCCAGATTGCTTGCCCTCTCGTGTTGTTAGCTCCCCACTTCCTTTTATCTCTGCTTCCCTCACCATGTCCTTCCCAGTTTGATCTATAAATTGCTCCATTACTTCCCAAATCTATGTCTTTGTTCAATAAATAGAATAAATAATAATAATAATAATAATAATAATAATAATAATAATAATAATAATAATAATAGTAATATAATATTATCAGGTAAAGGTGATCTGGTTTTTTAAATAGATATTATGGAGTGTGAAATCAGATCCATTTTATTTTCCATAGATACCTGGATATCCCAAAGCCACTTAGTTGTTATAGACTTGGGTGGTATCTTTTGTTCTAGAAGAAGCAGAGTTTTGAAAATAGCCTTGAGAGTTTGCAGCCTGTTCAATTTAGAAAAAGTAAATATTTGGTTCCTGCAATAATTTCTGCTTTATATTTGTGTAACCAGTTTTAGAGTAGTATGGTTGTGTTCCGTCTTATCTTTGCGCCACTTATGATGGAGTTTTCTAAAATCCTGAAACCATTCTCTGAGCATTGGAGGGCTCGTAGGCTTTCTCACAGAATTGAATTGGCACTTAGAAGAGTCTGTCTCACAACAATGCATGGAGAGCTTGGGTCTTCAGCCTGTTGCTTCAGCCTTCCCTCCTGGGAACACAATTTTCATAAGCTGACTTTAAAGGCCCATCATGAAGACTCGCAACATGAATGCAAAAGTGCATGTTTTAAGCATTATTTTTTGGAAAGCATACAGTGGCTGCCCTTTGCCTGAGAAATGTACAGACATGTCTGAATTGTTCTTTCTGTGCACTGCTCACATATATTCAGAATCCTCATCATGAATACGCTGCTTTTATTTTTATGTAAGTGAAGGGGAAGTGGAAGACTAACCTTCACTTACGCAAACTATATTTTGCCAAACATGCTCTGTATGTAGATTTGTCAGTTTAATTTTAGGAATAACCTTACGATGGGTTCCGCAGCTCCCTTCTCTGGAAAAGCAACCCTGGTTCCAGAGCGAATGCGCGAGACAAGACTGAGGGAAAGGGAGCGCGGTGTCTGGTCTTAATTAGTTCTCCGTGGTCTTGATGGGTGTAAATTAAAACATGAAGCAAGATCGCCAAATACGGTTCTGTGCCAAGTGGTCGTTAATAAATCACCTCAAACGTGTCAGGACACGGAGGGAAGTGCTAGGCTGAATGTATATTTATCCCAAAGATTTTTCACTATTTATTCAAATGCTTTGCACTCACACTTCCATTTAAGGAGATATATCTATTGCAAACACTTTTCCCTCTCTGCACTGTCGCAACTTACTTGTTGGTTTAATTAAGAAATTATCAGCCTTCTCTAAGCACAACAGCCATCGCCCCCAAAACCCTGAAGAAAGCTTTTTTGCTTATGGAGAATGCTGCCATTTCTCATGCTACACTTGCATTTCTCTGCACACTTCACGTTTAAGTCGCAATGTCCAAAGTTACAAACAATGCTTCATTATACTAATGATACAATTGGTCTCTTACATTCCTTGGAGGCCATCTTGGGGTGGAGGTTAGGGAATGTGCGAGCGAATTTCCACTTCTGGAAAGGTGAAAATGCAGGTGAGTAAGAAATAGGCACCCGTGATGTCTAGAAAGCTTCATCATCCATCACTTTTATTGCACACTTGTTAATCACTCCCAGAAACGTTATTTGTTGACCAAATAGCCATTTGTACATTTTTAATGAATGCATTGGTGATTTTAGTTGGCTCACATTGTGGCACCAAAAATCACACAATGTCTGCCATCTTGAGATTGTGGTGACAGGACACATTGGGTCACGTCACCTACACGTCTAGTTGTAGATCAAGTACAATGAGACCAAAAATGGTAAGTTCTAGCACTGGTGCAATGACTACATTGTAAACGTATATGTAATAATAATAGTAAATAAAAAATAGTAATTTATGTCTTCCATAAAGGTTGTTCCAGGTAAAACTCCTGCCAACTCTGGTATTTTCCCAGTTTGCACAACCACAGTGCACTGTAGTTTAGTTTTACAGCTAATTAATTTATATTAGATTTAGATGCTTTAGATAGGTCGCCATCCAGTGTTTGGGTCAAAGCATTACAACTTGTTTACTAAACCTAAAGTTAGTCATCAACTGGGAGGATGCATGTTTTACGTCGACCTGCTACTTGCTAGTCCACGTCCTCCACAGATTGTTTTATTTCCATCATCAATTATGTTAGGAAGGGAGAGCGTAGTAAAGAGAGGAAGATCCAATGTCTTTGATGCAATAATCTGGAAACATCTTTTTTCGATGATGGTATCAGGGGCAGGTCGGTTGAGAATGAATCAGACATTAAATACATTTTAGGTTAATTTACAGTCTCAAGAATTGGGGCCTAATGAAAAAGACGTCTTTTACATGTTGCCCCATGTGGTGGATAAACCATATGACTGCCACCATTGCTTACCTCAAGACCATGATGAGAGTCAATCCTAGGTTAATAAAAGTTTGAACCCAAAGACAATGAACAACTGAAAGGAGAAACACTAGGTGACCTATTCTGCTGGGGCCGATTAAGATTGAGTCTTTTCAGACTCTGAAATCAGAGATAGGGCATAAGTGCTCCTATGCATCCAGTGGCACTGCTCCAAACCTAGGTGTCTGTCCAGCAGACCAGCAAAGTCGTCACCATTTCCGCCAAGACCTTGGAGAGATCGCATAGCATTCAACAAGGTGACTAAACATACATCACCAAATGAGACATCATACACCAGGCCCCGAAAACTCTGTCTGTCTGCATAAACATATCGCTGATATTGTAAAGAGTGTTGCAGAAGATGGTTGTTGACAGAGGCAATGCAGGTGAATTGACTACAAAGACGATTGCAGGGTTCTTCAGCGCTTAGTTTATAGGCACATGGCACTGAAAAATTGCAGTTTTCTGAGACACAGGGCACAGTAAGATATTCGAAAGCAGGGGAACATCTACAAGATAATCTTTGTGATCACAGCAGCAGAACATCAAATGACACCAAGAAACATACACAGGTTACCAAAGACACACACTTCCGTTTTGTTAAAGGCACATGAATCAGAAGAAGAGTGTTATGCCTCATGAACACAAATATTCAGAATAAAAAACAGGAGGATTTGTAGATGCTTATGAAGTCCAGCAACTCAAAACAGAACTACTTTTAAAGAGGATTTGCAAAATGTTGATATTCTTAGCAAGGAACGATTGGATAGGGGCATGATAAAAGCTGAACAGGGGGAACCCTATTGCCTTCTGCAAGATACCTAAGATACTGAAGAGTGAAGAACACACACTTCAGGAGGAAGATAACTACCTCCCGGAAGAATATGGCCTGGGGTGACCCTGATACGGACTCCCTGGAGAATGAAGAATCACCCAAGTCATCATCCCCAAATGATGACCAGTCAAACCATATAACAGTAATGAAAAGGCCAGGTAACAAGCTCAACATAAATGCACAGGACAATGAGGATGATCACGATTGCCTAATTGAAGCAGCAAGAGAGGCAAAACCAATCTCCCATTCCATACCAATTATTGCTCAAATTAAGAAAAACATTAAACATACCATGCAAATCCACAACCATTGCAAGTTATGTGCATTTCATGAACAGTGAAGACATATGAGCCATGCCATAGGCCTCAATATATTTTTGGGGACATGCAAGGCGAGGTTGCTAGGGGGGCTAGGGAGGATGTATCCCCGGATCTTTTGGTTGTAGCCCCGGATAGAAGCTCAGGAGCTACAGCCAAAAGACTAGCTATCTCTGAGTCCCGCCAGTTCCGACATTAGTTTAGCCCCTGATCTTTTCCAGACCTAGCAAAACCCCTGGATGTGACAATAGCCACATATTAGACAACCTTTGATAAAGAGGGATAACAAATTAACACCATGAGCAGGACAATGTTCACACGTTCAGCATTTGGTTCATGCGTTGCCAATCCTACTGCACTCTAAGTGGGATACAAACACTGTAAGCGGGATGAAATTAAACCATTCATCAAAATGTTACCAGGATAGGAAGGACACAGGCTTACAACATCCTTCAGGATGGGCGGAATACATCCCAAACCTTAATTTAGAGTAATTGCAGCTGAGATGGCAGAGAGACAAGCGTCCACAGCCCTAATTGTCAGGAACTATTTGTTGCTGGTAGTATAATTCTACCCAGAAACACAAACTGGAATCATTAATATGCCTTTTGAAAATGAGTAACACTTATTTGTCATGCAAGGGGACAAAGCACTAGAGAGGTTCTACAACAGAATGAAACAGCCAGGTGCCTGTGTGCTATTTCGAGCACACCACCGCAATGAGCCACCTAAAAGGCAGAACATATTTTAGGGGACAATCCTCTTCTGCATGCCAGCAGTTATTTCAGGCGCCTACTGCAGGTGTGGCAGCAGTGCCCCAACACTGCACCAATGCCAATACAGGTCAAAAAGGCAAAAGAGTTAAAGGTAGGAGTAGTGGAGAAAATCCCCCTTTTTCAGTGCATCCCGTTCTTGTCATTATCAATTCAAGGAATTGCTGTTTTTGTGTGACATTACAATCAAGGGGGTTCACAAATGTGCTTTTGGAAATGGCTGCACATACAGGCAAATAGTGCATGTATATGCATACTAAATGACTGGCTGATAACTGGGAACAGTGCATGTCAGTGCAAGATGTACACAAACACCATAGTACAATTTCTACACCATTGTGTTTCAAATATAATGTGGGTAGTTTGAACATGATGCTGACAAAGTCTAAGACATTTCTGGGAGCAGTGTTACATTTCAACATGGCTCTTGATTTTTCTTCACTAGAAAAAGGACCCGATTTTCCGACAATAGCTCCCTGTTATCAGATGTAACTGTGCCTGACAGTGGGTTCTGTGGTTTGCATGATAACATTTTGCATTCATTTAGTGCCACATACACGAGCGCACATTAGATCAATGAAGTGCCTCAGTGTACAGAGACCACAAGTGGAAGGGACCCTGGATGATCCAGTGGTGAGGACACACAAGTTAATACAATTCGGTAAAATGGTGGAAAAGGGTAAACCTACCAAAGGGATGACCTTCTACAGATATATGGACCCAGAAAAAACAAATACTCTACATCAATATTTAGAGATGAGGGCAATATAGCTAGCACTTGAAATTTTCCACAAGAATGTTAAATGAAAGATTGCCCCAGTCAAGACACACAACTCAACAGCAATGCTTTACCTCAATGAGCAGAGAGGGACAGATTCCCTAAATCTGTCACGAGTAGCCCAGCCAATGTGGCTGTGGTCCATAGAATAAAATGAATAACACTAGCGTCAAAACATGTACCAGAAACATACAATTGTACAGCAGATGTTCTCAGCAGATAAATACATCAAGCCCACAATTAGCAGATCAATCACAAAACACTCAAGACCTTCTTACACAAGTGGGACACACCCTTCATTTGCAGTACAAAGCAAAATGGCAAGACTTTGCAATGAGATACCCACATTGGGGATCTCAGTGAAGAGCCATGTGGATCAATTGATCAGGGCATTTGCCTATGCTTTTCGACCAGCACCGATAATACACATAATGATATAGAAAGCACAGGAATCTCGGGCGTCACTAGTACTAATTGCACCAAAATGGGCAAGACAGATATGGTATCTGCATCTACTCTGGGTGGCATTAACACCCAATAAACTGCATCCACATCAAAATCTACTCACTCAAACAGGCAGATGATCACATGTACCATAACCCCAAAACTCTCAATTTAGCCGCTTGGCCCCTGAGATCATAGATGTGGACGTTTAATTCTGCAGCAAAAGCGCATGGATATACTAAAGGAAGCTTGTAAACCAATCACAAGCTTTTGTTACTAACAAATGGCAGAGATATGTTTTCTGGTGCACAAGACCTGTTACATCTAGTAGGCAGTGGACTAGCCTACATTTCACTAAGGGCCTGATTTACAAAGCGGTTTTCCATGGGATTGCACCATTGTAAAACACTATTGTAAATCAGGCCGTAAAAGTCTTTCTGTCAGTGTTAGCAACGTATACCACAACACATCAATGGTGGATGGCCCCGATAATGAAAACTGTCATCGAAGAAATAAAGCAGTTGCATCCCCCGTTTGCAAACCAACACCCATATGGGATTTAAATGTTGTTCTGCATGGAGACATGCTTCCATGTTTTTAACCAATGCACAAATGTCCACTTCATCACTTACCTGCAAGTTTGTGTATTCAGTGGCAATCACAGCCATCAGGAGAATCAATGAGCAAAGGGTACTGCCATGAGAGGAGCGTCTGTATAAGGAGAATCTGTTTTTAGAGCACACAAAGATTTTCTTTGACATAAATTCCTATGAATAAGGCAATCTATCTACGAGTGTTCTCCAGTAATACTCCACCAAATGTTTTGCATGGATAAATCTAGACCCATCCAAAATACATGTCCATGTTTATAACCTACTGGAACTTTGAAAAGGGATAGTCTAAGAGTAAGGCAGAATTGTAAGATAGCTTGTTCAATGCATCCAAGAATGTTATGCCCTGGCCAACAGGCTGATTTCCAATTTATCCAGCCAGTATGCTCCCAGTTTGACAAGCCCATTATACTCCAGTTTGATCTCCACCATTCTGTACAAACTGAGCATATTTACACTTTGCCGGTATTGCTTTGATTCCCACTTGGAAAAACTTGGTATGCTCCCAGTTCATCAACACCACTTTGACTACCCCACTATATTTCCAAATGGGATCTAATCCCACTCTGACAATCTCAGTTTACTGCCAGTTTCTAAACTCTCAGTATATGCTGGGTATGCTAAATCTGAAAATACTGCCAATTTGCAAGCCCCCAATACTCTGCTATTTGCAAAATGCTGCTATGCTCCAAGTTTGACTATGCCCATGTATTACCTCTGTATCAAACCCCATTAGTTTCCCAATAAGTGCAGCACCTTTACATACACAATTTGTCCAAACCAACTGTAGTCTCAGTTTAGCAATCCCATTATATTCTGTGAAAGGGACTGCTTTCAGGCTCTATATGGGGAGGTAGAGGGCCGTACACCCCTTTGCCCTGTGTGGTGTCTGAACGAGGACAGGCCCCCTCTCTACCTCTCCTTACATGTTTGAGTAGAGGTGGCACGGCTGCTGACAGATGAAGCCCGGAAGAGTGAGGCAGCACTGCAGGACGCAGTAAACTTGGCAGGTGGTTGTGCCACACCTCCAGATGCCGAGAGCGCAGCAACAAAGGCTGCTGGAGAACGCGGCTCGGCAGTCAGTCATCCAGGGGATGCAGTCACTGGACAACACCGGTCGCCACAGAAAGAAGAGAATGCAGCTTTAGCTGGCAGCATCAGTTGGATTTGACTCGGGAGGATAGCTCAGGGTCAACGCTCTCATCTTGGACGCAAGACAACGCAGAGCAACACAGGTTTGATCCCTGAGTCCGTGCTTAGAAACCTCTGGGTATTAAGCATGTTATAAATAACCAATTCCAATCCAATCCTGCGCAACTAGGAATCCCACTAACTCACCAGGGATTTCAAATATTAAACTAAGGACTTCAGCATTACCACTAAACCACTGGAAAAGTTTATATTTAAAGGCCTCCAGAAACGCCTTTTCAACTCACTATGCCACCAGGAGGTCTTTCAAATAAAGACCTATAGAAAGGCCTTGAATTGCAAACCTTCAGTGCATGATCCATATTGAAAGAGGGGGCGGGGTTTACAAGCCATTTCGACGCCTCTGAAGCCTTCCCCTGCCACTCCCCCTCAAGGAAGATAAGTGATTCTCTAAGGTAAGTGGCCAATCATGGGAAGGGATGGGCTATTTAAGTGAGTGTGTGTGAGTGGTCTAATGTGGGTAAGTTGGGTGAGGACAGGAGGTGGAGGAGGACGTCCGAAGAGACCATTAGGTGAGAGTGGAGGCTGTTATAAAGAGGGGGCCTGTGGAGTATTTGTGTGTGAGAGAGGAGAGTGTGAGAATAGAGATAGAGTAGAAGTAGCACTCCCAATGTGTGCCATATCTGCATATTTTGAGGTCGTCATTCCCAGTAGTTCCAGTTTTTATAATCCTAATATATTTGCAGTTGACTTTCCCAGTAAACGAAATGTTTGACAACCCAAGTATACTTCCAGTTCATACAATCCTAGCACAGTCAGATTGAAACATTGCTAAATATACAGCCAGTTTCAAAACCCCAAATGAAATTCCTCTCTGTACAGTCTTAGCATATTTGACAAACAACATATACTTTAAGTTTAACAGTCAGAGAATGCACCCAGTTTACAAAATCCAGCATACCCCAGTGTAAAGTCAGTTGATACAAAAACAGTATACTCTCGGTATGGCTATCCCGTTGTACTCCAAATGTGGCTGCCCTCGTGTATGCCCACTTTGACAATACCTGCTTATTCACAGTTTGCACAAAGCAAACATATTGCCAGTTTCCCAATTCTAGTAACCCGCCACCCAGTTTACAACCCTGTTGTATTCTCATTTTAACATCACCAGTAAACAATACAAGTATCATTTCAGTTTATGTAATTCCAGTATATTCATAGTTTTACAACCAAGTTTGAAGAGTCCCAGTATGCTGTTACATAATTCAGGTATACTTACAGGTATGGGTCCACTTTGCACAGCCCTCTAGATTTTTCAATTTGCAATGCCAGGAAAGCTCCAATTTGCATAGTATATTCATATTTTGTTTGACCGTTTTAGTATATTTCAAGCATGTCCAACCAGATATATTTATTCCCAGTTCGACAAAGCCAGTTTACTCTGTGGCCACACTAGTTTTTAGCAGCCTAACCTCAGTTCGCTGCTACACTCACAGTATACTCCTAGTTTGCTACACCATGCATATATCAATATAGGATAATACCAGTGTACAACCAGCTTGATATTTTCAGCATACTCAGAGTGTATGAAATGTCATTATAGTCGCTGTTGGTCAGCCCCAGTATGTCCCCAAACTGCATTTTGAAAGTATATAGCACATTTTGCCATCCAATTATTTTCCATGTTTTTCAGTGTGATTATATGTATAATTAATGTATGCTCCCAGTTTCCAATGGCACATTTACAGTTTACTCTATGTTTGCAAAGTCCCAGTGCATTTATAATTATGTCAGTAGATTCCCTATTTCACAACCCAGTAGAATGCAATGGAAAAAATCAAATCAGTCTGGAATATCACGGAGAGTTTGCTTCCAATAAGGCAACCCCACTTGGGTAGCTCAAACTCTCTTAACACATGCATTCATCATAATGGCAGGCAGTCTGACGCGGCTAGGTCTTATTGGGCAAGGCTTTCCAAATACATGGGAACAAAAGAATAACCTACTATCACATAAGACGGGAACAGCTTCACTGCTGCTTCCTGAACAGTATGAAGAGACATGTGAGAAAAAAGAGAATCAAGTGGCTCTTTGGAACCATGCTCACAAGCATGTTAATCTAAGGAGCTGATCTCAGAAATGGGCCAAATGGCTGGCATATCTGCTTTTCTCCTCAGGAACTCACACACTTCCCGCCACTGCAATATTTGGCAAGCTCAATCACATCAAATACAATTGTCGCCAGATGACTTCATCTTTCCAGGTTCAACATGGTCCAGTCATAGGTTTTCATTTCTCAATCAGTTGCATTCCAGGAGTTGCAGTCTTGTGTCAGTGTAACTGAATAAAATGGACTAATATAAAACAAGGCACAGGGCTTGAAAATGGTGTTCCCGATGACATGGAGTCATCTTGCAATGTTGCAGTGTCCATGCAGGACACAATGAATTAAATATTACGATTGAGGGGGTTTGTATCTGGCTGAGCTGCCTACCTGCAAATCACTTGGTTAATCAAAATTATACTGAGCTACACTTTATCAGTAAGGAAGGTGCTAGCAAGTTTCCAGAAACCAGTGGTCTCAACCTAAGGCCAGCAAAACGAAAGTAACTCTCAAATATTGCCTCTGATTCCTGCGCTCATATCCCCCTAAGGTAATTCATCCGCAAAAAGGTCTTTGACCATTACATTCAACAAATGACTTCTGCCAGATCAGAGTTCACACAAATGTAATATATTGCCAGCCGTACATGTTTATAGCTTTTACGGTCTTCCCTGGGGCCAAATTCTTGGAGTTCTTTCCAAGATGTTGGATTTCTATTCAACAAATGCAGTCTTCTCTAATTTTCTATACTCTGGATCTCTGTATTCAGTCAGTCATCCAGTCTAATATTTCTTTCCAAAAACTCAAACTCCTACTTGTTTTATCTTTCTTTATTGTCAAGTGCCCAAATAATATATAAATATCAACAGTAACAAAATCTGTCAATAAGCCAAGCAAGATCAATGTGTATGTATGGACCTGGTGCCCGTCATTCATCAGCTCCTCCCTGACAGAGAGAGTATGGTGACACCAGGCTTTTAGCGCTTTAGTCGTACAGGAGAGTTCAGAGATGGGATGCTAATTAGGGAGGATTTCTGGGCCAGCCTTTGGCATTTGTATGATTGGGGAGATGGTGGTGTTCTGTTGCATTTATGTCAGTCAGCCAATTCATATGGTAGCATTTCCTCCTTTTTCCCATGAATCACGTGCATTTTTACTGTTGATTAAATTACACATGTAATGTTTCAACGTGGGTCCAGTGCTACAATCCTTTTGTGAATCTTAAAAGAACCATCTAGAGGCTACTTTTCTTTTGACAACTAGACCCTCTTTGTAACCACATTCTTATTCAAATAACTATTATTTTGTAAAAGACATGACACTTATCCTAGCTTCTCTGGATCGTCGTTTGACTGATCTGTGGTCTTTAAAATGAAGACAGTTGAGTTGTGTAATAAAACTCCTTCTATTTGGGTGCCCGTTGCAGTGTATTTGTTACAATGTACGAACAGGAGATAATAAAACAGAGCATCATGTTAAAATGTTTCAGAGGGTTAAGCGTGGTATTATAAAACCTCTTACAAATGATAATAATTTGAGTAGTAAGCTACCCAGCACAATGCACCATATTTTAAAAAATAGAGTGCAGTGTGCTGTGCAGCCGCTAAACGAGCAGTAGTATAGCGCTGGCCCTGCATAGCATAGTCAACCAGTCTGCAGTCCACCACCTCCGAACTCTGAGAGGAATCCTTTGCCCACTGTAAACCCATCCAAGGATTTCACTCCTCCTACCGGCAGTCATGTCCTGGCTCAACCTCTGCAATGGCTCCATGCTATTCTCCACGCAGAAAACACAGTAAACACAGTACAATGTGTACAGAATGTACACACCAAGGTCCTCCTCAGATCATGTCACTCTGGCTTTCTAAGTCCCAATACTGGTCACAAGTAAATCGGAAAATAGGCTTCAAGATGCTCTGCATAATGTACACAGAATATTATGGCAAGGCATCGTGCTATCCCACCAAACTGTTCTCTCACTACTAGCAAACCAAGCGGCTAGGGGTTGGCATGCCAACTCAAGATGGCCTTCCACCAACTAAGAGACAAATGTTTGGAGGTTACTATCTGCACTATGAAGGATCCTCCCTATTGTGTCACGGTAAATATTGGTAATGTGTGGAAAAAAGTGGGAATCTCTGGGGGTGTGATAGCGTTAGCTGATAAATGGTGGAATTGGGCATATAATGACAATAACTGGAAAACTGTGTGATTACCTATGAATATGAATACAGTATTAACAAATAGTATGCATACTTGGCATTGGATGGCAGTATGTGTCAAATTATGTGAGTACCTGGCAAATTATGGAAAAGGGATTGGGAACTCGAGCACATGATGGAACTATCTGGCAAATGGTTTCAATACTTGGACTTTTGATAGTGACAGAGATGGTAATAGCTAACAATTGATATACTTGCGGATATCATGACAATTCCAGCCATATGCCGTGAGTACTTAGACACATAATGCCAAAATATGGAAAATAGTGTTGTATATGGCACCATTATGTGATTGCATAGACACATTATTGGCATCCTTGACAAATGGTGTCAGTAGAAAGGTATATAATGGTCTGACCTACCATACGATGTGAATATTTGCAAATATAATTCGAATACAACTGGTGTGAGTCCTTGGCAAATACCTGGACGTATGATACTAATACCTTGCAAACGGTGTGGGTATCTAGGCCTGTGATGGTAATACTTGGAAAAAAGTGTACGTGGATATATAATGCTAATAGCTGGAAAACTGTGTGAGTGGGCAAATTATTAGAATACTCAGGCAATTGTGTACCTTGGCAGATTATGCCAACAGCTATGTGTACCTATTCATATAATGTTGCCTAGCAAATGGTAAGAACAGCTTGTCAACTGATTTTAAAAAACTATCAAAAAGTGATTGTACATTCCTTAATACCACTGTAAAACCCTGCAATTATGTCAGAACTGTGCCATATAATGGCAGTACCCATTTAATGATAGAAATACTTGTCATGTGACACACAAATATCATGCCAATACCTGGCCAATGATTGTAACACCCGGGTAAGCAACACAGAAAACATGTTCACTTTAATAAATCCCATACCATTGACTTTGTTTATATTTCTTTATACAGTACTTGCTACTGCAGTTTTGCTATTTAATAGCACTGTAAATTACAGGTTTTTCTATTACTCATACTCATTTTATTGACTTAAGAGGTTACTGCAGCTGTTCTGTAAAGTCATAGGAAACATACAGCATTGTTTTAAATGTGCATACCATGTTTTGTCAATATCAATAAAGTGCATGTTCTTCCCTGTTTGGGGATGGAAATGCATATGAGACAGTAGTTGTTTGCACGGCTACTGACCCTGGATGAAAAATGCACAGAAGGCTCAATATTAACCTTCTTATGTTATGTTACTAATCTTTTCCAGTGAGGCGAATCACCATCATAGTAGTTCAAAAACCTCTGAGGCATATTTTGCCCCTGCCCGGGGCCACCAGACCTTAGTCAGCTGGAAGGAATAGCATGAGCAAGGGTACAGAAAAAGGGCAGGAAACGGGAAAATAGTTTGCAGACACGGGAAGGGAGTTAGACAGGTCTAAATGCTTGTATTCGTATGGATGCATGTTTGTCCATTATATATGAACTGTCTTCTAGAGAGGCGCTACAAAGAAGAGTATGTGTTGAGCTAATATATGCACTGGGATGCAAGGCAATTTCGGAGTATTATAAGACAGAGATTGAGTAGTGCTGAGTGCATTAAGGGTTCGCAAGCATGCTCTGAGAAGCCTGGTAGAGATATACATGCTGTGTTTATTTATGGTACCACAGGTCAATTCCCAAATTATAATTCTGGGGCTTCCAAGCCAACTCAAAGGGTGGCCTAATCCAAGAGTAAGACGTGTGAGACGTAAATGAAAGAGGGATGGCTAACGTAGTGCCAACATGGGGCTGAAGTGGGGCAAGGATCGTTATTGCAGGGGGATGGGACACTGGGGTCGCACAAGGTTTGAGTTACGGGGAAGGGAATTGGAAAGGAGCTTTGCAGAAGAGGGTGAGTAGGTAGGTGCAAGAAGGATGTCTCAGGAGCCCCCTTGAACAGGAGAACATGGGAGGGGGATCATGGAAGGGGGTATGGAATATTGGGGAAGGGGTGTCTATGGTGAATGAAATGGGTTTGAAAAGGGAATTAGTGGGGGAGGGTCAAGGGGGGCACATAAAGGGGTTCTGGTGGACACACTGACAAGGAGCGATCAAGGCGGGTGGTGGGGGTTGGCAGGTAAAAGGGGGTAAGTATAGGGTTCTACATCTGTTGAGCAGTTGCATACGTCAACCACCTGAGGCCGCAATATGCAACTGCTTGGGTGGAGGAACATTTGGGATTGCACATTAGTCCCGACATTTGGGTGACCAAATGTTCGAATATAAATTTCGGGACAGGCAACCAACATAAATGTAGGACCAACTTTTGATAGTGACTTCCACTTCAGTAGTGATAAAAGGGGTAGGCGGATTCCAGGTATTCACGTTGGACATAAAGTGCATGTAACTGGGAAGCTAAGGACACTAAATGCGAAGGGGCTTTTGCTACAATTCATATTTCACGCCTGTCTTTGAAACTTCTGCCCAGGCACACTCTGTGGCTCAACTAGTTAGTGCTACAGCTGTGAACCGGGAACCAGGGATGCAGTATTTAAGTGTTACAGTTAAATCACCAATTATAGCATGTATGTAGCGTGTAACAAATAAACTATTATGTTGATGTCTAAAATGCTTCATTGCAACCCATTTCTTCTGCGGGAGATCGTGCTCATTCCTGCTGGAAATGCAGCCACTGAAGTACCTCTTCCCAAAACCGGGAGAGAGTTTTTAAAGGACAAAAACTCACGGGAGGCGGAGGGGGTGTTCAGAGCACCTATTTCCCACTTTGTCCTGGCAACCTACCCGTCGACTAGCATTGGTTGAAAATTGGACATACATCCTGTCTTCCATGAGATGGTGGCAAGGTTTCTAAATATCTTTTGAGGGAAATACCAGCGAACACATGGAAAAACCTCTTGGCAGAAAACATTGAGCAAAAGATAACAATAACACTAAACAAGCAGGGCTTTTGACTTCCAACTACTCCAGCCAAATGTGTTGTCTAATCAATAATACAGAGATAAAAGCAGCTCCTCCTGCTCCTAGGTGGTCTATAGAAAACAGTTACAATTGCGCAATATAATGACACTCAAATTAACAACCTGTGTGCTGGGAACAGGAGTACCTTATTTGGGAACTTCTTCTATATTTCGGTTTTAGATATTCAACCCATGTGACAGGGTTGACCGAGTCCCCTCCGCACCTTAAACCACAAGATATCTTTATGAACATTTATTTTTACACATATATCAATCTAGGACATACTTAAATCACTGAATAACCTTTGAATGAAACTCTGTATCTGCAGGTTGCTTGCAAATCTTTCCCAGAGGTGCATAGCTAACCCATTTAGATGTCTTAGTGCTAGGAATCCCTGTACTAATCAGTTTATGACATACATCTCCCTATAAATGCAGTGTTTACACTGTGCTAAATATCAGTCATTTGCTTTTAGCTTTCTCAGTTTGGGCAGGTCAAGCGAAGTGATGCACAGCATTAGAAAGCGATGCACCCAGGATAACATAACTTGGTCAAGTAGGAATCTTAGTGTTTGAACTCAGGTGCGCTGTTCCAAAGTCGTCCTCTTAGTCCGTAGAGCACAACTCCTTCAGCATTATATACATTCCTGCACTTCTGAATGGCCAAAGGGAATGGCATGTGATGCGTGATACCGTCCTTATGTGGCAAAGCATGTGCAATAGCTGCGTTAGTTCCCATTGAGAGCATAACGTTGCGCCACTGCGCAAGTGTTGAATGACTACCACAGAGTCCTCCGCCAATTGCACCTGTGACACACACATGTAATGGACATATCGCTGCACAAGCCATGCCCGTGATACTGCTAAAGAAGTTGGCTCTGAATGGATCCCGTAGTCATTTCTTGATTACGTTAGCTCGGTTTTGCAATGGTTTTTCTGATAAAGTGACTATTGTCTTTGTATGTTTTTTTTACATTTTCGACAGTTTCGGCATGAACCACGATGGAATTGGAAACTCCTGTGGAACCAAAGGTCACGAGGCAGCCAAGCTCATGGCGGCCCACATCACTGCAAACACCAACCCCTTCTCCTGGTCAGCCTGCAGCCGGGACTACATTACCAGCTTCCTAGAGTAAGTGTTGCTCCAGGAACGTGATCTGCTACAGAATTTCACACTCCAGGTATAAGTAGTCACTGGAGAGATGGGGATTGCGTCTAGGATTTCACACTGCAGTCCCCACAGAGGCCCGGTGAATTCCTCTAGAATTCCAAGCCAGAAGCAATTAATACTGTCAGAGACGCAATGGTGAAGTGCAGCACGCCGTTCTACTTATTTGGCACACCTGTCTGTCACAACTGCTTTGAGCATGTCTGCTGGAGCTATTTCCTCTGGAGTGGGGAGGGTGTTAGTAGCAAGCACTGGTCCCAGTCATTCTGCTTCGTATCTACCCCCATTGTTCAGCAGAATATCCAATGGCATTTGAAAATATAAACTGTATTATCTGTGCAGAGTAAATCAAACTCTTATTAGGTATCAAGACTGATGGGGTCTAAAAGGATTTTTGTCAGAGGAACAGCGTTAAATGAGCATATATATATTTTATTTTTGGTCATTTATATGCTCACAGTGAGAACTGTTGTGCTGTTTACACGTTTTCATAACATGAGGTGTCATAATATTCCAATTCGTTGTGCACAGGTTGTGCATTCCTTCACTGACCACATTTCAAACTGAATGTGTGTTCGTTTCCAAAATTTCACAGCAACAAAAAGTAACGTACTGATTTATACTTTGTAAGGGGAGTTTTTTATTTTTATTTGCCCACCTCATTCATTTTCTTTATTCAATGTTTTTTCTTCTTTTCTTTTTTCAGATGCAAGAGTCATTAGTTCCCTCAGCATCTTTAACACATGGTGACAAAACAAACATTATACATAAAAATAGGAGGAGTAGACAGAAGGTCTGTAGCTCATATGGAAAACCACATATGCATACAAGTAGTGGGAGGAGGCAACAGAAACGGTTGTAGCTCCTGTAGATGTTCACATACTTCGTAAAATCAAAAGGCTAGTAAGTACAGGAAGCCACAATAAACTGTACACAACATCTAATGGAGCAAATAAACATATTCAACAACAACGTATTACATCTCCCAATGTGTGCAACAAAAAACATGAACCAAAACATAACATGAGTACATCAGTAACCATTAACACATACTGTGATCCATGTGTCCATATTATGAATCTGTATCAGTCATTTATACAATTTCATATGGGTTTCTCCTCCTAAAATGATTCTTTTAGGACTGTTGTGGGTCAGTGTCCCCAATTTTTGATTCACACCTAGTGTGACGGTCACGTGACCTATTCTTGATCTGTTTACACTGACACACTCGCTTGTCTTGCGATAGTTTCAGTGGTTGATATAGCTGGAGCTGGTAAACTTTCTGTTGCAGAGCAAAAGCTTTTGAAAATAATTGTTTAAGTATATGTCAGACCAGCAGCAGACTGATACTCGCTATCATGCTGTTGTGAGACCATAGGGGAGAATTAACCCAGTAAATACCCCGCACTCTAGGCATGTATTTATGTTATTTATATAGCACAAACCCAGCAAGCCAATATTACATTTCTAACATTGGGACACAACATCACATGAATTCAGGGAGATTTCTTACATTGTAACACAAAGTACACGCACACAGAATAAGTCCCGACGTTGATATATTGCCGATGGGGACTGCACAGATTGCCTGAATTAAGAAGTGTTTGCATTAGGTTGTATGGCAGTGGAAAAGACAGTTCTAAATATTCTGTGTTTATTAAGAAATCAGTATACATGGTAACATTAGTTTTAAAAATCTTCGGATATCAGATTTTTTAAAATGGGTTAAGGAATTGTTTGCTTTTAGATGCTATACTCTAGTATACTTGTAAACTTACCCATGCCTTGAGTACTGTTATCTGCGCTGTAATATTGCACAATATTGCAGTAATCCTGAAAGATTGATTTAATTTGTTCACATGATCCGTTACACATATACCACAGGCAGGGCTGGTCCTAGGAATTGCGGGACCAAGTGCGGCAGATTAATTTGTGTGCCCCTTAATTTGCATATGATGACATCAAAGGAAGTGACATCACTCCAACCTGTCCTCGGAAGGATGAAACTTGAGGGGATTGTCATCTGTGGCCAGAAGTTTAATCATAGATCTCAGCAGTAGGCACATTAACCCAATGGCTATCAATGCATATTGATTTATGGCACACTGAGTATAAAGTTACTTACTTGTCACCCTCATACACCTTTGCCCGACAACACACACATATACACTGGCTGTTTTATAGTAGACTATGTGCTTTACAAGTTCAATAATATAGCATAATGGGGCATAGCAAAGAGTTTCACTCATTTGCCTGTGGGGCAGTGCTGTAGATGGCCCATGTGAATTTGGTGACTGGCAGAAAAATGGGAACAAAGTTAATGATGGCTCTGCTGAGACCAACAAGGGATTACATTATTTGCCCAGAATCACACACTGTGGTTAAACAGTTAAACTGGGCTTTTAACACACTCTACAGTTCAGGCACTTGAACACATGCCTTCTAAACTCCACTTGTTCCAAATATAACAATTTTGGATTTTAAGACCCATGGGCATAATTTTAGGGGGGACAGGTGTATTTGTACCCCTCAACTTTCATGGCACACGATTTTGTCCCCATTCATTTGGCTGGGGCACTTTTCTTTTCAGACGTCATGTCCCCCCCAAAATTTTCAGCAAAGTTACTCCACTGTTAAGACCTACAATAATACTGTCTTATTGAGCAGCGCTCTGAAGTTTCCATGGCCATACCTGAGAAAGCCTCCCAATCCTGTTTATGCTCCGAATTCTCTGATGCATAGTTTTTACCTACATTTCAAATGGGTAAGAAAAAAACGCAAGTCCCAGAATCCAAAGGGGAAAAACAGGACTGGATGACCTCGCTCATGGCCATAGGAAACTTGAGAAATCTGATAGTTTACTTGCAAAATACACATCTCAAATGAAGGTAACCTACACAATATGTAAATTCTTAAAGAAACCTGTTCAGCCAAAAAAAATATTGTTGTAGCTTTAGAATCCACATGCTGACCGGAAAACTAGAAGCCCCAGAATTCAAAATAATACAAGCCTGAAAAATCGTTTTTTACAGCACTATTCACTTTCAGAATTACAGAAAAAAAGTTTAGTAACATTAATTGTATGAATATTACCTCTGTCACAAACCTACAGGGTGCTGTTGTGTATGGTGTTAAGAACATGTGTCAACTAATGCAAAGCAGTATCTTTTGTTGTATGTCAGTCATAGGCAGCATGACTAACATTTAAAATTGAGCTTTCTCTCCTTTTGCACATGTGTGGGCATTTGGCACTGATGGGAACCCTATTGGCTAGGTATCTGTGAGGGGTCTTTCAGATGGAAAGGTACCACCCATCATTGCCAAATGCCTAAACGTATGCAAAGTAATTGCACTGCTGGCAGTACTTTAAAGACCTGCAAAAATTGCAGGTTTTTAATGAACTGCCAGCACTCCTTTCCAGGACGCTCTGTGGACGGAGACAATTGGGTGGTGTCAATAAGCCCAATTAGCATTGCACATTTCTCCTAACAAGCAGATACAAAACGATCTTCCTGGTGAGAAAGAGGGTCAGTCTCTGCGCGGGAATTCATGAGCACGAGGCCAAGTACAGCTGCATTTGCTTAGCGCCAGCCCTGACAATAATCAGTAAAGAAAATAGCACTTGGTGCGGGTGAGGCAGCCTGAAGGCTGTTGCGCCAAAGTGGCTGCATGCTACTACCCTATCCACCGACAGGTCGACTTCTATCCTCTGCTCTGACTCTCCATCATGTCCAACCCCACTACTGGCACCATTAATTATAACAGGCGCACCTCCGCAACTGCACCATACCATCTTCTGCTTGCCGATGCAACCATGGAATGTGTGACGGTGCAGGCTTCCAAACGCCCCTCCCCGGATTCCATGGCAGACATCTTTGTTTGGGCAGTGCTTTCCTTTCTTCTAAGGGAACAGTTTATTTCAACTGCACACACTATTAGCACTTGAGTGTGATGCTGGGACACGTATAGCTCTAATGAATCCTTCAGGGATGGGTGATTCAATAGCTGGTAATGGCGGCCAGATCAGCTTAGGCCAGTGGTCAATTATTGGTTACGAGAAACCCATGTGGTAGTCATTAACGCTATACAATAATTTGTACGTGAGGGGGTTGAGGTAGAGTGGTTTCTGTGCTTCTTAATAAATTCCTTGTAAACTTCTTGTAAAAGACAGCAGCTTTCTATTGATTAGTGGCACTCTTTTCGGTGTCCACCATTACAAAATAAAGATTACCGTCTATTTATCAGCGTTGCAATTCGAGTTTCAAGCAAATTAATTGTAATGTTTGTATTTTTCAAATATTACCTTTATTTATTTGGTAACAGTATAGTCCATGTTGCTGAGGTACGACGTCCTTTCGCTGCGTGATGTTTTTTCATGGTGTTTTTTACCGCGAATTTTTTTTCTGGAAAAAAACATGTCATTTTTTAGAAAATGGGGGGTTAGGGCGTTGGGGGTTTTGTAAAAAAAATCGTGGTAAAAAACAACGCGAAAAAACATCCCGCGATGAAATGACATGGATCCGTTGCTGACACGTGTGTTTCACACCAGTGTAGGAATTCATGGTTATATATGATATTACTGAAGCAAATTTCAGAGTGGTACATTTCATCGTGACCAAAATACCTAAAAATACTGAATTTTATTTAATTTTTTTTAATTTGGGGAGTCCTCCCCTAATCCCCCCGATTTTCTATCCTTATAACGCCACCCCAAACCCATCTTGACCCATTTTAACGCCTTAGCCCTCTACCCTACATATATTTATTTAATATTTTCGGTATTTTTAGGTATTATGGTCGTGATGAAATGTGCTTCGGTACACTACTTGTTTTTCTTTGCACAGCAGGTTTCTGCACGCATTTAATTCCATGAATTGGCCACCCAGTGCAACTGTTTGCATCTGCGCAATGCTCTTGCTCATGCTAACTACTTAGCGCAAACCTAGCGCTTTTTTTGTAAATTAGGCCCTATATCTTTTCATCTTCATAATAGAGGTGGTGATGGAAATAAAGTTAACCTTATTCGAATCTGGTCATGCTGTTGAATGTGTAAATACTGCACCTGGTGATTCAATGCAAATATCTCCGGAATTCATAACATTTAATCAGTGTTGTAGGTGTACAGATCTGACTAGAAATAGTGATTTAAAGAATAGTTCTACATCGACCTATGATATTTGCTTCCATTTGTATTTGGAACCTTACATTTCCTGTATTACTTCGCAATCTGAGAATGTGTCTTGAAGGGAAGCAGCTTGATTTGAGAGCAGAATTTCAGCAGAGATCAAATGAAATGATGTTAAGAGATTTAAATCTCCTGCACTTGAGAGCAATTCATTTCCAGGCAGAAAGATTGAAAGATTTGGTGGTTCACACTTTAGCAGACATTTGCTGTCAGGCTACTTCATAGACAGCCTTGACATGGATTCGGCTAGAAAGAGGACAGGGCTCAAACGCTGCTCCTCAGCAATCTGACACCAGGCGCTTAGGCATCATTGAGGGCGAAGGGAGCCACTTGTGAAATCTAATGGGTTTTCCTAATAGGATTCAAGCAAACAATGGAGTGGAGAAAATGGCACGTGTACATCTCGCTCATAACGTGTATTCTGTATTCATGTACTACCAGTAAATCTGGCCCTGTGTATATACTTTGTGTAACCTGTATTTAAGAGTATGCGCCCGGTTGCCCATTAGCCTGGTGCACTTTACAAATAAACAAAACTTCAAACTTCAAACATCTAATGTAGGAAAGCAGATCATTTAATGGGATTTTGCTTTCATTTCCCTTTAAATGAAAAAGTATGCTACGAAGTTGTACAACTTTGCCCTGAAAAAATAATTTTATTTTGGCAAAAGCAAACTCGAACATTTGGCACAGACATACAAGTGCTGATATATTTCAGTAGATCGCAGGACTTTTTTGTACAATACAGGCTTATGAATTACTCAACATTTGGGAAGTCCACAATGTGAAAAGTAGGCATTTGCTCTGCTTTGCCCAAATTACTTCAAATCATTAAGAATGTGTGTGTAGGCCTAAAAGACATCTTACCATAGTGCCTTAGCCTGTTGATGACTCACTTTATGTTATGAATTCTACAGCCTCACGTGACTTATCTGAAAGGCAATGGATTTTACATGAGAAAAGTATATCATTAAAACTTGACAGTCTGGTGTCCTTATCTAAAAAAAATGTAATCTGGTCAAGGCCTGTGGGGTGGGGAGCTTCACTACCAGCGAACTATCACATGTAAAACCGTATGCATAATTCTGGTGCAGTATCTTGTTCCCTGTGCAACCTTAATGCTATGTCGATTTAAGTCTGCAATGGTAATTCAAATCATATTTCTTTATCGTCTCAGTTTTCAGTGTTACTGCCAGATGTTGTCGCATCTTGAAGTCAATCAAATGATTAGTGGCAGACCTCAACACTGTGTGGTTTGGCTAAGGCATTGTTTTTAGATTTAGCAAACCCGAAAGCACACTTTTACAAAAATGATCAAATGATTCTCACTGGTAGGGTGTTATTTAGGATGGGTGCATTGGCCCACTCTCCTAATTGTGTATTTGAGAACTACTGCTTCCTGATACAATTCGTTGTACTGTATGATGCTCTTTGTGCTGCTCGGCTAGTCAATAGATGACCTAATAATACCTTTGATCCTTTATGTTGAACAGTTCGGGCCGTGGTACATGCCTTGATAATGAGCCTCCCAAGCGTGACTTTCTTTATCCAGCTGTGGCGCCAGGTCAGGTGTATGATGCCGATGAACAGTGTCGTTTCCAGTATGGAGCAACATCGCGGCAATGTAAATATGGGGTAAGAAAGTTTAATCCTCGTATTGAGAGTTGTGCTTAGGTATTGCTTAAACTTCTTCTTTTAAATTACCGTGTTTAACTTAATACAACTGTTACAAGCAAGACCGATTTTAAATTCTACTCTCAATTGCGCACACTTACAATTTACATGTGAGAAAAATGTTTGCATATTTTTTTTGTATTTGATAACATGTGCATATGTTTATGTATCTATGAAGTTAGACCGCAAAGCTAGTGTGCATGGAGAATCTTTGTGACTGGCATGTTTTAAGTGCATGACATGTTTATTATTACATAATATAATAAACTGTGGCATACCCTTCGTCCCTTTCATAATTTTCATTCTAATTTTATACAAAAATGGCTGCCCTTTGTCCATCCATCAAAAAAGTGGATTTCTTCTGTAAAACTCCCTTTTGGATAATGGGTGAACGAACAAACAAATCTACACTTGCTGATTATTTGCCAAGTCATAGTGCCAGGGCAACATACATCCATCCACAGGTTTTCCTGGTGAGGATGTTTGGTGAAACTTTGTGCTTATTAGACAGGTAGAAATGCTGCTGATGCTGTCTCAGAGTTGAATAGCGGCATCTGTTAAAATAAACAGTAGTGAGTGTAGACAATGTTGTGTATCCTCTCTCAATTCTTACTTACATGTTTGAAATTCATATCTATACCTTTTTCATTTACCTACTTTTTGAAGAGGTTCTTTGACTCTACAGCAATTGTTGTCCCCTCGTCCCGTTGGCACAGTAACGAATTCTCCACAGGCATTGTGAGACTTGCTACAGCAAATAAGTGGTGGACGATATTGCTTTATTCAAGCACACATCATATCACTGTAGCGGGATTGGTCTATTGGCGCAATTGAGTCTCCTTCTTTTAGAATTGTGCTCATAAATTAGGAGGAGAAACACAGTTGTGTAGTAGACTCTGTTGGAGATGGCATGCCTATATTTCATGTTTTAAATTTCTCACCCCTAGATATCTGTTGAAATTGTTCATTGAAAAATGGAAACTGAAGTAAAAATGAAATTTTGAATAAGCAATGCCACATCACCCAAAATATACATAAAAGATATGATTTTTTTCAATGTTCGGATGTACAGTAAAAACATGGTTATCCGACACCCCATTAACTGTAACTTTCTATTAACCGCTGGCATCTCCTTTTCCAGTAATAGTAATGTTTCCGGTTAAAAAAATACGGCATAATAAAATATCAGAGACGAACCACAGAGGAAACAGGGCAGGAACTTTGGTTATCTGACCTGCTTGCTTTGTTACCTGGCTTGGAATACCGACATTCAGTTAACCAGACTTTTTAATTATCCAGTACCATTGGGTTTGTAATGGTGCCACATAACAGAGCTTTTACTGTTCTGGTATTTTCAATTCACGAAAGGGTATGTTGTTACTTAGCTGCACCGACTCTCTTTCAAATCCGGCTTGGGGGAGGACATGTAATTTAATTTCTGAAAATGCACCTGACAATTGTTAACATTGATTGATGTTTTGCAGATAGTTTAGTTAGTAAATATAGGTTTTAAAAATATGCCAAATCAGCTTTAATCATGGGTGTTTGGCATGCTTACTTTTTTATTAAAGCGAAATGTACAAATTATTCACTATAAAAGACTAATTTTAGGCATTAAAGACACGTTTGAAGAAGTGTGATGAATTTAAAAAAAAATGGGTCTATTCTTCCCTACTTGAGAGTTTTAAAAAAGTTAGCACTTTAGTGGGCAAACATGTGCTTTTGTTTATATTTTTCAATGTTGTTAATAACTATTCTCAAATATGCACAACAATGTATTAGAAGATTATATTGCATTATTTAAGTAATTATCATGGTCTTTTGGGGATAGGCACAGAGTTGGGGTGAGAAAAAGGGCTGTGTTGATGTGTGGGGTAGAATCTTGAAATGAGAAAACCTTTATTTTTGGCACTTAAGGAATGAGAAATATTATTATATAAAGATGTCTTCATCATTGGTTTTATAGAGATGTGAAGATGTATATTGTTCATTTTGTTAATAACTATGTACACAAGTTTATAAGTAGCCTCTTGTGGGTTTACTTGGTTATTTAAAAGTAGATCATTATTGTATTTATTGATATTTGGAATAGTACAATTGCCCTGATTATGGGCGAGCATGCTGCACAGTTTGAATAACTTTGGTGATGTTTACCCGTCGTATTACGGGATTTGTACACATCTCAGTATAGCCATGCCTCATCTCTTTGAGCCGTCTGATGCTTTGGGAGTAGAGGTTTGCTTTTGTCCTTAAACAGATGGAGGAGGGTAATGTGGGTTTCCATATGTCAAAATATATTGATCCGCTCAGGCCTCTCACACTTGTTTTCAGTTAAAAGAGAGTAAGAAATAATTTCATTTATTTCAAATAATTATTTTCACAGGCGCTACAATTCTTCGGCCGTAAATTCTTATGTTCGTAAATAGAGTGAGAGTATTTTTATCAAGTGACCTCAAATAAAGGCTCTGCATATAATGTAGCGCTTTGTCAAATCAAATGATCTACCAATTAAATGTGATATATTTCTTTAAACATATGCCCTATCTTGACCAGGCATAAACAAAGGCTCACTATTATTCTACTGGACACCGTGAGTTAGTAATGTTTTAATAACAATGGAAGCAAGCGAAATAAAATCATGTTCTGGTTGTCCACCATATTTATGCTGTGAAGCGCCTCTATCGTTCAGTGAGAATGGATTTTGTTTTCTTTTTAATTCAAATAAATGGCCATTATTGGATTAATTGACTTCAATGATGTGTGTTTTTTTGTGTAAAATGTATTCCAAACGTATGGATCACAGACAAAATATATGTGAAAACTGTAAGGGATTAGCTGTGATATAACAGGATATAACTACAGAGAATCGAGTGTGGATTCCAGTGTACAGCATAGATAGACCTCACAAGAGTGGGTAGTAGTTTTGTCTAACTTGCACACATTGCGGAGCACAGACTATTCAGTCTACACTTATTTGAAAAAAAGTTTTGTCCCTCTCCTTCCTTCTCCTCGCCCTCATCCTCTCCTCTGGTAATCTTCCGGCTCTATCAGAAATGCCGTCAGGCCTAGTACGTCAGTCACCTGTGTGTTCTCATTCCTTCCTACCCACCTCCTCCCTTCCTTATCTTTGTCTTTGGAAAATGTGTGGGGCTAATCCACACACATGTTCCTATGCTCACAACATGACAAAAGCATAGACCTGTGTACCCAGGCGTGGACACAGCCTGCAGGTGCAGTCCGAACTGTTATATTTAGATGGAATTTGACAGCCAGCAGAACACAATGACATCTCCAGGAAGTGGGAGGGCCAAACCTCCCCTGCCATGGACAGCCTGATTAACTGACAAAGGCTCCATGGAACCACCCTGCTCTTTTGTTAGGCCCTGCAGCTGGTGGCAGCAATAAACATACCAACAGAGGGTACTTCAAACAGACCCCCAGGGGGCCTGACTGCAGAGGGTAACAAAGGAGACAAGAAACCCAACAACCTTTCATATGCAACTGTGTCAACCTGAAGCCAGCTCCCGCCTCTCAGTATCAAGGGCAGTGAACTGTCATATCTGGGTCTGTTGTTTACAGTAGGCCACCCCGCTAGAGGTACGAGAATGCGGTTTGCAGGAGCCAGAGTGTCTGGTCTCGCTGCAGCAGCAAGGGAGACCTGCTGCCTTAACAAGGACCACAGTGAGAACCATTAAACGGAGAGACTCTTTCAAAACAACAGACAGGAAGATAGGTGGGTGTCACAAGGGAGTGAGCACAGAGCTTTTTCTGTTGAAAAAAGGATTCTGCCATTCAGCCGGTCAAGTGGCACAGTGAGTAGAGCACTCGCTTTCACATCCGTGCAGAGCCTGCTAACGCAGGTTTGAATCCCGGCAGGGCCAAACTCAGCCTTTCATCCTTCCGAGGTCGATAAATGAGCACCACACACCGTGGGTAATAATAAGCAGTGCTCAGATACCCGAGGGCTCATAGCGCTATATATAAATGCCAAATTATTAAATTATTATTAATTAAATTATTATTATTATTTTAGTTATGGGGCACACCTTGTTCCTGTTTTCACCCCTTTACCTTTTCTGTTGCAAAGCACTCTGGTCATGACCTCACACATACAGGAGATTGTTGGTACCAGGATTGGTTCATTAAAGTAGGCTAAGCCTACACCAATCACTATGGCCCTACCTTGCTTTAAAAGAGGGCTGAGCCCTTCTTTTGGGAGATCATCTGAAGGCTTCACCTGAGGCAGAAAGAAGAATTCATCCTTGGACCCTGGCTGAAGGTATAGCCTACTTTACATCTTCTGGCAATGACGGAAGGCCTGAATTCCCAAAGAGGGATGTAAGATCCTTCCCCTAAACATCTCTCGGGGAACAGAGGGAGATCTAGAACTCAGAGGGCCCTCCAGCCGCTCCAGAACCGGTACCCAGCCAACACACAGCGTGCCCTGCTAGGATCTGCAGCAAGCTTCCTAGTTAGGAAGTGCCAGAAGGTCTTTGAACCTACAACCAAGAACAAGACAGCTGTCTGCAACACACTCCACAGCTGTGGCCCATCCGCCTTGAAGAAGCTGGAAGAAGTGCCTTGACGAGCATCTACCGACGTCCGCCATAAAGGACATTTTCGAGCCAGTCGAGTTCCTCGTGCTGCAACCGACTGTAATGCTGACCGTTGTCAAGCTGCAGCAGTTACTTAAAGACATGTGAGATGCCTCGACCAGTGCTTAAGAACCACTGTACAGCACTGAAACAACAATTCCTGACCCGGAGCCATCATGTAGGCCAGCTTGCAGCGTGCGTCCAGCTTCGCTCGCTGAAACAATCTTGCTGCTTGATACCTGCAGCTGACTTCTGTCTTGAACACTGTCACAGAAGCCTGCAAAGTGCCCTGAAGCTGACTCATCCCTGTCGAGCTCCAAGAACACCTGAAGCACTTTGTGGTTCTATACCCCTGATCCTTCCCAGAAGACCACTAGAGACATGTTAAGCTCCATTGCTTCCTTGCTGCTGATGCTAAGAAACCTTACACTGATAGGGTTATTAACCATACCGACTACCCTCCTGTCAGCATCCCTTTTCCTTCTTTGAAACTGTCTGTCCTCTGCATTCCTTTGCAGGGTGGGTTGTATTTCATAGTGTTGATAGAATTGTATGTTGTGATATAAATAAAGTAGACATTTTTGATACCTCCTTGATTGGACAGTCCCTTTTGTCATTGGGTAATAATTATATTTATGATGTGTTGCAACTAACCAACGATCCATGACCTTTCAGAGATAAGCCTGCTGTTCCTCCCACGTTACCAACATAGGACAAGGAGGTTTATAATTTGCTGGTTCGTTCAATCTGTTTGGATTCCTGTTGGTGTATTAGAAGTGTAGGGCTGATTGATGCTTTAGAAACCGATGTTCACCCCTGGACCACTGGTACCCCTGAAGTTGATCCATCACAGTTGTTCTTAGTTTCACAGTGGTACAATTTATGTATGGTGTACTATAATGCACGGTTTGCGCTCAGTTAGTGATTTGTCATTGTTCTTCTTGTAAACTGCTCACAAGTATATGGGGATTTAATTTTCTGTGGAGGTGATTCATTTGTGGGCTATATTTCATTGTTTAGGCTTGCATTAGTCACGACTGATGGGAAATATGACTCTAAAGATGTTACTCTGAGTAACTCTGACTCACCCTTGACTTAACCCAGGAGAGAGCTTACTCTCAGTAAGTCTGACTTACTATGTATGCCCAAGTCAGGAATATGTGAGTTACTCATAGTACCTTCATTAGTATTTAGATAGCTCTCTCATGGAACATCCCCAGGGAAAGCCCCAACATGCGGGCTAATTAGGCAACCATGTGAATCAATCAAAATTTCGCATTTGTCCTATTCCTAAATACTCAGAATGAGGTTTTAAGGAATGGGTTATTATTTAACCGATTGTTTCTCAGTAAGATAACCATATTGAAGAGGCACTGGGAACGTTCTTATTTCAATCTGTGCTCATGCTGACATGGGCTTATTTCATTCTTAAAATTCATCCGGTTTCCCTTCATTACATTAGATTAAGAATTCCTATGATGCCAAATGCCCAGAGGCATAAACCCACTTTGGATCACCTGGGGCATTTTGCAATTCAAAATACTTAATTAAATCAAAAGTGTCCTCTTGAACTCGGGCCATCCGATTCTGCAAATGGGAACATTAAAAACTTAGTTTTGCATTATAACTAGAAAACGTGCTCCATACAGTGTGACTTGTAACGTCGTTCAATAGTTTTAAAGGGGCTACAATATATATTTAGGGTTTCACTAGTAACATTGTTTATTTTGCGAGAATACATAATAATAAATGTAATTCATCAAACGCCTCGGTGAATACAAGGAGGGCACTGAATTAAAATAGAGACTGATCTGCTTCATTGGTTGCCTGATGCCCTGCTCCCTAACAACCTTCACCTCGATCACTGGACCGCAACACAGCACGTTAAGGGATGACAGTTCAATGCTGTACCACCCATACAATTTCGAACAAGCAATAGACGCCAATGCTAGTTGACCACAGTGATAGGCTTACAAGTTGATATGTTCTTCTGTAATGATACGCCAAATAGGAACCTTGCAACACTGCAACGTTGAATGATACACTAACATACTGTGCTAGATTAAAAACCTGATAAACACTGATTGTTGGCCGCATGGATTGTTTGCAACTGTGATATGTTACCAATGTATAGTCTCTGTACTGATAGTTTGCTGTGCTGATGGTTTGCCACACTGATAGTTTGCAGCTAGGTTATTTTGCCACTGCAATATTTTGCCAATGTGATGTTTTGCCAATGCAGTATTTATCCACCCTGAAAGTGTACGACTGGGATATTGTTTCACTGCAATAGTTTGCCTCTGTGTTATTTTTCCAGTGCAGTAGTTTGCCACATTGATAGCTTGCCATACAGATAGTTTTCAACTGGGATATTTTGCCATTGTGATATTTTGCAACTGTAATATTTTGCCAGTGCAGTAGTTTCACACTGTAATAGTTTGCAACACTGAACGTTTGCCACACTGATAGTTTGCAACTGTGATATTTTGCCAATCGGATAGTTTACCATACTCAAATGTTTGCCACTGTGATATTTTGCCATTGGGGTCGTTTGCCACATTGATAGTTTGCCATGCTGATTGTTTGCCATGCTGATATTTTGCCCTTGCCCCCCGGATAGTTTGCAACGCCAATAGTTTACAACTGCGCCATTATGATGTTCAGACAATTAGGTAGTCTGCCACACTGAATGTTTGCAACTATGATATTTTGCCACTGCAACATTTTGCCATTGTGATGTTTTGCCAGTGAGGTATTTTGCCACTCTGTGGTTTACAACTGTGATATTTTTCCACTGTGACACCTTTGCCAATGTGGTAATTTGACACACTGATAGTTTGCAGTTGTGATATTTTTCCTATTTGGTACGTTGTCACACTGACATTTTGCATCTGTCATAATTTGCCACTGCAACATTTTGCCATTGTGATGTTTTACCAATGTGGCAGTTGCCACACCGAAAGTTTGCAACTGTGAGATTTTGCCTGGGCTATATTTTGCCACTGTTATATTTTGCCATTGTGGTATTGTGCCACCCTGACAGTTTGCCCCGCTGAAAGTTTGCCACACTGATAGAATGCAACTGTCATATGTTGCCGCTCTGATATCTTGTCACTGTTATATCTTGCTAATGTGGAAGTTTGCCCCACTGATAGTTTGCCACACTGATGGTTTGCCACACTGATGGTCTTCCTCACTGTTTACCATTGTGATATGTTGCCATTATTATGTTTTGCTGCTGTGATATTCTGCTGCTGTGATGTTTTGTCGCTGTTACAGTTTGCCACAGTGACAATTTGTTACACTGATAGTCTGCCGCCCTGGTATTGTGCTGTTCAGATAGTATTCAGTTACCCTCTGACATTGTACCCCTGTGATATTGTGCCCCTCTGATATTGTACCTCTGTTGACATTGTGCCAAGGTTGATATTCTGCCCCGTTTGATATACTGCCCATTTGACACTCTGTCACAGTGATATTATCTCACTACCATAGGCTGCCGTCCTGATAATCTGCCTGTTCAGTGATTTGCCACTCTGTTACATTTGATACCTCTCTGATTTGGAGACACCTCGACTACAACACGGCCAAAGCCCCTGGATCTTCCCTGGATCTTCCCCAGCTGCCCTAAATATAATCACCACTAAAGGCTTGCAGAAACCTCACTGAATTACCAACCCATGAGCAACAAGCGACTGAGACTCTGTTCACTGGGATACATGCCAGTTTGATACATGGCCACTGGAACACCTGGCCCCATGGAACACATGGCTTCTTGAACACTTGGATTTATAGTCACGGAATACTTGGCCACTGGTAACACTTAATCACAGGAACACTTGGCCACTGTGTTACTGGGCCACTGGGGTAGTTTGGCTCGTAGTTTGGCTCATGAGACAGATGGCTACTAATATTCCATCCTCCCATTTAAAAAATAGTAAAAGTAATTTCTGCCCACCCCAACAAACTGCCGCTTGAATACTGGCCACTTGGACACCCAGCAATTGGGACAGCCAGCCACGGAGACACCTTATCTCTCATAATCTCACCCACTGGGCTACATGCCATTGGGTCTTTTACCATTGAGATAATCTACTTGCAATATTCATGGATAATTAAAACTAAATAAGGATACCCGAAACCCAAACAAGATATAGACAACCCGCCGGCAATGGCAAAACCAAAAGCACAAACCTCACCGAAATGCCAATATCAAGGAAAGACTGCCAGACAAGAACTACCCATAAAGGAGCAAGCTCCAGTGAAGAGAACAAAAAACCTACTACCTCAAGGAATCAAAAAACACAGAGAAACCCTGCACTAAACCTCTTCATGAAAGAGATAGCCCTTTCACAAAAAACACAACCAAAATCGCTGTATGTCTCGCACTACCTATCTGCCTACAAACCATCTCAACCAGCAATGCAAAGGCATTTCAACCACACAGTGAGAGATGAAGCAAAAACCACTGATGGCTTTTAAAGGGATCAAAGAAGTAGAATTGGATAAACACACTGTTCATCATCTGGTGAGATGACAGGATTCAACATTGTGTACCCGCATCCAACCCGAAGACAACAAAGATCAGACTCACAATCTACACAAGCTATTCAATGAAGAAATGGAAACAACAGAGATCCTCACCACATCCCACACACCAAAGTCAACCACAGTAACCAAAAGCAGGAACCAATCTCACCAGTCAACGTATTGACACAACCCTCAAAGGACAAACAAACCCTTGAAAACAAAAGATTCACTGCAACTGGTCAATGCCAGATCAATGTCAAAACATAGCACAGAAATACATGATCTCCTCAGCGAAGGTGGAGCTGACATCCTCTTGCTCAGAAGCCTGGCTAAGCGAGGACTTCAAAGTAGTCATTCACAAATCCTTCCTGAACAACTTCAAACTCAGGAAAAAGAGGAGGTGGCTGTTCTGTTGCATACAAAGGCAATATAAAAATCACAACTGTACCATCAATAAATATCCCAAATTTTGGATCACTCTTCCTCCACCTACCTATGGATCATCAAACCAATCTTTCAATCCTACTCGTGTACAGCCCAGCCACCTACAATTTGTCTTTCACCGAGACATTTATAGATGCCATAATCAAAATTGCAAAAAAGCTCGACCACCTGACCATACTAGGCGATTTCAATTTCTGGTTTGTGGTTTGAAGAAGAAAACACCAACTCTTCCAAGTCACTAACCTCGCAACTATCCATGATGCACTTACAACAACAACTTTGTATGCAAATGTCTGCAAAAAAAACCTGGTCACAACAACAACCCCAATTCTTGTTCTCTGGAACGACTACCTTATGATACGTTTTGTGATCCATGCTCAGAACGGGTACATAACTGCCAAAAAGCATAACTCTGACACAGAAAAGAAACTGGACAACGCCACCCTGGAGTCTACAAAACCATCAAATGCCATTCTGGACATGCTCTTACAAAAGAAAGACCGAGACACTCCAAAAATGAATTGTAGAAGCTCTAAATGCTGTCGCTCTAAAGAAACTATTCTCCCACTTGCAAAAGAAAATGGCTGCCGAATGGTTCAAGCCTCACTGCAGAGATCATACAGAAAACTAGAACAAGCATGGAGGTAAGATTACCAACAACAGGATAAAATTGAATACCAGAAACAGATAAGGCTCTGTAAAGCTGAAATCCTAATTTCGAAAAAAAGGGACACTATGCCAAACGCATCTCAAAAGCAAATAACACACAGAAAGAGGCGTTCAACATCGTCAATGAGATAGGAAACCTTACAGCTTTCAATCATATGTGATGACCTTACAGCTGTCATGATGCATTCTTCCAGACGTCAGGATCAGACCAGCCTTCCCCAGTTGCAGGCTCCCATGGGGACCTTTAAGGCCCCAAAACATTGTCTGAAGCCTTCCTGGAGCCAGTCCTGGCACCGTTGGCGCCAGGCTCATATTATGTCCTCATGTGAACAAGGATTCAGTGAACACGGAGGCACACATAGCTCAGTCTGGAGGAACTGAGCCATACAGTCTAGCTTCCAGGGTCTGGCTGGGCTTGGGACTACTTTACCTGGGACTACTTTTTCAAGGCTATATAAACCGCACCCAAAGGACACAACACGCTTCGCGTTATTCTGCACTCCTGTAGCGTAATGCACAGTGTGTCTGCTCAGCTCCAGTTACCCGGTCTTCAGCCACGCCTCAGGAACCACGGAGCATCAGCACCTGTTGGAGAAAAGGAAAGGAAATAGAGAACAAGCAGAAGAACAGCGGTTGTATCCTTACCTGAGAAGCTGTACATCCAAAAAGGTCTTCTCTTCTGCCATTCTCAGGAACCACCGCATCTGCAGAAAGGAGAACAAGAAAGGAGAGCTAATACCCGGAAGCTATAGTCTTTCAGCAATCCATCAAAGCGGATCACGCAATTGCCGCTCCGGAGTCACACCGCACCTGCAGAATAGAAAAAGAAACATCAGGTAAGTCGCACAAGAAAAAAGGAACCATTTCCAAATACATTTTGGCGCTGCGCTCATGAGCTAACACTCACCTGCAGGAATACAGCGCAGCGTCGTATTGAGGAGTCTAATTCTTCATCTGGCACCTCCAAAACCGCACCTGCAAAGCAACAAGCACAATAGTGAAAACCTTGGCAACAAAAGAATACTTGAGCAAACTGATACCAAGAATCGATGAATCGATTAGTACAAAGACTTACCTACGGAGTCACAGCTGTTCAGTACTCCTCTACAGGCCGCAGGATCAGTGACACAACTAGATCCAGAGAAAAGCCTATGAACATTAACGCACCCCTGCATTCAGATGCAGGACGGAGAGTCCACCATTAAAACACCTAAGGTCAGGCATAAGCACAGAGGGGAGCACGAGGAGGTTAAGGGAGGTGGGAGTCTTGCCTGTCCAACGCAGCAGGCTAACATCTCCATTCAACATTCTAGGCAAACGCCCACTCGTGAAAGAAGTAGTGAGACAGAGAAAGACACGTGCAGACGTTCATCGCTCAGCTGCATGCGACGCCCCCGTGGAGACTAGGTGAGCGTAACAGAACGTGAAGCCTTCATAAAATCTTCTACCTGGGCATCATGGAAACTTCTGAGACTGACCAGTTAGCCCAGCTTTTGGGGGAACTCAGGGCCGAGATGCACTCTGCTCGACAAGAAACAAATGCTCTAATAAGAGAACTGATTGTGACTAAAGATCGCACGGATGAACTAGCCAGACAATTACTTCAATCTCAGGCTGGTCAAACACTGTTACTAGGAATGGGGTCATCAGTTCCAGCTCCGTCAAGTAACCCTGTACAGGTGGTTCTTCTGGGGGCTGTACCTTTGGCTCCACCTGAACGCTTTGATGGAGACCCAAAACGGTATGCGGTTTTCATGAACCAGTGCCGCCTTTCCATACGACCAATCAAAGGTGGCCTTGGTACTTTCATATCTCAGTGGCGGCATCGTGGACTGGTCTGTACCACTAGCCAGTCGGGATGACCCTCTCCTACGGGACTTTCAGAGGTTTCAACAAGATATGGAGAAGTTGTTTGCCCGGCACACCCAAGGCCAAGGACTAGACAACAAACTCCTGTCTCTGCGTCAAGGGAACCAAGATCTGTTAACGTATATCGCAACTTTCAACAGATTGGTAGTGAGTGGAAACTAGTTGGCCCAAAGACAAGAGAACAACATTGTTCCATCGTGGGTTGAGAGGTGAGCTAAAAGACGACTCAAGTGGTAAATCCTCCAAGAGAATGTGCGGAATACATCGACTTGGTGGTGCAGCTAGACCACAGACTGCAGAATTGAAGAGCTGACCGAGCTAGAATGTAAAATCGGGTTTTTGTGCACCCAAAAGAAAATGCTTCCAAAACCACCGACATGTCCGAACCCATACAGATTGGAGGAGTTTGGGGTCCATTATCCAAGACCGAAAGAGACAAAAGGAGACAACAACAGTTGTGTTTATATTGCGGGACTGCCGGCCATTTCCTCCGAGAGTGTCCAGTGAAACCACCCAAGAAGGCAGTTGGCGTTGCTGACAAGGTTGGGGCAGAACCAGAGATGCAAAACTTCCACGCCCGACAAGCGTACAGGTCCATTTGTCCAGCGAAAAGAAGGATTCTCAGACCTCGCACCTAGCCTTGCCAATAATTCTTATCAGTCACCAGCAACAGTCTCCATTGCACGTGGTCAGAGCATACATCGACAGAAGAGCCATTGGTAACTATATGGATCAAGAATCGGCTTCAAGGATGAAGCTTCCTCTTTGCGAGAAGGCAACAACCGATTTGGTCACCACTGTCGACGGAACAGAGATATCCTCAGGTCCTGTAATGCACACAACGACAGAGGTGACACTTTTGTGTCAAGATGGGCAATGGGAAGCAATTGTGTTTGACATAATCAAGGCTCCACAATTCCAAATAATTCTGGGAATGCCGTGGTTAGAAACACATAATCCTCGCATTGACTGGTGTGCTAAGAGGATGACCTTCTCTGACGAATGTGCTCATACATGCTATCAGGCAAGAGGACCTTTGACTAAAGAGGTGGCAACAGTCATGAGTCTAGCAAACCTACTACCCCAGGAATACCAAGACTTTCAGGATGTCTTCCAGAAAGACCAAGCCAATACCCTGCCGCCCCATAGACCATACGACTGCCAGATCGACCTTATACCTGGCGCACAGATTCCATACGGTCGAATTTATGCACTCACTGAGCCCGAAAACCTTCATTTGAAAAAGTATCTAGACCAATACCTAGCAAACGGTTTCATTTGTCCATCCAAGTCCCCGGCGGCCTTGCCCTTATTCTTCGTACCAAAAAAGGAAGGAGATTTAAGGACTTGCATTGACTACCACACATTGAACCAAGTGACTGTGAAAAATCGATACCCCTTGCCTCTAATCCCTGAGCTGCTGGATCAAGTAAAGGACGCTCGAATTTATACTAAGTTAGATCTCAGAGGGGCATATCATCTCGTACGAGTCAAGAAGGGAGACAAATGGAAAACCGCCTTCCATACCAAATATGGGCTATTTGAATACCAGGTGACGGCCCAGTGGCGTTTCAATACTTCATGAATGACGTCCTACGAGAACTAATTGATTGTTTTAGTGTACATTGACGACATTTGGATGTACTCCTTTTCGAAGCGAGACCATGTGAAACAAGTCTGTGCTGTCCTTGAAAAACCTTGGCAATACAAGTTATATGCTAAATTAGAAAAATACTTCTTCCATGTCACAGAAGTCGAGTTTCTTGGATTTGTCCTAACTCCTTGTGGTGTTCGTATGGATTCGCGTAAAGTAAATGCCATCCTCAACTCGCCCTCTCCAACTTCAATCAAAGGAGTCCAGAGTATGCTCGGCTTTGCAAACTTCTATCGCCAGTTTATCCCGGGTTTTTCACAACTTGTGCATCCCATCACGTCCTTACTGCAAAAGAATAAATTCTTTCAATGGTTGGATGAAGCGGAAAGATCCTTCCAGGACTTGAAAAAGAAATTCACCTCAGCCCCGATCCTGAAACATCCTCGCCTAGATCTCCCGTATGTGGTAGAAACCGATGCCTTCAGTCCGGCAATCGGGGCAGTCCTCTCTCAAAAGGACCCTGAGATGGGTCAACTTCACCCAGTGGCCTTTTGGTCACGTAAATTCACAGCACCGGAATTAAATTATGCCCCGACAGACAAGTAACTTTTAGCTATCAAGGCAGCTTTTAAAGCCTGGCGGCATTATCTCCTAGGGGCAAGACACACCGTCACAGTGATCACAGATCATCGCAATCTGCAATACCTAAAGATGGCATAGGCCCAGTCATCTCGCCAACTCCGGTGGGCCCTGTTGTTTGCTGAATATGATTTCGTGATTACATACCGACCTGGTTGTCGGAACGGAAAAGCTGATGGTCTGTCCCGCATCGGCATAGATGAAGCATACACAATCCCAGATCCAGTAGCCATAATCCCTGCAGGAATAATCCTGGGAATTACGACATCTCTGACCTTGGTTGACATCCATAAGAAAATTCTGCATCTCATTGATGCAAAGACTTTGCAGGATTGGCCTACCAAAAGCGAACAACATACAGTCATGAACCACCTGCCATATTTTTGGGGACACCTTTATCTACCTAGTGATGAACTTCAGGAAAAGGTCATTTCAAATTACCACAAATCACTGGAAGAAGGTCATCCTGGAATTGATAAAACTGTAGCCAAGATCAAACAGCATTTTTGGTGGCCAACATGGCGTAAAGACATCAAGCAATGCGTGCTATCATGCGGTATTTGTGCACAGAACAAGGCTCAAAAGAAGAGGCCACCAGGTCTAGTACAACCTCTGGAATTTCCAACTACACCCTGGCATACGCTGTCTCTCGATTTTATCACCGAACTCCGTCCTTGTAATGGATTCAATTCCATTTTAGTTGTAGTAGACTTATTTTCCAAAATGGCCCACTTCATTCCACTAAAAGGCTTACTGTCAGCTTCCATCCTGGCAAAGGAATTCCTATAACAGATCGTTCGAATACATCGATTCCCTTCCGTCCTGATTTCAGATCGTGGCAGCCAATTTATCTCACATTTTTGGAAAAAAATTTGCGAGTTAGCCCAAATCGATGTAAGACTTTCCACTAGCCACCATCCTCAAACCGATGGTCAGACCGAGAGAACCAACCAAACACTGGAACAGTACCCAAGATGCATGTTACACCAAATGGAAGGTAATTGGAAAGATGTTTTATGGATAACCGAGTATGCCTGTAAACATTCTTTACACTCAAGCACTGGGCAGAGTCCGTTCTATACGATTTACGGGATACATACACAAACTCCAACCTAGACCCACCTCAACTTTTGGAAATGCCAGCCGTAAGGAGCCTGCATGCTACCATCAAACAAGCCTTGAAGAAGGCAACAGAACATCCAAGGCAATCTAAAGAAAAACACAAAAGATTTGCAGACCAACATAGGAGTGAAGCTCCAAAATATCAGATTGGAGATGAGGTCTGGTTGGCCTCGAAACACATGCCAGTAAAAGGAACTCACACTTTCAATCCCAGATATTTAGGACCGTACACCATTAAAGCCATTATCAATCCTGTGGCTGTGAAATTGGAGTTACCTCCACATATGCGAGTCCATCCCGTGTTTCACGTCTCACTTTTAAAACCTGTGCAACCTGGAACTCGAGTAACGAAACCACCAAAGCCAATCATGGTTGACGGGGAACTTGAATTTGAAGTTAAAGATATTCTGGACTCCAAGGTCGTCAAATCAAAACTATTCTGTCTAGTCGACTGGAAAGGCTATGGACCGCAAGAAAGAACATGGGAGCCTAGTAACCATATTCATGCATCACGCTTGGTAAAAAGGTTCCCTCGAAATCATCCAAGCAAGCCTGAACCAGAGGGAGAACCCACCCTGAGGGGGGTGTTGTGGGGGAGTGCTGTCATGATGCATGCCTCCAGACGTCAGGATCAGACCAGCCTTCCCCAGTTGCAGGCTCCCATGGGGACCTTTAAGGCCCCAAAACGTTGTCTGAAGCCTTCCTGGAGCCAGTCCTGGCGCTGTTGGCACCAGGCTCATATTATTTCCTCATGTGAACAAGGATTCAGTGAACATGGAAGCACACATAGCCCAGTCTGGAGGAACTGAGCCATACAGTCTAGCTTCCAGGGTGTGGCTGGGCTTGGGACTACTTTACCTGGGACTACTTGTTAAAGGCTATATAAACCACACCCAAAGCACAGAACACGCTTCATGTTATTCTGCACTCCTGCAGCGTAATGCTCACCGTGTCTGCTCAGCTCCAGTTACCCAGTCTTCAGCCACGCCTCAGGAACCACGGACCATCAGCACCTGTTGGAGAAAAGGAAAGGAAAGAGAGAACAAGCAGAGGAACAGCAGTTGTATCCTTACCTGAGAAGCTGTCCATCCGAAAAGGTCTTCTCTTCTGCCGTTCTCGGGAATCACCGCATCTGCAGAAAGAAGAACAAGAAAGGAAAGCTAATACTCACCCGGAGGCTACAGTCTTCCAGCTAACACTCACCTGCAGGAATACTGCGCAGCGTCGTAGTGAGGAGTCTAATTCTTCATCTGGCACCTACAAAACTGCACCTGCAAAGGAATAAGCACAATAGTGAAAACCTTGGCAACAAAAGAACACTTGAGCAAACTGATACCAAGAATCGATTGGTACAAAGACTTACCTACGGAGTCACAGCTGTTCAGGACTCCTCTACAGGCCGCAGGATCAGTGTTGCAACTAGATCCAGAGAAAAGCCTATGAACATTAACGCGCCCCTGCATTCAGATGCAGGACGGAGAGTCCACCATTAAAACACCTAAAGTGAGGCATAAGCACAGAGGGGACCGCCAGGAGGTTAAGGGAGGTGGGAGCCTGTCCAACGCAGCAGGTTAACATCTCCATTCAACATTCTAGGCAAACACCCACTTGTGAAAGAAGTAGTGAGACAGAGAAAGACACGTGCAAACGTTCATCGCTCAGCTTTGTGCGATGCCCCTGTGGAGGCCAGGTGAGCGTAACAACATCCTACTTCAAAAACAAAGCCATAAACATCCAACAAGTCATCATCGCTATGTCCAAGAACTCGAGCAAGAACTTCTCCTACAACCCAGCTCCAGAGGCAACCACAAGACTAAACTACTTCATACTGATCTGAACACTAAACTAGTGAAGGAAAGAAACAAAGCTGGATGCCAGTAGGCCCTTGCCGACCAGACATCTACAAGAACATCCTCAGCAAAGAAACACATGCAGAATATTTCCGCAACCTCATGAACCACTTGCTGGCAATAGGAATCATACCAAGAAGTTTTAAAGAGGCCCATATTCTCAAAGATCTCTCTGGAAACACAAATAGCCTGACCAACTATCGACCTATATTAAATATCCCTTACCCTGCAAAACTCCCAGAAATCCATATAGATATGGAGCAATCCCGAGATATGTAGAAACTTACCATCTTCTGGACCAGGCACAAGTTGGCTTCAGGCCTCTGACGGGAATGGAATCAGCACTACTCTCCATGAGGGACGACCTAAACATGAAATCAGATTCCAACATTACTTCTCCTCTCATACTACTAGACCTTCAGCTACCTTTAACACAGTCAACCACACAACCCTCAACAAAAGAATCCAAGAAATAGGGATAATCAACATCACACTACTTTGGGTAAAATCCTTCTTGACAGAAGAATAGTCTTCAGCTCAACACCGTTCACCTGTGGAGGTCCATGAGGCTCATCCCGCTCACCATTGCTCTTCAACATTTACATGACCCCACTCATGAAATTCATAAAAGGACATGGTCTAACTTGCTACAGCTATGCAGATGATCTGCAAATCATCTACAAAAGCAACACCAGTGGAGAGATAGACCAAACCCTTACCAACGGCCAGCAGCAACAGCCCTAAACTCAACATGGACAAAACAGAAATCATGATAATGCCCAAAATTCAACAGCACTTACTATGGCCTAGCGAAATGGGAAAAAGAACCGAAGCATTCATAGTAGTTACAAATTCTTCGAATCTGGATGGACAATGACATAACATCATATCCCCAAGTCAATGCAGTAGTAAAGAAATACCTCTTCCATCTATGCACAATTAAACTGGTACTATATGTCTCACCTTCCCTCACAGAACACTTGCCATCCACTCTCTTGTCATGTCAAGAATAGACTACCCCAACAGCATCTACCTTAGAATGCTGGACTACCTAACAAAAAAACCTGCAACGGATACAACACAGCAGCAAGACTACTCCTCAGACTCGGTAAGAGAGAGCATATCCCACCAGCACTAAGATCCCTATACTGTCTGCCAGTCAAAAACATGATTTACTTCAAGACACTCTGTAACAACCACATAGTAATTAATGGACAAGGAGCAGAGTTCCTGCTAAATAAATCTTTGTCTATTGACCAAAAAGAACCCTGAGATCCAGCAATGACATACGCCTCAAACCGAAACAATACTCAAAAATTAAATATGGTGGTTCAGCCTTCTGATACCTCGCAACAAAACTCTGGAACTCACTCACCAAGGAAAACGCACAATAGAGGATCATCTGACCTTAAAGAAAGCACTAAAAACATGGCTCTTTGATTTGCCAGTCTAAAAAGCCAAACCAGAGTCTAAAAGAAGCTTGCCACTTCAGTACAAAGAGGTACACCAAGAATTACGGGGTCCTGTCTCAGGACACCAAGCCAAGTCAATCAAGCTGGGTAAACCCAGTCAGAACAACATGTAATATTGCTAATCACTGCACAAAAGATTTCATTCTAAGCAAAAAACAATCTATGTAACATAAGCATAAGGATCTCCATTTCCAAAACATTAACCCTACTAAAACTCTACATATTCCTGCAAAAACACCAAACACCTACCAAATAAAACACCCACCCATATCTACCAGAACACCAACTCTAAAATCATAGAGCAAAATGCAAACCTCCTCAAGAACTCACACAATTGCAACATGCTCAATTCCACCCCATGCCACTGTACACAAAACAACCTCTACATACTCAAACACCTGAACGCCCACAAACCCATACCACATAGAAGCAAACCCAACATACAGTGATTGTTTTTTCCAAACTGAAACTACCAACAAAGCAAAGGCACTCTTGCGTTATTCCTCTTCTCCCATTAACAAACCCACCATCCCCCTCTTTCTTTACAGATCATCCAGGGAGCCTAGAGACCATGAAAATGGCAGTAGTGTGCTGTACAAATCACATTAATTTAACATAACATATATGCTGTCTTTATTTATTGTTATACTTATAGTGTGTGATCACCCAACCCTAGCACCACAGTGTCTAAACAAGATGATAGGCAAAAGGAAGACAGTTTAAGGTATTAGTTCCTTATGTGCTATTGTGAAAAACCAAAAGGTGTCTCACACACTAGTCCCCTGGGATCTGTCAGCCAGGTGGCCAGGACATGGCCCTCACTTTTGGATCCAGTTCCTGGGGGTGGACTTCGAAGTTGATACAGTAAAGAAAGTTTATGAAAAGTAAATAAATTGGTCCGAGCCCGGCAGAGGGAGACTGATTGAAGGTTTTGTGTAACAGCTCAGCCGAACTCTTTAAAATCTGCAAGAAGCTGGCCAACCCTGCTGCAGTATCCACCCCTCCTCTCACCTCTCAGGCTCTTTGCAATGCTCTCGCCGTACACTTTGTCTCAAAATCCCAGGACATCTTGTCCACTCTCTCCTTCTCTCCCACTCCTCACTCCTCTTCTTCTCTGTTTGCTAACCCACCCTCAGCTAACCCCCCTCCCTCTTTCTCCTCCTTTGCTCTCTTCTCCCCCGATTAGGTCACTAGACAAGTCTGATCTATGAAAGCCTCATCAAAACAGGTCCATCTCTGTTCCTCTAAAACCATTAAGGACCACATCAATACCCTTTCTCCGGCCCTTGCCTATTTCTGCAACCTCTCCTTTGCCTCTGGGTCTTTCCCCTCCCCTCTGGAGCACTCCCTTGTGCATCCTCTCCTAAAGAAACCCACAGCTGATCCTCTTGCCCGGCTAACCATCGCCCAATTTCCATAACTCCCTTTTTGGGCAACCTCCTGGAAAAGCTTGCTATCTCTCAGCTTAACCTTCATTCTGACTCTGTTGGCTCTCTCCACGACCACCAATCTGGCTGCAGATCTGCCAGAAGAACGGAAACTGCTCTCCTGAGCATCCGTGAAGACCTGCTCTCCAACCTTGATTCTAACATTCCCTCTGCCCTCATCCTACTTGATCTCTCCTCTGCTTTTGACACAGTCAACCATACCACACTGCTCAATCCTCTCCGTGACAACCTGGGTATCACCGATCAGGCTTTGGCCTGGCTGAACTCTTTTCTCTCTGATCGGCCCTCCCAGGTACAACTTGGGTCCTTCCTATCTTCTATCTCCCTCTCTACCTGTGGTGTTTCCCAGGGGTCTAACCTCTCGCCCTGGCTTTTCAACCAATACCTGGCAACACTTGCATACTGCATTTCCATATTCTGCTCAAATTTCCAGTGCTTTGCTGATGACACCCAACTCATTTTCAGGCTTCCTTCAGCCACCTCCTCTCCTTCCCTCATCTGTGACTGTCTCATCGCCATTCAAAATTGGTGTGCCACCAACAATCTCTGTTTGAATGCCAACAAGACTGAAATCCTCCTCATTGGTACACCCTCTCCATCCTTTCCCCTCACTCTCTGGTCAGCCTCCCTTGGCCCTCCTCCTGCCCCTACCTGCAAAACTAAGAACCTCAGGGTCATCTTTGACTCCACACTTTCCTTCTCCCCACATATCTCTGATGTCTCTAAAAAGTCAAACTTCTTACTGCACCTCCTCAGAGGTACTCTTCCTTCCCTCACCTTCCCTCAGAAGCTCACTGTCTCCCAAGCTCTGATTCTCTCTAGGTTGGACTACTGTAACAGCCTCTTTCTAAATCTACCTGCCTCCACTCTCCACCCTTTACAACTAATCCAGAACAGGACTGCAAGACTTCTTCTTAGCCTCAAGCCCTGGGATCGTATCTCTCCAGCTCTGAAATCCCATCATTGGCCTCCAGTGGATGCAAGGATTAAATTTAAAACCCTTTGCATTGTCGACAAGGCTTTCTGGGGCCCGGGTCCAAAATACCTTCAACTATCCCTCCATAAATACCTCCCTTCTCGAGCCCTTTGCTCCTCTACCTCTATCTCCCTCAGGGTCAGTCGCTTTTCAAAGAAACAAGTTGGAGGTAGATCTCTGTCTTCAGCTGGGGCCTTCCTTTGGAACTGCCTCCCTGCCACCTTGAAACTTGAGGAGAACCATCTACGGAACCGGAAGCTCCTCAAGACCTTCCTCTTCGCTTCTGCCTTTGCCCCGCTTCTCCCCTGCTGATCTGCCCTCTCCCTCGGCACTGTGCACCTGGCCACCCTCTGTCCTTCGGGCCCAGGTACCTGCTCACACTGCCATCCTCCTGCACTGCCTCCAGGCCACCCCTTGCACTGAGGCCTGTACCTTTACCCATACAGTTCCCCACCCACTTTTCTTCTGCACTTATCTGATACTCCCTATCTGACTAAACTAGCACCTTTGCCTCTTACAGGCTGCACTACCTCTGCTAACACCCTATTTATTTATGTATTTACTTCTATTTATTTTGTTCTCTCCTATGCTTTGCCCTTTCCCCCTTTTTCCCTTCCCCATACCCTTCCCCCTTTTCCCTTCCCCATGCACTTGCGCGTTCTCAATGTCACTGGGCCTAGTAAGATCGTTGTTTTTGCTTCTCCCCTGTTCCCCTCCCTTTGCCTGGTCGCGTTCTGAAACACCTGTGTACAAGCGCAATATAAATAAAATATCATATCATATCATTAAAGTGGGTCTGAGCCCAGCGGGGAGGACCCAGGGTGAACAGTGAACCACCCGAGAAACTGGATACCTGAAAATCCTGAGAACATTGGGTCAAAGTGTGTCTGAGCCCAAGGTGAGTAGTGAATCACCTGAGAAATTGTGTACATGTGAAATCCTAAGAAGAAAGGAACTTTAATGTTTGTTTGTCACATCCGGCCCCCGAAATAAGATACTTTGAATGGCAAAGAGACTTTGGCACAGAAGGTCCTAATGTTGAGGTTTTGAACTGCATCCTGGTGCGAGAGAAGCCAGAGAGTGTGATACGCTTGAGTGTGCCGCCTTGGCCTGTGGTGAAAACGTGGGGAAGGGAAGCCAACGGCTTGAATATCCTGACATATAATTTCTTGAACACTTTTCCTTTGCATAACCTTGTTTCCCACACTATTTTTATTTAGAGGTAAGGATTGCAATAGGTTTATTAGTATAGACCCTTTTATTTTGACAAGACACCATTTAGGACTGTGTTATTATTATTTGATGGTCGTAGCTTGCTCCCATCCTTAGATTAAGGATTAGATAGACATTTTTCCAAACCCAATTGAAGTTCAATAAACACCCTTGAACTGTGATCACTTGTGTCTGTTTTACTGTTTGATACCATGCCTTCCTTACATATGGTGTCAGGGGTGGGGTATGATTAAATTGATAAAAAATGAGAATCCATGCTGATAGTCGTTGTTCCACCAGAAGTGTAAAATAAAATCGTTGAACTCCTTGACTCTGTGTATCCACTCTTAAAGAGGTTTTGCACTCCCAGCTGCACGTCCCAACTGGTCAACAAAATGTGTTTTTTAAAACCCATCTGTTATTAGACAAATGTCCACTGTCCCACTATAACATCCAACAGTGGGATTGAATAATATGAAAAATACGACCAGCACACACCTTCATTAGACCCAATGCTCTGAATCTCCCTTGTCCCGAACCTTTCATTTTCGGTACCAAATTAGTTTCTGTCCCTGGTCCATCGGGTTTAGAAAACAGCCTATCTAGATCTTCCCCTCCGACAGAATCAGACTTGGAGGAGACAGGCAACTTCGAATCTCTATCAGAAGGAATTGACACCTGTTTCTTTTCCGACTACTACGGAAGGAACCCTTACATCGCCGGAAGGCATGGCCGACCTGGCAGCCATCATGGCCCAGTTGGTCACCAATCAGAGTCAGGCAGATGCTAGGCTTCAAGATAATTTAACGAAATTGGTCAAATTACAGGCAAGACCCCTGCTACCTCAAGGGATACTACAGCCACACCAAAAGGGTGAAGACCTAGGGAATTTCTTTCTGAGTTTCGAGCTATTAGCAGAGCAATTAAGATGGGAAGTAAATCTCAAAACAACTTATCTAGGACTGCTGCTGAAGGGTGAGCTACAGAACGCTTACCAGCTATTTAATATTGCCCAGTGAGCTACCTTTAAATCCATAAAAAAGGAGCATCTAAATATGCAAAACCTGTAACTTCTATTGGCAAACATTAAGGGCCATTATGCTAAACCCTTGGGAAACCCCCTTGAAATGGGTGTACAAATGAAAAACACAATCACCCTTTGGATTAACAACAAAAATTGAAGAATTGGTAGAAATGATTACTCTGGAGCAATTTACCAATTCTTTACCACCCTTTTTCCAAAAGCCAGTACTACAGTTAAATCGTCCTATCTTAGCCATAGCTATAGAGACTGCACAAAACCACTCGGATGCAGCCAAACACTTCCATTCGGTTCACCGAAGTGAGGAGCGGAAAGATCACAAACGTACTCACTGCTATCAACCCCATAGGGAATGTATACCCAAGACTACTGGCACTCTAACTGTTACTCTCAAACCTTATAAATATGGGAGTGTACGGAGACAGAACCTCATGAGCCTACCTTTTACCAAGTACCTTCCACGAGACATAGGGAGCACATCATTCCAGGATCACCCCCTCAATGCCAGTTTATGGAATACATTCGGGAGACAAATAGAAACACCTCGCCTATACCAGCACAGAGGAAAAGAAACCCGTGGAATATGCAAGAGTCCTTGGATATATCTCCCTCTTGTTCTATCCAAGGTTTTCAAATCAAGGAACCTAGAGAAAGACCAAGTATATCCACCTCACATAGGGAAGGGGCATGTGAGAAACTAGAAGGTGCCTCACCCACTGGTCTCCGGGGATCTATCATCCAGGACAAGGCCATTGCTTTTGGATCCAGTTCCTAGGGGTGGACCAGTGCGGGAGGATCACGTGGTGAAAGGTCTTCAGGGAGTGGGAGTGGGACACCGGATGGTGAGACGCGGTGTCCCCTTCCCTGTAACACCTTTACCCCATCCTACCCGGTAGGATATTCAGGAACTCTACCCCCCACCCCTTTTACAACACGGACACTTTCACACGGACTGCCCGCTATGGGAAAAAAAAGACTAACACCCGAGCAGTATACTTGACATGTCCCAATACAATGGTCAGGCAAGTTCAGGCAATTACTGATCGTCACACACACCTGACTTCCATTAAGCTTCCCCACACGGATAAAAGGCAGAGCATGAGAGCACACTGGGAGCGAGGCAAAGCACATGAGGAAACAGCAGTTTCCAGACGGCAGCTGAACCAGAGCAGAAAGACGGCAAAACAAGAGGGGATCACAAGGAGGGAAGTTCCGTTGACCTTTCTGACAAGGAAATCGTTACTTTTAAGAAACCTTGAGATTACAAAGTCCAAGACCAGGAAACTAGGCTGAAGAATCCTGCATTGTGTGTCAGAGATACCTGAGGCCCTCCCGCGTCAATAATCCAGTCTGGGAGAAGGGCCAGCCGCTGTGGTACCATCCTTGGCTCCAAGAACAAAGCAGCGTCAGTGAAATCAACACATCCGGTGAGTTGGGGAGACCAATACAAGACCGGTCTGTGTTGAAGCTAAGGTTGCAAGCAGCAACATTGTATGGTGAACACTGGAATGAATCTTGTTAAAACACGTGTGATAAAAGACACAAGTAGAATTGATCTGCTGATGAGTGTTTGAACTTTGAAACCAAGATAAGATACCTTTGACAGAGTGGTCCGGCACTGCATGTGTGCTCAATCGAAGATGTCTGTAAGATACCTTGATGAGAAGTGTCAGAAGTGAAAGAGAATGGGATTCTAGAACCTGCAGCTCCAGGGATGGCAGCTTAAGGGCTGAACACCTCAGCGCTGTACTTATCTCTCTATTAACTATTTACTATGACTGAGAAGACATCTGAACCATCACAGCTTTCCAAAAGGTCAAAAGGAGAAAAGGAGGGAGCAGCAGATGGTGAGAAGAAAGAAGATAAGGTGTTGGAGCTTTTGACCAAAATGACTGCTGACATTGCTGAGATTAAGGCCAAGCTGTTCCCCTCAGAGGAGAGATATGATGAACTGGTTACCAAGATTTCATCTGTGGAGAGTCATTTAAACGTGGTTGATGAAGAGACAAGCAGGATGGCTGATCAGATAAGGGAATTACCAGCACAAACAGAGAAACTAAACATGAAATGCTCTGAGCAAGAACATTTCTCGAGGAGGAATAATGTATGCATAGCAGGTTTTCCTGAAAATATTGAACAAGGTTTTCAAAATGCTTAAACTCAATCCAAAGCCCCCTTTAGAGATTGAGGGGGGACCAACGCCTTGTTGTGGGATACCTCCTAAATGACTGCTACACTAAGAAGTGATCCCCTGTGATTACCGGTCCGGCTGTCACATTGTCTAGAGTGCCTCGTCTGCACCTCCACACTTCGTTACAGGGGCTGGTTCCTCATGAGACCCGGAACAGTGATTTGTTTATTGTCGCCGAACACAGCAGTTTAATTGTGACATTTTGGGGTTTAGGTGGCTTCATGAGTGTTCAGATGGATGCCTCTTCATGCACCGCATTACTAATGGCAAGATAGGGAATGTAGGTAACACTGAATAACATAATGCCAACGGCGTATCTAACCACAAGCAACAACAATACTCCAGTACTTTTTTTTTTTAGAATTCCGTGCTTTATGTAAATGGAAGCTCTCTCTTGAAATGTATACATGTTTACACATTTTAACATGTAGTATCAAAAGTTGCTGAAGGCATGAGTGAATTGCTAATACTTTCTCTCTAAAGTGGGAAAGTTGAACATTTGCACTTTGGAGAAGCCTGTTTTGATTTCCTTGTGTTCAAATGTGCTATAGCAGGGTTTCTTTTTGCTCCTACAGATAATACACTGAAGTTAAGAGACTGGATCTTTTCAGAGGGATGTGACTGAGGTTGTGTTGTCGAATATGCATATGGATCACATACCAAGTGTTATATGTTTCTGTAAGAAATTCAGGTGGGATGTGATAATTACAATTAATGGTGTTTCGGTGACTTCTATATTGCTATGTTAAGCTGTATTGCTGCTATTACATTGTCAAGCATACACACTAAGTGGGTCTTGGTATTTTTTGCCTTCATGCTTCAATATTGGGCTATCACGTGGGGGCTGTGGTAGTGAATTGAGTAAGGGTTGCTGCAGAGATCAGTTGTTATCTTGAAGAGGATGGCGGGGGTGGGGTGGTTATGGAATGAATTGATGATATGGTTCTATAGTTTAAGAATTTAGTGTGTGTATACTTTCTTGTGAATGGTGTTGGACTCGGGGTGAAGTATGTAGTTCAGTGCTCTGTAATTTTAGGCAACTGTGCTTGACATGTAATCGCTCAAATGCTTATGTTTATTGTTCATGTCAGTGTCTGGACGCAGTACATGTGCGTTTAGCATTTTATCATATCAATAAGACATAATCTCTGGTATCTTCTCTGTGACTTTGTGAACAGCAGCTGTTTTTATTTTTTTTTGGACAGTGATTCCAAATGTAAGGTTTTTTAAATGCAGAGTGGACAAGATTAATATCTGCACATTTGAGAATGGAGATACATGGGGCTTATTTAACATTGGTACTCGGGATGCGATTAGTGATAAATACTGGCCTGGAATGACACTTGTGATTTAAAATACTATGTTGATGGTGGATAATTGAGGATAATTGAGGAACAGGACAATACTGATTTTGTCATGGGGGTGTGATAGCTTTGTTTTCGGACGAAAGAGATACAAGATAGTTGGCTGACGGAATGGGGGACTATGTGTTGTTCATATATTTAGGACGTTAGGGATGTTATGAGCTTAGTAGGGCGAAGATGGTCATGTTATTCGTGTTCATATGTAGGTAATTGCTTATTGGTGTTGTACTTTTTTATCTTGGGGTGTTTGGTTAGTTAGGACACGGTAATGGGAAAACAAATTGTATATGCGGAATGCTTGTTGACATATGTAGTATGATGCTCATTTACTCTAGTTTTGGACAGATTAACTGGTGAGGAGTACTTAAGCATCTGCCCATATAAGTTTGGATATATGACATTTGGCAATAGTAATGGGGGGGATGAAGATGGTTATATTGGGGGTACTATTATTGATATTACTGCATTGTTCATTGTTATGGTGTATTATATGGTGTCATATTTCTGTTCAATCTGTAAATCGATGATGGGTTCTTCGAAGAGAAGTCTTGGAATTGTAATAGAGAAAAGAAATGTACTTGGGATATGGTTGTTGGGGGCATAGATTCTGGAGGAGATGGGTTGGAATATACTATGTATAGGAGGGATGTATACTCATAAAGAATCTAAAGTACAGGTTCAGGTTATTCAACAATTGGAGATGGATTGGGCTTTGTTTTTTGTATTTTTGTATTTTTGTTTGTGTGTTGTCTTGTCTTTGTATGTTATTTGGTGTTAGAGATCACAGAAATGATATGATAATGGGTTGGTACGTCCAGCACTTAGTTGCGGAAAAGGCATTTGATAGGGTGAGTTGGAAGTATTTGAGATTTACAATGGAACTATGGGATTCGGGAATAGGTTTTTAGGGGTGATCAGTTGTCTTCGGGGTGGTGCTAGAGCAAGGATATGGGTAAATAATGTGTTGTCTGAAGCCTTCGAACTGTATTGGGGGACAAGACAAGGCTTTTTTGTTCAATATTGCTTTGGCGCCATTGTTGGCTTACATACATGGGGAACAGAATATCAAGGGTTTGAAGTTTGAGGATAAAGAAATTTAAGTTCTTTCATATGTGGACGATATGGTGGTTATTCTTGCAAATCCAGAGGAGGGTAGTGTGGCTCTGAAAAATATCTTTGATAAGGTGAGAAATCTTTCAGGGCATAGGATTAATTGGGATAAAACAGAAGTATTCCCACTTGATACGACTTGTATAAGGGGCTTCTTTTCTGATTGGAGCTGTAGATGTGAAGTATTTGGGGGTTTATCTGGTTAAGGATGTTAGAAAGATGGTGGAATTGAATGTGGGGAAGTTGGTAGCTACTTTGGAAAAAGATATTAGGAAATGGGAACATTTGCCTATGGGGGTTTGGGCGAAAATCAATACTATCAAGATGACTCTATCACCGAAAGTGCTTTATGTCATACAATCCCTACCTTTGAAGTTCACGAAAAAAAATATAGCTACTATCGACCGGGTTTGTTGTTTGTTGTGGGGGGAGAAGAGTATGCCAAAAATTCAGAAATTCATTTTGATGCGTAGTACTAAGCGCGGGGGGTTTGGTACCCGGATTTGGAGCAGTACTATAGAGGGTTTATTTTAAAGAAGGCAGCATATTATTTGACAACAGGGAATGAGTCAGAGCCCCTTTGGATGTTGATTGAAAGGAGCAAAATGTCTGGATTTAAGCTGAGTGCTGTTTTCTCATTGGGGATGCTACCTAGGAGAGATAGTAAATTGCCAACTATTGTTGCGACTAAAGATGGTTGCGACTAAAGATGTGCTTGTGTGGTGGTTGAAACTCTTTATGGGAATTTGCATCTCAATTATGGGGCTTCAATTTGGCTTAATCCAGGTTTGCAGATTGCTAATTAGCTCTTATATTGGAGGAGTTGGATCTTAAAAGGGATACTCCTACATCCCGTCCCCTTTCCTCCATACTTATGGGACATCTCTCCCTCCTGTGGGACGGGACCGGAGCACTTTGTAAAAAGCATCCACATTTTTTTCAAAAATGTGTCCCTCCTCTCTTTCCTGCGCATCACCCATCAGTTCTTTTCTCCGCACGAACGCGGCCGGACGCACTTGCATCCTCGGAAGACTTTCTTCCCTGTTTTCCTCTCTGGCTCTCGCTAGCGTTCGTTTACTAGTCTGTCTATGTCTTTTAATCTAGATTTTCCAGACTGTTCGTCGTGTCACCGTCGCTTTGCGAGGGCTGATCCCCATCCTCTTTGTTTAGAGTGTTTGGGTCCAGAACACCGTTGGGACTCCTGTTTTTACTGTGACTCCCTTTCGGTCCGGGCACTTCAACGTCGGTTGGAGTGGTGGGAGGAGGTGTTCGGACGAACTTCTCATTTTCAGGCGTTCATCGACGAGAAGAAAAAACGCCCGGTAAGTTCTTTACTTTTCAGAGCACCCCGGCCTGGGGATACCTTTCCGGGTTCCTCTCGGGCCGGGAGGGGTGTTGATCGCTCTGTTACCGGGGTTCGCCCTGAGGTGCCTGTCGGGCCTAATAATTCTACCTGAGTTTTCTCCGAGGGTCTCCGTAAGGGGCCTGTGTTCACTGGAGTACGCTCCCGAGTCCCCTCCTGTAGAGGCTGTTTGTAGACCCAGTTCTACTGAATCGGGGGGTACCGTAGCTTGCTCTGAGGCCGCTCTTTCGGCTTCCCTCAAAAACAAAATCGGGGTGCGCCCTGAGGTCTTGGCTGGGCTTGAGGTTACCGGACGGATGTTCGAGGCCCGTGCCGATAAGGCTTCTATCGGGCCTAGGTCCGAGGTCCCTCGTATAGAAGCTAAGGCTACCAACAGTTCTGAGGGGCCGTGCAAGGCCCTGTCGGTGAAAGCGGTTGCTCACCGTTCCCGCTCTTGTGGTGACACCAGATCTGTTGAGGGGGCAAAGAAGAAAATTTCTTCTTTTATCGGCAGTGCCGAGGCCCTTCCTTCGAAGTCTCAGTTGGCGGTTGGTATGTCGCAGAAACATTCCAGGCCTCATAGTACCGGCTCTGACGAGGTTCCTTACGTTAAGGCTAAAATTAAGACCCCTGACCCATCGACGGGGACCCCTGCCTCACTTCCTCACGTGCCGCAGTTCCCCTCAGATGAGAGGAGCACATTCCGGCAGCCGTTCCCGCCACGACCATGGCAGCCATTTTAGGTACTACCCCTACAACTACGCCATCGGCCCCTGGGGTAGGGTTCGGTCCTTTGGGTGAACCTAAGGTCCCTTGTACGCATCCTAACCGGCCGGTTTATGATTGGAACGCCCGGATGCCTCTTCCGCACAATGTTTTGTTGCCCGCGGGGGCGGCTCCCTTGATTTATGTGGATACGTCGGCGGAGGGGCCGGTGTGGCACCCTTCCCCGTTACGTCCCTGGATTTGTCCACCTCATGAGAAGCCTACTCAGGTTCCGAAACAATCTCCTGAGGACGCCTTTTTTGGTAGATTTCAAGCGCTTATGCGCACCGACCCCATGAGGGAATATTTCAAATGGCATTTAAAGGAGATATGTCCACCTGCGCCTACGGCTCCACCCGTTCCGCCGGTGGTCCCGCCGGCGACTCCCTTGCCCGTGGTGCCCCCTACGCTTCTGCCTTTGCCACCAGTGTCCCCAGTGGACAAGGCAGTGCCTGACATGGCTCAGCAGGATCCTGACCTGTCAGATGACCCTCAAGGCGATCAGGACAACGAGGACCTTCCCCGCTCTATCAGAGCTTTCCATGACCGGGTTCTGGACATGATGAGTTTCTAAGATGTTCCGGTGCCCGAGGCACCCACTCCGCAGGAGGGGGTGCTTTCTGGGGCGTTCACCTTGTCTCCTTTGGAGCGTACCGGCCTGTTCTTGCAGAAGGACGTTCTGGCCAAGGTCCGAAGAGTTTGGGAAAGCCACACCCGGGACTTTTTGTCAATAAAAAGATTGACGCGAGGTACAGGCTGCATTCTTTGGAAGAAGTGGCCTTGTCGTCTTGTCCGCCTCCCTCCTCCACAGTGGTGGCTGCAGCTACATTGCAATCCAGGCCTGCAGCATCCTCCTCCGCGACGGCTACTCAGGTCTTGGGAAAGGAGGACAAGCTCCTGTACTCCCTAAGGAGGAAAATCTTTGCCAATTCGGCCTTACAGCTCAGACAGGCCAATGCAAAATTGATTTTGGCGGGAGCTAACATGCGGATGTGGAGAGGTCTGTCGGAGTTTGAGGAGCACATTCCGGTCAAGAAGTTAGAAGATTTCAGAGGGGGCCTTTCCGATGCCAGGGTCTTGGCCCAGGATCTCCTGGAGGCTGCGGCTCATCACGTAGACACCTCGGCTCGGGGCCTGATGCTTGGGGTTGATACCTCATGGCAAGCGTGGCTGCATGCCACTAAGTTTTCGAAGGAAGTGCAAGACAAGGTTCTGGACCTTCCATTCGATGGTAAGGAGCTTTTTCACTCTTCTACTGATGTAGAGCTCACCAAAACCAAAGATTGCACTCAGACGGCTAAATCATTGTCTGTTCTGGTTAAAGCTCCTTTCAAGTCTCAAGGACCGTTGTCGCAAGGTCGACCTTCCTCTGGTTTTAGGGGCTTCCTCGACCGCAAATCTCGCAGAGTGGATACTCCTGCGGGGAATAACCGCCGTAGACAACAGCGTATGCGGTTTTTCTCCCGCTCCTCAGCCTCCTCATCAGGTTCAGGTGGCACCGCCACCGATAAGCCTGCCAAATGAGGGTTTTCCGCGCTCGCACAAGACCCCTGGTGGGAGGGCGCATTGCGTCTCATTGGGAGGCGTGGCAGACCGTCACAGAAGACAGATCGGTCTTGTCAGTCGCTCGAGCGTGCTTCCGCTTACCTTTACCCCCTACCCCACCCCTCAACCCTCCTTTTCAGCTGTCGGGCTCACCCTCCCTCAAGGCCGAGGTTCAGAAACTTCTGCACCTCAGAGCTGTGGAACCCGTTCCCCTTGGGGAGCGAGGGGAGGGTTTTTACTCCCGGCTGTTTACGGTGCCCAAACCCAACCAGGCTGGCCTGCGCACCATCCTAGACCTTTCCCAGTTCAATCTTTTCCTACCCCAAGAGAAATTCAAGATGATCACGCCCGGCCAGATTCGCTCCTCTTTGCAGATGGGCGATTGACTCAGCGTGGTGGATCTTCAGGATGCGTACATGCATATCCTGAGTTGGAATCCACACAGGAGATACCTCCGCTTCTCTTTAGGAGAGGAGCACTTCCAGTTTCGGCTGCTTCCTTTTGGCCTCAGTTCAGCGCCGCATGTCTTCACGAAGATGATGTCGGTGATTGCGGCCTAACTTCGTCTCCAGGGTATCCATGGGTATCCGTAATTTGGATGACTGGCTCTTACGCCGGGGTGCACCCCGAGGCCTTGGTGGGGCTTGGTGTTACCAAACAGATGTTTGAGGCCCGCGCAAATAAGTCTGTTACCGGACCTGGGTCTGAGATCCCTCGTACAGAGGCTAAAGCTACCAATGTTTCTGAGGGTCTGACAAGGCCTTATCGGTGAAGGTTGTTTCTCACAACGTTCCTGCTCTTGCGGCGACACCAGATCTGTTGAGGGGGCAAAGAAGGAAAATTCTTCTTTACCGGCAGCGCCGAGGTCCTTCCTGAGAAGGCTAATTTGGCAGTTGGTATGTCGCAGAAACATTCCAGGCCTCATAGTACCGGCTCTACCAAGGTTCCTTATGTTAAGGCTAAAGTTAAGACCCCTGATCCATCGACGGGGATCCCTGCCTCACTTCCTCACATGCCGCAGTTCCCCTCAGGTGATGACAAGCTCCTGCACATAAATCATTTGGAGCTTTTGGCAATCTTTCTGGCGCTCACGGCGTTCAGACCGCTCATTGTCAACAAGGTGGTCCGCATAAGAACGGACAATGTGGTATCAAGGTATTACATAAACAAGCAAGGGGGAACAAAGTCTCCCCCTCTCGTGGACCTGTCCACCCAGATTTGGGAGTGGGCCATGCTTCATGGGGTCTGGCTGCTTGCAGTGCACATCCCGAGCCCGCTGAATGTCACTGCGGATGCCCTCAGCCGGCAGACAGTGGTCAGCTATGAGTGGGAGTTGAAGGCGGAGATCCTCTCATGGATTTTCTCACGTTGGGGCACACCGGAGGTGGACCTCTTCGCCACAGCGGTAAACAAGAAGCTTCCTCAGTATGCCTCCAGAGGGGGGCTGGGAGCCTCCTTTCTTGGGGACGCTCTTGAGATTCCATGGTACAACATGAGAGCTTAAGCCTTCCCGCCTCTTCCACTAGTTCATTGAGCAATTTGGAAGTTGAAGAGCTCTGTCAACTGTTCTCTTCTACTGATAGCTCCGTGGTGACCGGCCAGGTTTTGGTTTGCAGAACTTCAACACCTGTCGGTGTGTCCACCGATCAGGTTACCAGTAACTCCCGATCTTCTTCACCAAGGGGAACAACAGATGTGTCACGCGTCCCCACAATCGCTCAACTTGACGGCATGGTGCCTGAGTTCAAGTCTCTAGAGCGTTTGGGCTTGTCTGCGGATAACATGTGCATTATCCAGGCAGCCAGGAAACCCTCGACCAGATCCCAATACAAGAGTAAATGGCTCAGGTTCTGTCATTGGTGTTTGGAGAAAGAATTGGACCTGAGGGTGGCAACGATTGACACGGTGCTGTTCCTTCGTATCCTCCCTAGCAGAGTCAGGGGTTCATATTCTGTCTTGCAGGACTTATCTCTCAGCGGTTTCCGCTTACCTCTCAACAGACCGGTGCTCTTAGTCTTTGACTAACCCGGGGGTGAGGAGACATTTTGCTGGCTTGACACGCATCTACCCTCCGGTTCGTAGTCCGCACCCGCCTTGGGACCTAAATGTAGTCCTGACGGCGCTGTGCCATAAACCCTCTGAGCCAATGGCTACGGTTGACCTCAAGTATGTGTCCTGGAAAGTGTCATTTCTGGTCGCCGTTACGTCAGCGAGGAGAGTGAGTGAGCTCCAGACATTGTCGGTGGAGCATCCTTTTTTGGTCTTTCACAAGCACAAGGTAGTCCTTTGGACGAACTCAGCTTTCCTACCAAAGGTAGTGACCGAATTCCATCTGAATCAGTCGATTTCCCTTCCGGTCTTTTTTTTTAACCCTGCCTCGGAGGCGGAAAGGGTTCAACACTTTCTGGATGTCTGAAAGCTCCTAAGTTCTACCTGGACAGGATTTCCGAGCTTCGGAGTTCTTCCCAACTTTTTGTGACCTTCGGTAACCCTCAGGGCAGGCCGGCGTCTAAGGCATCTATTTCCAGATGGATTGCCGCCTGTATCACGGAGTCTTTCACCGTCCAAAAGCTGAAACCTCCTAAAGGTATCCATGCACACCTGGTGCGGGGCAAGGCAGCCGCGGTTGCTTTTCAGAAGTATGTTCCCTGGGAGTCCATCGCTAAAGCGGCTCCTTGGGCCTCCCCATCTGCTTTCTGTAAGCATTACTGCCTCGATATGAGCTCTAGAGCTGACGCTCAGTTTGGCCAGGCTGTGCTGAAGAACCTGTTTCAGTAAGGGGTATTTCCATCCATCCATAGTTCCTGTAGGGAGTGCTTGGGAATCTCCCATAAGTATGGAGGAAAGGGGACAGGACGTAGGAGTATTACCAGGTTACACTAGGAGTGACCACTTTACTCCTAGTCCATAGTCCCCTTTCCTCCATACGCCCGCCCGCCGTCCCCTGGGTCTTTGACCCTGCGATAGAAAAGGACTGATGAGCGATGCGCGGGGCGGAGCCAAGGTGGGCGGGGTTACGGCCGCATGCTGGGCCCCGCGTAGGAAAAAGAGGAGGGACACATTTTTGAAAAAAATGTGGATGCTTTTTACAAAGTGCTCCGGCCCCGTCCCATAGGATGGAGTGATGTCCCATAAGTATGGAGGAAAGGGGACTATGGACTAGGAGTAAGGTGGTCACTACCGGAGTAACCTGGTAATTTTGTGCATTGGGGATGTGATACGGGATGGTCGTGTGTTAACATTTGAGGAGTTGCAGGATACATTTCATCTAGCTAGCAGGGAAAAGAGCAGATTTGTAATGTTACAAACACTATTGAGTGAGAGGATACCGATGTTGATGAGACCGCTGGAGGAGGAACAATTGGGTTGCAAGATTCTACAGTCGTCGCCGCGAATGGTGAGCACATCTACTGATTTAATGCCAGTGAATTCTGTGGTTATTGATTCTGGGAAAAGCATATTGGAGAAGTGGTTGGAGGAATTGGGATGCAAGATTACGGAGAAAGAGTGGGAAAATATGTGAGTGTGGGACATGGGAGCAAGTTGGATCTCAGGTTGCGGCTTATTCACGAGACAATATTATGACGTTTGTATTGGACGCCAGTGCGTACATGTAATTTAGGTCTACTTGATAATGATCTGTGTTGGGGATGTAATAGGGAAAAAGGGACATTGATTCACATGTTGTAGTATTGTTCTCGAGTGTTGGACATCTGGACGGAAGTGTTGGACAGACTGGATGCAATATTGTCCATAAGCTTCCCTAGGATGCCTCTACAGGTATTACTTTTGTCCTATAATAGACGGTGTGAGATTGCTCGAAGATATGTGGATTGACAAGGTGCTTTTATTTGCGGCAAAGCAGGTGTTGATGGTAAGGAAGACAAGGAAGAAGCCTTGTGTGACGGATTGGATACATGATGTGTTAATGTTATCGGGGTTTGAGAAGGTGATGTTCCAAAGGCAAGACAGAGGAGATAAATATCTAGCTCTCTGGACACCATTTAATGAATTTTATGGTGAATGAGAACTTGAGGGTTGCCTGAATTTGGTATGTTTTGTTGAATTGGTAGGGAGGATTTAGATGTTGCTCTGGGATCTTTGTGTTGTTTGACTCTGTGTTTTTGTTTGTTTGTCCAGTCTGTGGGAGTGTCTTCGTATTTGTTTGGTGGTGGTGTTTTGTGTACAAAAGATTTATGAATAGGTTAATATGCATATGGAGGAGGAATTTATATTGCCTAAAAGTGATGTTAATGCTCTTGGTATACTGAATTGGCCTTGATATATTTACCTATGTAATATTTTGCAATGGAAATCATATATTGTTGAACTACTTATAACTGTACTGCCGATGCTTTTTGTATTTGAAATCATTAAATAAAAGTTTTTTAAAAAATTTGTAAAAATAGAAGTGAAAGAGAATGAATTGTGAATTGAAGTGGTCCTGCGACGGGTCAAGCAAAATACAGTGCACAGTTGAAAGTCTTTGATGTTGATACAGTAAAGAAAGTTTATGAAAAGTAGATAAATTGGTCCCAGCCCAGCAGAGGAGACTAATTGAAAGCTTTGTGTTAAAGTGGGTCTGATCTCGGTGGAAGAGGACCCAGGGTGAACAGTCAACCACCCGAGAAATTGGATACCTGAAAATCCTGCGAACATTGTGTCAAAGTGGGTCTGAGCCCTGCGGAGGGTGACCCGAGGTGAATAATGAATCACCTGAGAAATTGTGTACTTGTGAAATCCTAAGAAGAAAGGACCTTTAATGTTTGTCGCATCAAGCCCTCTGAAATAAGGGACTTTGAATGGCAAAGAGACTTTGGCACAAAAGGCCTTGATGTGGAGGTTTTGAACTGCATCCTCGTGCTAGAGAAGCCAGAGAGTGTGATAAGCTTGAGTGAGCTGCCTTGTCCAGTGCTGAAAACATGGGGAAGGGAAGCCAACGGCTTGAATATCCTGACATATAATTTCTTGAACACTTTTCTTTTGCATAACCTTGTTTCCCACACTATTTGTATTTAGAGGTAAGGAATGGCAATAGGTTTATTAGTATAGGCCCTTTTATTTTGACGAGACTCCACTGGGACTGCATTATTATTATTTGATGGCCATAGCTTGCTCCAATCTTTAGATTTAGGATTAGATAGGCGTTTTTCAAACCCAATGGAAATTCAATAAACACCCTTGAACTGTGATCACTTTTGTCTGTTTTACTGTTTGATACCATGCCTTCCTTACAGCTATGCAATGACTGACGAGAGCATAATTGGGATTTATTGTTCAAACATTATATTCTGCATGTTAGAAATGAAGCTCTAACACACGGTCTGGGTTTATACTTCAAGTTTGATCATTTATGCCCAACAGTAGTAGTCATGGAAAACATGGTTGGTTGATAGAGACATATTGTAACATCTGGGAAGTTAGTAACTCACTGGCTATTGCCTGTTTTCAAATTAGGTTATAACTAAATCTGACCTTGGGTGGAAATTAAAGTTACACAAAATACACAGACACAGTTGGCCCAAATCACTTTAGCAGTGTGGTGCGGATCAGATTGCACATGTCACAATGTCATTTGTGCATGCATAAACCACATTTCGCATTTGCAAACATACCTTAATTCTGTCCCTGGTTAATAGGTGTATAAATAATAGGTGTGTTTAAATTATCTTTTTCCTTTTATCTTCATATTATGTGCCATATGAACTCTGTTTTGCTAAAAGGAGATGATTCCGGGATCTACCTTCCACCAAAATACCAGCGAAGATGCAAGGTCAACCAGTTGCACTTTAAGCAGGAGAGGGATCTGATGAACGTCCTAAGCATCTGAAAAATAACATTATTTTCTTGTTTACCAAGATGTTTCGGGCGAAGTCTGCAAGGTACCTTTTAAGCAGAATAGCGGTTCTTGTGAATAACATTATCATCTTCTTTGCCAAGGAATCATCCTCTTCTACCAAGCACTTAAGGGCTGTTACCTACAGTCCCCTTCCTTCTTGAACTTACCCAGAGCCGTGCTGCCCTGGCTGCCCTTACTCAGAGCAATGCTACCCTGATTGCACTTGCCCCCTTCCCTCTCCCTGGCACTTCCCCCTCCTCCCTTCCCCTGGAGGGATTTGAACTGTATGAGGAACTTGGACACAAAGCATTGACTTCATTTCCTTGACTGGTTTGGGGTAAATCCATCTGGTAGTTTTTAAACTATTCGACAGAGAAGAGGGTGCCCCGTTCGCCCCAAAATATTTATGTTTCTCCCCTGGTGCTTTGCAGCAGAGGGCCTTTTCAGAAAAGCCAACATTTATTTTTTGCTCAATGCGAGAGATTGGCGTGATAAAACAGGGGAACCCCAAAAGTGTTCAAAAATCTATTTGGAGGAGGAAAAAGGATGCAATTGCATCAGGCTAGAGGATGAAAAGGGTCACCTGGAGTTGGGGTATTCTGGGGAGTCAGTTACAGTACAATTTTTTGGCTTATCGGGGGACTACCAGGAGAATATTACGAGAACCGGAAGATGGTTACACTGCTGTGGGAATCGACATAATCGGAATAGAGTGAGGCAATGCGGCAGGCGGGCAACAATGAGTCATTGTGCCACTGGCCATGGCCGAAGGCTAATAGGCCCCAAAGAAGCGTATTGGTGCAACATGTCCACTGCCCATGGCTGAAGGCCGTGGCGAGCGGACCGCCAAGAAACTATAGTATAGCAAAAGCCTTGAAATTCACTTAAATAAAATTTAGTTAAAATAGAGTTAAGGTGATCAGATTTAACACAACAAAACCCTTGAAATTCAGCAGATGTCAGAAGGGATGACCATTTTAACTCAGCCTCCCTCCGTTCCAAAGACAATGAGCACATTCATATTGAAACAGAAGGGAGTCACAATGACACAAAATGACATCATCAGGGACATTGGCGGGGAAACGCATAGTTGAGATGGTTTGTATTACCAGAAAATATATATGCACATCTAACTGAAGACTGGGGCTCCAGAGGGGCTGCACCTGGGCTACTCTTGCCTAACTTTGGCGTGCCATACTTGTGGTAACTCCCTCCACCTCCCCACAGAGGGCTAACATTGAAAATGAGGTAGAGTTGGATCCTGGCTGGCTCTACACTACAGTTACCAGAATTCCCTGCTGCCACCTCCTGATATATACCAGAGGGATTCGACCCTGCACACCTGCATCCAATCAGCCTCCCAGAGGATGGCTGAGGCATGAAAGCATGCTAGGAGGAGAACATCTCTGGACTGTTTGAACTTACTGCAGCTGGGACCCACAGTAGCGCCCATGCCACCCCTCAAGTTTCATTTGCATATATATACACACACATGTCTCTGTCGTGCCTCCCCCCATCCCCCTTCCCAACGTGAAAAAAGCTGGCTTCAAAAGATAGCTGCCCTTTTAAGACCTTAAGCAATGTTATGGGACTCTTTTACGTGCGTGCGTCCCTCCGCGTGCCAGGCCCACCCTTCACTCCCACGTCACCATGCCCAGTACCTGTTTTTTACCTACTAGGTGGGTTGGGATTTCTGCGCTCTGTGACAACCCAATTTGTTTGGGTGTAACCTTTTTGCTCTCCACTCCCTTTCTTATCCGGATTGGTGCATTTTTTTATTTTTCTTCAGCGTGGTGCCTCCCTCTGACTCATGCCATATACCATGGGTTTCAAGCAATTCATCCATTGTAGGAAGCAGTTCTTGGGGGGCGATCATCCTCATGCCGGTGTCGAATGCTTGGGGAGCTATCACTGGTAAGTTCATACCTATTTTGCTGTGTAATTCACCCGAGGTCTCTACAAAGTCGTCTTCTTTCCATGTCAGAGCTGGGATTGGTACCAAAGGTGAACAGGGACTTAGTAAGGACCAGGAAGGAGGGCGACATTGATAAGCGGCAGACCGTACCTGCAGGTGTGGTATGTGCTTCAGCAATGACCCTCAATACCCAGGTGAATGCTGCAACCCCAGTTCCAGGTTCTTCACAGGACCATTTAGGGGAAGCCCCAGGCATCTACATCTGCGAGTGCCCTGGGTGGGAAACTGCTAGTACCTCTTGGTAGGAAAACGAGTACCTCCAGGTGGGGGTGGCTCCGAAAGCATCCACCGAGTACTGGAGGATTTGTCTGTTCCTGTCAAAATCGTTACAGTACCGGGGAAGAGCTAATTTGCCTCTGATAACAAACACACAGGCTAGATTAGCCTTAATGAGGCAATATCTTCAAGGTTCGAATTGGTGCCGACTCGGTCTCCTGTAACTGCATTGGTACCCAATTTGGTTACTGCAAACACATCTTAAAATCTTTAGTACCAAAGAGAAGCAAAAAAATCTCTCGAAGGAGGTACAAAGAAAATTCTCGGTTGGTACCGGCCGCTGTACTGACTTCTCTGAAAAGACATAAGAAAAATAAATTACCAATGGAGAGATGCAAGGAAAATGCATCGGTACTGACAGTTCACGATGAACATGCAGATCCCATTTCTGATTCTGAATTTGATCCATCAACATTCTTTACAGTACCACCAGAGGAACTGTTTGGCACTGCAGTGAGGTGGAAGACCTTGGAGATTTTGCCCCACTTTTCTCCAGAAGCTTAGGATATTCTGGCTGAACCGAATCAATCTACACCACAATTGGTGTTGACAAATATTCAGGTATCAAGACCTGTGATATTTAACATTTATTACTCCATAAATATAATACACCAGCTGGATAAAGTAGACTCTTCTACATCGCCTATGAGAATATAGGAAGATCAAGGAGTACCCTCTGAAATGGCAAAGTACATCACAGTTATGGTACTTGAGATTTGTAAGAGGATTCAATTCAGCACTACAGCCAAGTCAACGCCTAGTCTAGAATACTGAATGAAAACCCTTATTGATATATCTTTATGTCCAGTTCATGCGTTCTGGATGACTACCCCTATATAACACCCCTCTCTTGGAATCCTCCTGACCCCACTGAGCCAAGAAGTAGTTCTGTTTTGCAAATTAAAAGGTTTATTTGAGAAGTAAAGCAATATATATCTATCACACTTTATAATAAATTAATAATTGAATATCACACTTAATCTGATATGATAAAGATTAACAACGGAGAATCTGGCACTAGCACACTTCTTTATAATCACTAAGGAGTTGACATGAAATGGATAAGATAGCACACTGGTAAATAGGGACAGAAGAATAATGTGGAAGAGAATGTTTTATAGGGTTCAAGGAAATGCAAGGTTGAATGAATGAAATGCAGTATAGAAAATACTCAATATGATTTCAACAAAACAATGTAATCACTTTTCTCTGGCAATTCACCCCCCCCCCTTTTATGCTATGCAAGGAAATGGAAGGAAGGCACACAGTTCTCAGAGATACAATCAAATGTGATTCAGTTCACCCAGCAACTTAGACTACAGACGTTGAAAACACAGGCAAAATGCTTTGATATGTGCTGGCAATGGAGTGAAAATATGTTAAAATGCTTTTAATTCCCTCTAGAGGTTCAGGGTGAGTGGTATCTAGTTAATATTAGCTCAGGCTCACTCTAGCAGTGATGCAGGGATAGTTTTTATGAGGCAAACGATTTTTTTCAGAGGAAAGCAAAAGCAGCTATCTTTTTGCAAGTGGAGAAATTTTCAAATCGCGGCAAAATTCGCGAATGCGCCGGGCGCTATTACAGAGGAACTACAAGGACTATCACTATCGTTTTGGGGTCCTAAGAAAGCCTAGGATCTCAGCTTCCAGATGAAAGTTACTGCAAGTCTCTAGCACAAACGGTCACGGAGATATGAGCGATTAAATAAAGGTCGTTTTTCAGATTTGAAATTTTAAAGTTCAAAAAGACAAGTGCAGCTTGCAACTAGAAAATGACAGGTGACAGCTTTGCAAATGACAGGTGACAGTTAGGAGACAGTTCTACTTAGATTAAACTAGATTGAATTATATTATTTTAACTAGGAGATTGGTTCTGCACAGTTTTCTAGGTACTCACACTATATTCTTGAGTGAAATGGGCCTCGCCATGGATCTGGTCAGGTTTTAGACGGGACTCTGGTCTCTGCACTTCACAGTGATCTGGGTCTGCTCTCTCTCTGGATTCTGAAGATTGAGGGATTTAAAGTCTGGATCTTTCTGCACAGCTTTCTCTGGAGATTGATGGAGGTAAAGTATGGATTTTCCCGGCAGAGCTTCCAGCTGCAAATGGATTTGAAAGTCCCTATCTGTCCTGTCTCTCTGCTTTTATGTGTTTTTAAAATGGGTGTGTGTGAGCAGCATCACTAGCCAGCCCCTCTCCACTTATCATTGGCCAAGCTTTCATTTCTCCCCTGATTGGGGAAGGAACTGTGAGTTAGAGCGATGTCATTTTATGGCTTGCAGAGAGGACACTCCCCTGTCAAATTGCACATAATCTATATTTGATAAAAAAAAACATATTTGCAGAGGTACATATTGTTTTAAAATTACACGCACCCCTCACATATCACAGGAGGTATCCGCTGTTCAAACTCTGCTCTCCCTGGGAGCTTGCATTCAGAAATGGCAATATTTTGCACTTTTTAACTGGTTTGCAATACCGTACATTACCCCAAATTTATTTTACGACTGCCGCCAATAAAACATTTGCCTGAGTCAGGACAGGGCTTTGTTCAGAGCTCCTGTATTCTGTGGGGCTCCCCTTAATTCAATTATCAGAGAGATGGCATATCCTTAGTGTGGCCAGCAAAAGGCAGATAGGCCTGGGAACACAGCTGTGACTCAAGTTTCACTCCTGATGGGGGTGGCTGGTGGGCAGAATTCAGTTCCTTAAGCCAGGTTTCAGATAAAATGTCACTTTTTGTTTCCCAGTTTAAGTCAAGACAATTTTTTTACATATGCAGCTAGAATGCTGATTCTAAGTTCAAAACTATGACATTTAAACAATTGCAACCTATGTGACACTCAAAAGTAGGTCACTCAGTCAATTTAAACATTTAGATTTTTTTAGTGTCTTTTCAGTCCAAATTTACTTAAACTGCTGAAATCCACAGCTCAGCCAGTCTTGTTATAAACCTTCAAGTCACTTCAGAATATAACTTTACATTGTATCCACCTCTCAGTAAGTCTTTCTTTGGCTTGCTTTGGGTTCATTTATTCAGTTTTCTACAAAAAAGTAAAATCTGGTGGTTTTAAAACGCTGGCTTTCTGATAGTGGTGAGTACTGGTACTGCACCCCTTTTTGGGATTTAAGAAAATGAATTCCCAACAGTTATGGGTTTGCTTTTGGCAATCAGCATTGCCACTCCCAATGGTTTCAGACTACTGTGTGGGTAGTCCAATGGTGGTTTAGGCAGTTTCCTTCTGTGCCCATAACATCGGCAAAAATGAGTGGCAGCCTATACTTCATGCATTTCCCTGTGCATTTTCTGGGAAGCTCTGGCCATCATGATGTTTTCCATGTCAGTACTGCACAGTTTTGAGGTAGTGCTCGGATGCATGGGTAAATACATCCCACAAGCCCCCCTCTTGCGATGGCCATTCGGTTTCACTGATGGGACTCGCAAGACCCGGGATGTTTCCTCATCTTCTTCCAATAGATGGCACAGTTCAGCATCTTTTCCTCCATCCGGTACTGGTCGATCGGTTCTCCTCGCCGGTCCTGATGGGAAGATTGGGCGGTACCCCGGGCCCGTTGCGTCTCTGCTCCCGGTCTCCGGATCGTCCTCCTTGTCCCGTCTCCAGGTTTTCTTTCTCCTAGGACGACAAAGGAAGAGTGGCAATACCTATTCATAGACATTTTTCCACCACTGTTGAGATAGTGGGGCAGCATATGCATTTCATCATAACGAAACATTACATTCTTATTTTGAAAAAAAAACAGTATAACTAAGAGACAGTTTCATGCAAATCACAATATTTTAGAGACTAGATGTGGTATGTTTTATGGTTGGAACTGAATTAATCTGAGACAGTACCCGCTAGGATTCCAGAGGATTCCTCCAGTTGTTGCAGAGTGTGCCTGGGATGCCAACATTTCAACTGGTTTATGTGGACCCACTTGTCTTCCCCCGCTGCCAAAGGACCTTTGGGGATGTGGATTTTGTAGGCCACAGGGGAGATCTTGTCGATGATCTCAAAGGGTCCCTTCCACGTAGGCAAAAATTTCCGCTGTTTTGCCTGGTTTCTTTGGAAGTTGTATAGATAGACCCGGTCCCCCACCTGATATTCCTTCCTGGAAGTTTTCAGGTCATAATGGGTCTTCATGCTATCAGCTGATCTTTCTAGATTCCGCTGAGCGTAAGCAAAAGCATGTTGGAGGTGTTTCCTTAAATTCTCCACATACTCATGAGTAGTGGAGGCATTTATCAGTGTCTGCTCTTGCGTCCTGTAGAGCAAATGCTGAGGAAGCCCCATCTTGCGCCCAGTCATCAACTCAAATGGTGACATTTTGGTTGCAGATGAAGGGGTAGATCTGATGGCCATTAGGACCAGAGGTAATCGGATATCCCAACTTGGCCCAGAATCTGCCACAAACTTTTTTAAGATGCTCACAATTGTCCGGTTATATCTCTCTACTGCCCCAGAAGAAGCTGATCTATAAGCAATATGCAACTTCCTTTTGACCCCCAGTATCTCCCACATCTTTGTCATTACTTCACTGGTGAAGTGGCTACCCCTGTCTGACTCAATCCTTTGAGGTAGACCAAAACGGGAAAAGATGTGGTTAATCATCAGGGCAGCTGCGGTTTCTGCCTTGCAATTTGGGGCTGGGAGACATTCCACCCACTTGGTAAACAAGCATGTCACAGTCAACATGTACTTATTCCCCCTAGCAGAGCGAATCAGGGGGCCTACAAAGTCGATTTGTAAATCTGACCATGGCAGTGTCATCCCCCTCTTTTGGAGAGGCGCACGGTGCGTGAGGGATGATGGCTGAAATTGTGCACACACAAGACACCCCTTCAAGTATTGGTCGAGGTCCTGCCCCATGTGTGGCCAGTATGCAACCCCTCTTAAGATTTCCAATGTTGTGTGAAACCCCCTATGACCGGCGGTGGCCGCATCATGGGCGTGACTTAACATCAGGCTTCGGAATGAGGTAGGAACCACCCACTGATCGTGGCCAGCTTTGGATTTCCTTACCAGCAAACCGTCTTGGATTCGGAACATTTTTGGACATTTCATCAACACTCTTAGGTCCTCTTTCCCAATGTAATCGGTATCCGTCAGGGGAAAGTTCTCAGGGTCCTCAAGGTGTTGGTAAAATTTACCAATTATTGGATCCCCCTTCTGAGCGGTAATTAAATCAGCATCAGGGGTCTCCCTACTCCATTGTGCAATTGAAAGGTCGTTGTGAGCATTTGTCTGGGACCTAGTGATAGCAGTGACCTGGACTTCCCCCAACAGGGACTCAATCTCAATTAGATCCCCTTGGATGGCCCCGGTTTTGGCCAGCTGATCAGCCAAGTCGTTTCCAGTTTTGTCTGGTCCCTCTACTTTGGAATGACCCTTGATCTTTTTCCAATAGATGGTCATCTCATTCGAGGTGACCAGATCGTCAATGTTTTGGATCAACTTCCCATGTTTCAAGGGTTTGTTGTTAGCACACAACATTCCTCTGGTTTTCCAATTAACCAGGTGCTCCACGAACCCGTTCCGTACATAATCAGAATCTGTGATTATGACCAGTTCGTGGAGTTGATGCTGGACAGCAGTGAGGATGGCCTGATGCACAGCCATCAATTCTGCCACCTGACTACTTCGGGGACCAATTTTGTATCCAGCGGAGGGTTCTGGGGACTCATTCACCCATGCATTCCCTACGCCGGCCACCAGTTCTTTCTCCCCGTTGTTGTCAACATGGTAAGAGCATCCATCCACATAGACAGTGGGCATTCCCTCACACTTGTCCTCTTCAAAGACTTTGTGGGGGGAATTACGGTATGCCTCCATGTTGTCCTTGATTTTCAGACTTTCGTCCTCGAGACAGTTTTCTCTGGCACAATCATGCAAGTCAGCCAGACCTTGCGCGAGGGAACTCTTCTTGTTTTGGCCATATCTGACCTCCACAGGAAAGCCTTGCATTGACAGAATCCAGGAAGTAATTCGGGAATTACTCACATTTCCGGCCCGGATTCTGTCACTTTGGAGATATTGCAGAGGCTGGTGTGGAGTCTCCACTATGATGTGTTCCCCCTGGATAAACGGGCGGTAATTCTTCAATGCCCACACCGTTGCCAGGAGTGCCTTCTCACAATCGTTGAATTTTTCCTCCACAGAGGATACAGTTTTGCTCGCATAGGAGATTACTTTATTGACCTTGTCACGCTTTTGGTATAATACTGCCGTCAAGCACGTATTAGCGAACCCCGTCTCCAGGAAGAACTCCTTGTTTCTGACAGGGTAAGCTAGGCAAGGCGCTTGTGAGAGGCTTCTCTTGAGTTGTCTTACTGCCTCGGCTTGTTCTGGACCCCATTCCCACTTGACCCCCCCTTCAGGAGATGAATCAGGGGTCTGGTGATCTCTGCGTAGCCCTCAATGAACTTTCTGCTGTAATTAGTCAGTCCAAGGAGGCTCCTTAGTTCCCGCAGAGTTGTGGGGTCTTTCAGTTTCTGAAGTGCTTCCACTTTCTTTTCCTGGGGACAGAGACCCTGAGGAGTAATCTCATGCCCCAAGAAATTAACACGGGTTCTACACCACTGTGCTTTCTGAAAGGAAAGTTTTTCTCCGGCGGCTCTCAACTGGGTCAGAACATAACGGATCTCCGCTATGTGTTCCTCCACAGATGAACTTTTGATGAGGACATCATCTACATAAGCCAGGTTACCCCTTGCACCCAGGTCGGGCATGGCCTTATGTAGGAAAATATTGAACTCATTACCGGAGTTAAGGTATCCGAAGGGCGTCCGGGTCCATGTATACTGTTGGCCCCCAAAGGTAAAAGCCAGTTTGTATTGGTCCTCCCTACTGACAGGCACAGTCCAGTATCCATTGGTCAGGTCTATTGCAGTGAATACCTGTGACCCCTGAATCTGGGCCAGCCCTTGGTCAATGTAGGGCAGAGGCCATCGGGAAGTATGGACCCGTTTGTTGAGCTCCCTGAGGTCAGCGCAGAGTCTCCACTGGCCGTTTGGCTTCAATATTCCCAGCACCGGATTATTGAAGGTGCTGTGGACTGGACGGATTATTCCCCGGGACTCAAGGTTCTTAATTATTTCAGTAAGGGACTCCATTGATGCGAGAGGCAAGCGATATTGCTTCACAAACACAGGAGTCATGCCAGGGTCCGTGGGGATTGTTGTTGTGTGGATGTCAGTGCGACCACAGTCATATGAGTCTACCGCAAAGAGATCTTGGAAATCCAAGAAAACTTGTTTCAACTTTTGCTTTTGTTCCAGAGTCGCACAGGCATCAGCTAGGTTGACTCTCTCTTCCACCATCTGCCTGAAGCCTGGAAAGACTTCTGGTTTGGCTATTTCAGCGGCCTCCTCCAGCTGGGTGGAGAAGTCCCTGGTCAGAGTGCTGATTTGGACTGGAGGCTTCAGGTGGGAAAGGCAGCCCTCATGGACCTGGAAAATCACCTCATCCCTCCTGAAGTCACAAGTCACATCTTCCTTACCATAGGGGCAGGAAGTGTACACCAGGAAGTTCCCCCCATGCCGGGTAAAAATCCTGTCTGGTGTTGTTTTGTCCTCACTGTCACTGTCAAAACAGTCCTTGGGGATTGGTCCTAACAGTTCATTTACTAGGTCGATGGAAAAATGTCGGTCATCAAACGCCATTCCAATAATGGTGCCTGCGGCTAGAGTAATACTCTTTAAGTCGCTGTTATCCACCTCTATTGGAATGGTGTCATGTTCTATGTTGACTAATGGAGTTGGGTGTACCCCTAACCCTTGCTGTTGGAGAGAAGCATTTAGATGTATGTAAGCATCAGGGTTTTTCAACTCTTGTCCCCTTTTAACTTTCACTTCCAGGGATAATTGTCCGGTCCTTTCTGGGATGGTGACTTCCTCTTTGATCTGAATCTCAACTGCATAAGGTAGCAATTGAGCTGACCTAAATGCTTTTTCTGGATCATCAAAGCCCATGGGATTATCCGCTAATCGGGACCAAGCTTTGAAGTTTATTAGGTCCAAACTAATGGCAAAGCGATTGAGAATGTCACTGCCTAAGTAAAAGGCGGCAGGGACGTCTCGCACAACCCAACAATTGTGGACTATGCTCTTGTTGCCAATGGAGATTTTGAGCATACACCTGCTTGGCAGGAGATGTTTGGAATTAGGTGCTTCCAGGTCCATTTCCCATTTGTCTATCAGTTTGAATGTGGGAATGGCTGGATCTTTTGGGAGTTGGCGGAACATGGCTTCGCTGATGAAGCTCTTACCATTGTTCACGCACACTCGAGCGAGAACAGAGTCCTTCCCATCATTTAACTGAACAGGGATGAACAAATGCTCTCCAATTTGCTGAATATCAGCCAGGCTCTGAGCTGATTTCACATCTTTCTGGACTATAGGAGTGGGAGTTTCTGATTGTGGATTAGTATAGAATCACAGAGTGTTTCCTTCCAGCGTGAGTACCACTTTAGACTGGAAGGAAGGTTGATTTTCAGAAATAGAGATGACCCTCCACCACCAGTCTCTTGTCCTACTGCTATTACGGTCACGTCTGGAATTTGGCCATTCTGGAAGTGAAATTCTACTTGGTCAGATTTTTGTTCAACCATGTGGCAGGTGCCGTTTAAACTAACATGGTTGACACTCTGTTTTAATTTTATTGGTCGGCTAGTCTGGGTCCAGAGGACCATTTTTACACAATCTATTAGGGGTGACAACCTTCTCAGGAGGTCATTCCCCAGTAAACAAGGGGTGTCCTCTGGAGTCACAACTATGACTGGGTGTTTCAACTTGTGTCGCCCAATTTTAATGTCTAAGTCTGCCGTCCCCTCGACAGGAATTTCCTTCCCGTCAAAGTTCTGGAGTTGTCCAGGAAGTGAGGTGAGAGGAATTTGGTAATTCTCTCCCCTTCCTGCATTCAGTTCATCAAAGGCCCTTCTGGACAGAAGGATAGCTTGAGATCCCGTGTCCACCAGCGCTGAAATTGTACCCTGCCCCTGTACTTGTACCGGGGCATAGTATCTTCCCTCCTTCTCCTCAAGGGGGCACAGATAATGCACATTTTTGGACAACTGGTGGGCTAACTTTCTGGTTTTGGACATCGCTAGCGAAGAGATTTGGGCAGAATTCTGTGGAGAGCCTTGGGAATCTGAAAGAAAAAGTTGGCAACTGGAGATCAGAGCCATTTTGGGTTCCCCTGGCTCCGGTTCTGGGCCGCCCCCCCCCTTTTTGGAGGCAGTCACCAGGATGGGTTTGAACCAGGGGATTTTCTTGCTGTTGGTTCTGGGATGAGATAGTGGGCGGCGGTAGCTCAGTCTCCACATCTCCCCAGTCTGGATTTGCATCCCTAGGGACCCATTTTTCTTTGGGAGGAGTTCCCCCCTCTCTGAAGGAGAAGATCCTTTTCCCAGGATCCTCTGAGGATCCCTCTCCCTCAAATTGGAAGACCTGTACCTCCTCCTCAAACTGAGTCTGTTTGGGTCTTTTGTTTCTCCTACCCCCCCTCTGCTCCTTAGGAGGCAGACTTTCAGGGGCAAGAGATTTTGTTTCCGGTTCCTGGGTTTCCAGGGGCTGTTTACAAGTGAGGAAGGAAGCTTCCTCCAAGGCTTTACACCCCCCTTCCCTTTGTGCCTCCTCCCTGGGAACCAGTGAGTTATCGGGGTGCTGCCCCCGTCATTGTTCTGGGGCACCAGATCCAGAGTTGGTTGCGTTCTGCGCCGGCATGCCGATCTGAGGGTTCTGCTGAGCCTTCAGTATATGACCCAGATCCCGCGCCATGTTTTGAATCTGGCGCTCTAACTGGGAAACCCGCTCAGGCTGATACGGGGCCCTGTTTTCTCCCCTGGGCTGATCCCGGGAAGGGTAGCTGTCCCTCCTCTGGTAATACCCCGGGTTGGGAAGATTTGGGTACCCCTCCACCCTTGGCCTCCCCTCTCCCGGATTAGGTTGTCTGGGCTCAGGGAATTGGGGAAAGAAGGATGGATGATTTTGGGGTTGGAAATTGGGTGGATACCTGGGGAAAAAGTTCTGCCCAGGATTTGGAGAATTTCTGCCCTCCTGTGGGAAGTTGGGAGGGAAGTTCCCTGGGTTAGGTGCTTAGCTGGATCCCCCCCCTTGGGCTGGAGGAGTCCACACATAACCCAGGATGGGTCGATTTCCCTTGTAACGGGGACTTACATAATCAGGAGAGCGAGGGACCCCATTTGTGGGGCTGCCTCCCTGGCTCCCTGTCTGTGACTGGCCCGAGGACCTTCTGGGCCTAGCATTATTAGGTGCAGGTAGTTTTTTAGGCCCCCCCATCTCCAACTGTAAAACGGGGGTGACCTTTACCTCTGCCACCTTGGCAGCAGCAGGGGTGCTGTTGGCTTTGGGGTTTTTCTGAGCATTATTTTTGCTATCTACCGGTTTCTGCACCTCATAGATCCGGGTAGCCTGTTCAAGGACCCAGTCTAAAGATCTTTTCTCGTGAAAATCCCTCACGAGCTGGGTCATTATGTATTTGGGCAAGGCATGAAAAAATGTATTGATGAATTCTCTACTGTCTGTGCGCACCCTTCTGGTGGTCTGCGCAAAAGCACGTTTCAGTTCTTGCACAAATTCTTGTGGGGCCTGATCCTCCCCACATTGCAAATTGTAGGCTGCCTTGCGAGCCTCTTGAGGATTTCTATGAATGGAAAAATGTTTCAAGATGGCCGCCTTATAGGTGGACCATCTTAAATGATTTTGGTCCTCCAGCCCCGCAAAGAAACTGGAGTATTCCGGGGAGAAGGTCCACTTTACATATTGAATACAGCTTTGGCTGTCCTTCAAATGGAAAGTCTCCATCATTTGCTCAAACAACTCTAAGTGCTCCCAAACAGAATACTTAGCGTTCTTATGGTAAGGCGTGATGACGCTCCTGATCGCCTTAATCTGCTTTAAGGGTTCCTTAAGCAAGGCCCTTTTTGCCTTATTGGCCTTTTTGGTTCGGGTAACTCTTGTCCATTCATCCTCTGACTCAGAGGCACTGCTCCCAGAGGTTCCCGTCAGATCTTCCAGGTTTTCCCGGATTCTGCGAGCCTGGGAATGGCTGGCAGAATGTGGGGACCTGGTCTCCTGTTTCCTGTACCGCTCAGAGGAGTCTTCAGATCCCTCCTTGCTGCCAGGATTTGCTGGGTACCCCCCCCCCCCACTGACCTAACTGGGCAGAGGTTTTCAGGATGCCCTTAATGGGCCTACTCTCCTGGGGTTCCCCACTGAACTGTACTGTACTTGGGTGCCCATACCCGGATGCCCACCCCTCCATTCCTGAGTGGTACTGGCCTATGAGCCCGATACTTTTAGCTGGATAGTAATCTGCCATCCCTGTGGCCCTGTGCTCATGTGCGCCAGGGGACATGGGGGTGGTAGAGTCCAGGGACTGGGAGAGATGAAGGCCCCTGGTGTTAGGGCTCCTGAGGTTATGGTCAGGAGTCTCTCTTTCCCAGTGGACCTCATCTCTATCCGCCCCTGCTCCCTGTTGCAATGCAAGAGCCTGCATTTGTGCTTTCAGTTCCTCAGTCAAGGCCTTACTAGACTCTATCAGTCTCTCCTGCATCGCTACCTGTTGTTGGAGCCTATCATTGTGTTGACAGAGGGCCTCATTTTCCCTCTGTGCTTCCTGGTTGGTCCTGGAGAACTGGGCCAGTCTTTGCTGCAGGAGGTTTACCTCCTGAGTCCCATCCCTACCGGCCTGCTCCTTTCTTGCCAGAGCATCTTCCACCCTTCTGGTGTGCTCTACCAAGTTCTGGTTTTCTTTTTGGAGGTCACCCAGCCCCTGGAGGGCCAGGTGATTTTCTTCAATTTCCTTTTTTAAGTGGCAGACTTCCTGGCCTAAAGTGTCTCTTTCCTGACTGAGAGCCTGCATCTGTGCTGCCAGGTCGTCCCTCTGCCTTTGAAGGGCACCAGCTTTCCGGCGCTCTTCATCAAACTCTGCCTGGGTATCCAGGTCTTTCAGAATCAGTTTATTGCTTTCTGCCTTTTCCCTATCTAGGTGGCCTTGCAGGGTGACTACCTGCTCAGCACATACCCTGTTGAAGTCCAGTTGTTGCTCCAGCTTTTTCTGGCTTTGCAGTAGGGAGTCCAAACCTTCTTGGTGTTCCTTCTGCAAGGCCCGAAATCTGGTATCCTGTTCTGACTTTTCCTTTTGCAGCACATCCATATCCTCCTTTATTTTAGTGATGTACTGTCTGGTCTCATTTTCTGACTCCTGGCTTCTGTGCAGCCTTTGCTCAGAAGAGTCCAGATCAGATTGGGCCTTCTCTAACGCCATCTGTTGCCTTTTTGCCAGATCATGGCCTTCAGCACATTTATTCTGTATGGCTCCCATATATAAATATAAATATGCCGCTATCCTAACAATCTTGTCGTGTTCATCTTTGGCCTTAGGAGCCATATATAGTTCACTCAGGGCCAGATGTAATGGACCCTGATCTCTCCATAAGTCTGACCCTGTTTCAGTGGCCTGTCGCGTGATGGCCTGCAACCAGGCCTCCTGGCCCTGCTCAGCCCATTCACCTCTCACAAATAGTTTATGTAAGAAGTGCTCTCTGGCTATTTTCATATCTACCAAGGTCGTCATTCTAGAGATTGGTCTCTGTCCTGACTTACAGAAGTTTGTATTTTATTTTTGCAAAACAGACCTTTTCCTAAGAGCGTTCCTTTGAGGAGTGCTTTACAGCGTAACACAGCGTGGTGATCCGCTTTCTGCCTTTTCCCTATCTAGGTGGCCTTGCAGGGTGACTACCTGCTCAGCACATACCCTGTTGAAGTCCAGTTGTTGCTCCAGCTTTTTCTGGCTTTGCAGTAGGGAGTCCAAACCTTCTTGGTGTTCCTTCTGCAAGGCCCGAAATCTGGTATCCTGTTCTGACTTTTCCTTTTGCAGCACATCCATATCCTCCTTTATTTTAGTGATGTACTGTCTGGTCTCATTTTCTGACTCCTGGCTTCTGTGCAGCCTTTGCTCAGAAGAGTCCAGATCAGATTGGGCCTTCTCTAACGCCATCTGTTGCCTTTTTGCCAGATCATGGCCTTCAGCACATTTATTCTGTATGGCTCCCATATATAAATATAAATATGCCGCTATCCTAACAATCTTGTCGTGTTCATCTTTGGCCTTAGGAGCCATATATAGTTCACTCAGGGCCAGATGTAATGGACCCTGATCTCTCCATAAGTCTGACCCTGTTTCAGTGGCCTGTCGCGTGATGGCCTGCAACCAGGCCTCCTGGCCCTGCTCAGCCCATTCACCTCTCACAAATAGTTTATGTAAGAAGTGCTCTCTGGCTATTTTCATATCTACCAAGGTCGTCATTCTAGAGATTGGTCTCTGTCCTGACTTACAGAAGTTTGTATTTTATTTTTGCAAAACAGACCTTTTCCTAAGAGCGTTCCTTTGAGGAGTGCTTTACAGCGTAACACAGCGTGGAAATCCGACCGGATATGTGTATCTGGTCAGCTGGCACGCTGTATTAATCTGCACAAATGGTAGATCTAACCCAAACGTCCGTCACAAGCCCCCAATTTGTAAGAGGATTCAATTCAGCACTACAGCCAAGTCAACGCCTAGTCTAGAATACTGAATGAAAACCCTTATTGATATATCTTTATGTCCAGTTCATGCGTTCTGGATGACTACCCCTATATAACACCCCTCTCTTGGAATCCTCCTGACCCCACTGAGCCAAGAAGTAGTTCTGTTTTGCAAATTAAAAGGTTTATTTGAGAAGTAAAGCAATATATATCTATCACACTTTATAATAAATTAATAATTGAATATCACACTTAATCTGATATGATAAAGATTAACAACGGAGAATCTGGCACTAGCACACTTCTTTATAATCACTAAGGAGTTGACATGAAATGGATAAGATAGCACACTGGTAAATAGGGACAGAAGAATAATGTGGAAGAGAATGTTTTATAGGGTTCAAGGAAATGCAAGGTTGAATGAATGAAATGCAGTATAGAAAATACTCAATATGATTTCAACAAAACAATGTAATCACTTTTCTCTGGCAATTCACCCCCCCCCTCCTTTTATGCTATGCAAGGAAATGGAAGGAAGGCACACAGTTCTCAGAGATGCAATCAAATGTGATTCAGTTCACCCAGCAACTTAGACTACAGACGTTGAAAACACAGGCAAAATGCTTTGATATGTGCTGGCAATGGAGTGAAAATATGTTAAAATGCTTTTAATTCCCTCTAGAGGTTCAGGGTGAGTGGTATCTAGTTAATATTAGCTCAGGCTCACTCTAGCAGTGATGCAGGGATAGTTTTTATGAGGCAAACGATTTTTTTCAGAGGAAAGCAAAAGCAGCTATCTTTTTGCAAGTGGAGAAATTTTCAAATCGCGGCAAAATTCGCGAATGCGCCGGGCGCTATTACAGAGGAACTACAAGGACTATCACTATCGTTTTGGGGTCCTAAGAAAGCCTAGGATCTCAGCTTCCAGATGAAAGTTACTGCAAGTCTCTAGCACAAACGGTCACGGAGATATGAGAGATTAAATAAAGGTCGTTTTTCAGATTTGAAATTTTAAAGTTCAAAAAGACAAGTGCAGCTTGCAACTAGAAAATGACAGGTGACAGCTTTGCAAATGACAGGTGACAGTTAGGAGACAGTTCTACTTAGATTAAACTAGATTGAATTATATTATTTTAACTAGGAGATTGGTTCTGCACAGTTTTCTAGGTACTCACACTATATTCTTGAGTGAAATGGGCCTCGCCATGGATCTGGTCAGGTTTTAGACGGGACTCTGGTCTCTGCACTTCACAGTGATCTGGGTCTGCTCTCTCTCTGGATTCTGAAGATTGAGGGATTTAAAGTCTGGATCTTTCTGCACAGCTTTCTCTGGAGATTGATGGAGGTAAAGTATGGATTTTCCCGGCAGAGCTTCCAGCTGCAAATGGATTTGAAAGTCCCTATCTGTCCTGTCTCTCTGCTTTTATGTGTTTTTAAAATGGGTGTGTGTGAGCAGCATCGCTAGCCAGCCCCTCTCCACTTATCATTGGCCAAGCTTTCATTTCTCCCCTGATTGGGGAAGGAACTGTGAGTCAGAGCGATGTCATTTTATGGCTTGCAGAGAGGACACTCCCCTGTCAAATTGCACATAATCTATATTTGATAAAAAAAAAACATATTTGCAGAGGTACATATTGTTTTAAAATTACACGCACCCCTCACATATCACAGGAGGTATCCGCTGTTCAAACTCTGCTCTCCCTGGGAGCTTGCATTCAGAAATGGCAATATTTTGCACTTTTTAACTGGTTTGCAATACCGTACATTACCCCAAATTTATACACATGTGCGCGAGGAGTATGGACATTAATTGATGAAGTGTCAGATTTTTCACATGCACACATTTTGAGTAATATCCTCTTTTCCGCTAAAACCCCCCTGAACATGCCACCGGTTCTAAAAACCTCTTAAAATGTGGGCAGAAAAATCACAAGAATTATGGTGTCATTTATAAAATTTTCACATGTCCGTACTATGAGTTATTCATCTTTTTAGAGTTATGTTCTGGCCCCAAAGGGGTGTGGTTTTCCTCCAGCACAAGGTTGAATTTCTGGTTTTTCCAGTTCTGCGAAGCCAGCTTGCTCTCACAGGCAGTGCCCCTCCCCTTTGCTTCAGGAGGAAGCTACTTTTACGACTGCCGCCAATAAAACATTTGCCTGAGTCAGGACAGGGCTTTGTTCAGAGCTCCTGTATTCTGTGGGGCTCCCCTTAATTCAATTATCAGAGAGATGGCATATCCTTAGTGTGGCCAGCAAAAGGCAGATAGGCCTGGGAACACAGCTGTGACTCAAGTTTCACTCCTGATGGGGGTGGCTGGTGGGCAGAATTCAGTTCCTTAAGCCAGGTTTCAGATAAAATGTCACTTTTTGTTTCCCAGTTTAAGTCAAGACAATTTTTTTACATATGCAGCTAGAATGCTGATTCTAAGTTCAAAACTATGACATTTAAACAATTGCAACCTATGTGACACTCAAAAGTAGGTCACTCAGTCAATTTAAACATTTAGATTTTTTTAGTGTCTTTCAGTCCAAATTTACTTAAACTGCTGAAATCCACAGCTCAGCCAGTCTTGTTATAAACCTTCAAGTCACTTCAGAATATAACTTTACATTGTATCCACCTCTCAGTAAGTCTTTCTTTGGCTTGCTTTGGGTTCATTTATTCAGTTTTCTACAAAAAAGTAAAATCTGGTGGTTTTAAAACGCCGGCTTTCTGATAGTGGTGAGTACTGGTACTGCACCCCTTTTTGGGATTTAAGAAAATGAATTCCCAAAAGTTATGGGTTTGCTTTTGGCAATCAGCATTGCCACTCCCAATGGTTTCAGACTACTGTGTGGGTAGTCCAATGGTGGTTTTAGGCAGTTTCCTTCTGTGCCCATAACATCGGCAAAAATGAGTGGCAGCCTATTCTTCATGCATTTCCCTGTGCATTTTCTGGGAAGCTCTGGCCATCATGATGTTTTCCATGTCAGTACTGCACAGTTTTGAGGTAGTGCTCGGATGCATGGGTAAATACATCCCACAGATTGTGCTATCTGAACCTTTCCTAAATGTGTTAGCACAATGGATTAAGGATAGGATGGGGCCTCCGGAGGTCCTGCAAAAGGTTGGGTTCTAATGAAACACCACTTCTGAAATTCCTCTAATGGCTCCCGTTTGCTGCAAGGTCCAACTTCAAGACCTTCTGCATTGTCCACAAGGCTTTCTTGGTGCGGGGCCCGCACTACATCCAACTCTCTCTTCCTAAACACCTTTCTTCTCGAGCCCTTTGCTCAGCCACCTCCAACTCTTGGAGAGTCAGACGCTTCTCCAGGCAGAGAGTGGGGGGACAATCTCTCTCCTCTGCAGGTGCCTCAACCTGGAATGGCCTCCCTGTCCCTCTCAAACTTGAGCTGGACCTCCTGATGTTCCGGAAGCAGCTAAAGGTTTTGCTTTTCACCTCTGCTGTCTCTCTCTCTTTTTCCCCTGCTTACCCATATGTCTGCTGCACTGACTGGTTGCGTGGCTACCCTCAGAGTCTCAATGGGTACCAAGCTCCTCCATGACCAGTAGCCCCTGCACTGCCTCTGGGCCTACTGTGCACTTAGGGGGTGTCACTCGAATCCTACAGTCCCCTGCCTCCTTGCACTTACCCAGAGCTGCGCTGCCCTGGCTGCACTTAACCAGAGCAATGCTGCCTTGAATGCACTATCCCTTCCCTCCCACTAGCACTTTTCCCTCTTCCTCAATCCCCTGCACTTTCGTTATCGCACTTGCACTAGCTGAATGACACAAGGCCTGCTAAGATTGTTTGTTTTGTCCTCCCTCTGTCTTCCCACACCTTGAAACACTTGTGTGCAGGCGTGTTATAAATGACTTGTCATATCATATGATATTACCTACAACAACACTGGTAATCACCGATGAAGGGGAAGCTGCTCCTCCGAACAATAAGCAGAAAGTGTCGAGAGACACAGACACTGATTCAGATGGGGAACATCTATCCATTTCACCTTCATGATTTCACAAGATTTTGGCAAAGGCCATGCATGCTCTGGAGATTGTGCCAAAGGACAAACCGCAGACTTCTGGTGTGTTTGGGAAATTGCCTTATCAGCAGGCAAAGTAGTTATTACCAATGTAAAAATCTGTGATGGAAGAAGCATTAAGTCATTGGGATAAACCCCACTCGGACTCACATGTTTCCAAAGCACTGAACGCTAAATATAAGGTCCCAAAGGTAGAGCCATTTGTACTAATGGGGAACCTACCGACTCAGTCTTAAGTTTTGTCCGCAGCTTTAGGAAAAGGGCCAGCACCATCACCTGCTAGGGTGTAGACAAGAGTGCTAATGCCTGGGAAGCACAGGGGCAAAAGCCCTATGCTAATGCTTCACTACAACTGAGACAGATCAATGCAGCCACAGTAATTTCAGGTTTTAACATTCTGAATTGGGAACATTTACATTGGTTTGGGAATTTCTCCCACACAGCGTTATGTTATGTTGATTTAAACCACACACTGCTGCCATTTGCATGGTCCCCAAGCCCTCACATGGCTCTATAAGAAAAGTGGGTAGGCTTGGTTAGTGAGGGTGAGAGGGATAAGATAGAGTTCATCTGTTGATGCGTGCAGAACCAGGAGAAACTGGCATCTGTAGGTTTGTGCTTTCTAGTTGTGCTTTGGTTTGGCACTGGGCTTGTTGTGTCCATAAGAGTAGCATGCAGTATATGAGTTGTTTGTTATCTGCAGGCATTGGGTTTGTAGTGTGCTTGGGGATGAGTGTGTGGTTTGCAAGTTTTTGGTGGGGTGTTTCCCTAGCCTTCTTGGTGTGTATGGTATGTGAGGGGGTTCGGTTAGTTGGTTTCAGGTGATCTTTGAGTGTTGAGTAGTTATATTTTCGGTTCTTTGTTCTGTATTTTATTTCTGTGGTCCTGGTGTATGGATTGTGGAGGCAAACGTCTAAACTAAATCTAAACAACTAAATTAGTCCAATTCTAATGTGGCTAAATTCAAAGTAGCCAATGCCAAATCGGTACAGTTTTAGTGTGAATTAAGTCAGTGCAGTTCTAGTGTGGATGAAGTCAGAAGCGTCAGGATTACAGTTATGGTGTGTTTAAATTCAAAGCAGCACATGGCAAACCACTACAGGTCAGGTGTGGCTAAATTGAAAAGCATCAGGAACCAAGTTAATGCAACTGTAGTGTGGATATTTTCAAAAACAGCGTAAATTAAATCATTACAATGCTATTGTGGCTGAATTCAAAACCTGTGGGTTACAATTCCAAATGGCTAAATTCCAAAGCAGCGGGTTACAATTCTAGTGTGGTTAAATTCAAAAGCAGCGGATGCTAAATCAGTGCAATTCTTGTGTGGCTAAATTCAAAGCAGCAGGAACCAAATGAGTACAATTCTGTGTGGTTAAATTCACAAGCATTGTTCACCAAATTTTTAGAGGTCTAGTGTGGCCAAATTCAAAAGCAGAGGATGCCAAATCAGTAAAGTTCTAGTGTGGCTGCTTTCAAAAGTGGCGATAGCTAACTCAATGCAATTGTAGTGTGGCTAAGTTCAAAGATGTGTTAACTAAATCATTCCAATTCTAGTGTGGCTAAATTCAAAGCAGCGGGAACCAAATCAATACAATTCGAGTGTGGCTAAATTCAAAAGCAGCGGATGCCAAATCAGTTATAGTTCTAATGTGGGTAATTTCAAAAGCAGCATTAACTAACTCAGTGCAATTCTAGTATGGCTAAGTTCAAAGCAGTCTTAACTAAATCATAACAATTTTAGTGTCGCTAAATTGAAAGCAGCAGGAACCAAATTGGTTTGAATTATTTTGTGATGTCCCTTACCTTCTTTTCTGTGGTCCTTTGGATACTCGGGGCTCTTCTCTGGCTGCCTGGCAAAGACTGACCTGGGAGGGTGCAGTAAGAGTGCTAGTTGGGTCATATGACCCCCAGCAGCACCAATCAGGCATAGGAGGATGTTTGGGGGAGGGTCTCTGGATGGAACAGGAAGCGGGAGTGGGCCTTCTTTCCTTTTTTCTCATTTTTTTAATAAAAGGGTATAAATCAATAAAGTTATGGGGAAAGGGTTATTTGGTTAACATTAAGGGGATGGTCAGTATTAATTCATTAAACTAAGGGATGGGGGTCTGAATTAATTAAATTAATGTATGTGTCAGAATTAATTAATGAAATGAAAGGATGGTGTCTGAATTATTAAATTAAGGGTTGGGGTTGGATTTAATTTAATAAATGGGAGGTGGGTCTGAATTAAATAATTAAATCAAGGGATAGGGTCGGATTTAACTAATTAAAATTAAAAGCAGGGGGTCAGAATTAAATAATCAAATTAAGTGATGGGATCAGATAATTAAATTTAAGAGCAGAGGGGTCAGATTTAATTAATTAAAATGAAGGGGCAATGGTTGAGATAAATTGATTAAAATTAAGGGCAGGGTTGGGGTAAACTTAACTATAAAAGGATGTTTTTTGGGGGGGAGGTACAGGCCTGAAAGTCTGCACTTACCTGCAGCTCATGGTCCTGGGGTCCAGCTTGGCGAGGCGGTCGGAAAGCAAAGTGGTAGATGAGTTCACCTTCTAGGTCTCAGAAGGGAGAGAGGCCACTGTAAAACAGGTACAAGTCAGACATTTCTTGATTGACACCAGAATAAGGGCTATGATAGGGGCAGTCTGCATTCGTAGACATGCATATTTGTCCGCTACATCTTTGCACTAGGACATTCAAGGGAAGGTGCTAGACTTACCCTTCGACAGGAAAACCTTTTTTGATCTGTCAACTGACAAGGTGTTGCAAAAATGTAAGGCACGTGTGACAGCAGATACATCTTTAAGTTCTATTTCGATGAGACAACCTTGCTATCAACATTTTAGGTTGTTTAAAACGGGTACTAGAAGTAGTAGTAATGCTCCCTCTTCTACGAACAAGCCTTATTTCTCGTCTTTGAAAAAAGAAAATACAGACTGAAAGTAAAAACAAGCACTACACCTTCTACATATACATCACAGGATACAAAGAGGTCTGTTTGACTTCCATCTGGGTATGTACGAATCATCTGTTCCGATCTACATCAAGGAGCATACATCCCCGGGAGGAAGGATTACAAAATTCCTACATCAATGGGAAAACATCACGCAAGAGGATTGGGCATTGAACATCATTGGACTGGGCTACTCTCTGGCCCACCATCATGTTCACCACAAAAGTTCCAAAAATCATCTCCGGAGCTTCTCAGAGAGATTCAAAAACATCTCTCTTTGGTGGCAATAGAATAGGTTCCAGAAAAAGAAATGGGTCTGTGATTTTACTCCCAGTATTTTATAATTCCTAAAAAGAATGGCGGTTTAAGGCCAATCTTAGATCTTTCAGAACAGAACCAATTCCTTCTGGTGGAGATGTTTCACATGGTAACAGTACCTCAGATTCTAGCGGCACTCCAACACAACGACTGGATGGCGTCTCTAGATCTTCAAGACATGTATTTTCATATACCCATATTGAAGGATCACGGTCAGTACCTGAGGTTTACTGTAGGAAAAGTACACATGTCTTCCATTTGGACTATGTTCGACTCCCAAAGTCTTCAACAAAGTTTTGGGCGCAGTGGCAGCCCACCTGCAGTTGACAAAGGTAAATCTCTACCCATACCTAGACGTTTAGCTGATAAAGTCCCAATCTTCAGAAGAAGTGTTGTAGAAGGTGCAGTTGACATGCAACAAATTTTTCGAGCTAAGATTTACGATAAATGTGGTCAAATCAAAATTAATCCCATCCCATAGGATTCAGTTTTTTGGAGCAGTACTGGATCCTACTCTAAGAAAAGCCTCCCTCTTTTAGACAGGGTTTTGATAATAAAACAAGTAATCTCCATTTTCATGGCTCATCAAGCACTGTTGTCCTGGTCGTACCAAAGACTCTTAGGTCTGATGGCATCTTGTATCCATCTAGTCCCCTATGTAAAACTTTGAATGAGACCCATTCAATGGCACCTCGCCAACAGCTGGAACCACCTACTGAATCATGCAGAACATGGAAATTTCAATACCGATTCACATTCAGTAATCCCTGGTTTAGTGGATCAAATCGGAAAATCTATTGATAGGATTTCCATTTAAACCCCCCCTACCCATCATCAAGCTGTAGTAACAACAGACTCTTCATAATACGTGTGTGGTGCTCATTGTCAGGATTTGACAGCACCTGGTCTTTGGTCACAACAAGAGACAAAGGACCGCATAAAAGTTTTGGAGCTGAAAGCAATTTATTTATGCTCTAAAGTAATTTCCACCCTCAGTCCAGGGAAAAGTGGTCATAAAAATGATGGACAACACCACCACTAAGTTTTATGTAAACAAGCAAGGAGGAACTAGCTTCTGTCCACTTTGTATTCTGTCGGAACAAACATGGTATTGGGAAATGGAAAATCATTGGTTTCTGACAGCTTCACATCCATAGGGAAAGACAAATTTATTTGCGGACAAACTGTGCAGACTAGAGTCTGCTCCACATCAATGGAAACTAAAGACATCTGTTATGAAGATATTATTCCAGAAGAGGGGTCTCCAGCAGTGGACATGTTCACAACCCAGTACAATGTCCTCTAACCACCATTTGCATCAAGGGAGGGACAGGTACGTCACTCTTTGGGAGGCGCTTTACAGCTGGACATATCTAACAAAACATTGTATGCGTTTCCTCTGCTTCATCTGATAGACAAAAGTTTAATGAAGTTCAAAGCAACAATGATCCTCGTAGTCCTGATTTGCCCTCATCAGATTTGGTTTGCAGATCTTCTAGATTTAATGAGGACAGCTAGTCTAGATCTACTTGAACGAGCACTAAACAAACTCATACCACTAAAACTTAGGAAGGCTAAACCTTCAGCCCACCTAAATAATTGGTTCTCAGCTGACCTAAAACTGCTCCGCAATGCAAACAGATCTGCTGAAACCAGCTGGAGAAAAACTCCCTCAATCTTCAACAAGGAAAACTTCTCCTTTGCTGCAACTACCTGCAAAACAGCTATTCTCAGTACCAAAAGAGAAATGTATAACGCCACAATTCAGAATGCCAATTCAAGCACAAAAGAACTCTTTACCATATTAAGGGAACTAGAGTCTCCCGCACCCCCCACAGAAACCTGCCTGAAAGATGCGGCTTGGTGTGCAAACATTCAAAAGGCTCTCTCAGACAAATAGCCTTATTACAAGCTAAAATTAAATCTAAAAAAAATAGCCTAGCTATGAGTACAAACAACCACAATTTACCAGACCCCTCCACCCCTCGGACCCCCAATGTCCTCCGTGCATCCCTTTCTACTTCTCTCCAGTTACCACCAAAGAAGTAGAAAACATCATCCTGGGTCTCAAACCCTCCAACTGCCAGGGAGATATTTGCTCAGCCCCGATCATTAAGGATGGAGCAAGAGAACTAGCATCCCTCATAACAGACTTAAACAACTCCTCATTCAAAAGCTGCCCAGTCCCTAATAATCTAAAAGAGGCCTGGCTCATGCCGCTTCTCAGAAAACCCAACCTTGACCCCAAGATACCGACCAATTACAAGCCCATAACAACAGTACCATTTCTCTTAAAAATATTAGATCAGCTGGCTATGTCCAAATACAAAAGCACTTGGAAGATAATGATCTACTGGGAGTTCGGCAGTCCGGTTTCAGACTTAGGTACGCCACTGAAACTGCTCTCCTTGTCCCTAAAGATCCAGATGGGTGAAACCAAAGACAATGGCAAGCTTGACATCCTCTTACTACTAGACCTCTCAACAGCGTTCGATCTTGTCGACCATGAACTTTTGACCAAACATCTAACCTTAGCTGCAGCATTCTCACCGAATGCCGCTAGCTGGATCCAACCTTTCCTTTCAAATAGAAAAACTAGGGTTTTCGCACCTGCAGCGTCGGCCCCTCCAGTACCCATCCTTTGTGGGGTCCCGCAGAGATCATGCGTATCGCCCACGCTCTATAACATTTTTACTAAGCTCCTCTTTGATCGCCTTGACAACCTGGGTATCACCTACACAAATAATGCTGATGACTCCCAGGTCCTTGTCACGCTCTTTGGTTGCTAAGGTAAAGATTCCAAATTGATAAACGATATCTACCTTGAGATCCAAGCCTGGATGGCCATCCACAGCCTTTGTTTAAATGACAACAAGACCGAACTTCTGATCATCGGCTCACAAGTTTGTCTAAACAAATTGGACAAACGTTACAAGGCCTTTAACATTAATGGTAACACAATAAAAGTCGCTAGCAGGTTTAAAACGCTACGGGTCTACTTAGATTCCACTCTATCTCCCAAAAAACAAGTTAACACCACAGCCTCAACCACAGCCTACACCAACAAACTTATAAATGCTTGCAAACCCTACTTATCGACTAATAGCTGGATTACGCTAGCCAGAGCACTGATCCTCTCGAAGCTGGACTATTGCAATACCCTATTCCTAGGCTCCTCGGCACGGAACCTAAATAGACTTCAAGTTCTACAGAATAATGCTCTTAGATCGGCATTGAACATCCCATGCTCCAATCATATTTCAGCCCACAGATGGGATGCACTCTGGCTACCTGTCCGTGACAGAATTACTCTGCGCTCTCTAGTCATCACGCATAAATGCCTCTCAAACACGGCTCCAAAATACCTGACAGACAAATTCTCAAGGAATCATTCTGACAGATCCACAAGATCCTGCTATCTCAACTGCCTCAACATCTCAAAATACAAACTGAAAACTGCAGGAGGCTCCAGTTTCCCTGTGCTAGCGGCCAAATGTTGGAACTCACTCCCCCCAGCCATCAGAGCAGAACCCTCCTTCTGGGCGTTTAGAGCCAAAGTCAAAGCATGGCTCTTTGTGCAGTGTCCACTGTAACACACTAGTCATCGAAGGTCTCACCTCACCTAAATAGCACACTGTATATAATTGTATAGAACTGTCTCTTATTGTCTTACCGGGTATGTCTTGACTTTGACCTGCAACCCAAGTCAGCTGCCCACAATGGCTTGCTAATCTCTCTTTGTTATTGTTTATCACTACTTCATGTACCAGAACACTGGATATTGTAAGTTTGCTACTTCATGTACCAGAACACTGGATATTGTAAGTTTGCAACACTGTAATATTGTATATCGTAATTATGTAACATGCTGCATGCTGTAATTATGTAATACTGTGCATTGTAATTTTGTAACATTCTGTACTCAAGTAAAAGCGCCCAGATACCCTTGGGTTAGGCGCGCTATATAAGAAAATAAACTAAACTAAACTAAACTAAGCTAAACTGGTGTCAGAAGATCATCTGACTCATCAAACTGGGCAGGTGCTTCACCTCTTCGCTCAATTACTCAACTTGAAGGCTTGGTTCCTAAAGAACTGACCTTCGGTTATCTACATTAGTCTGAAAATCATGACAGCCTCCAGGAAGGCTATGTGGCGGGTCAGAAGAAGGAGTCGGCCACATAAAGGACATTCTGACTTGCTTTTAATAAACTTATAAGAAGGCCTATCTTTCCCTGCTGCTAGAGGGACTTCCCTGCGTATCTAAAGGAACTAAAGGTGCTTGTCTGTCGTCACAAAGTCCGAAAGAAAATAATGCCCTCTGTCCAAATCTAATTCTACCTGACCCTACCAATAATACAACCTACTTAAATGATGCCAGGAGGATGGCTTAATTCTCCTGGTATTCTGTTATCTTCTGTTAGTCTTTAATGTCAACGTCTCTCTGGATTGTGTTTGTTTCCTTACACGGTCTTCTATCACAGTCTCTTGATATCTCCTTGATTAATTCTTGTAACTCTTCCACCATACTTTTGGTTCTTGTACTCTCTTTAGTGATGTGTCTGTGACCCCCTTCCTTGTGGCACCTTCTCACACTCGTGGCACTTTCCCACACTCATGTCTGCACTTGTAGAGCTCTCACAGTCTGTTAATCCAGACCTTCTCAGCTTGGATGTGGTTTGATCCAATTTGGTACCCCTCCCCTCCTGGGCTCTTTCTCTGATACTTTCTCACACTCTTGTCTGAACTTGTAAACCTCTCATAGTTTGTTAATCCAGGCTTTGTCAGCTTGGATGTGGTTTGATCCAATTTGATATCCCCCTCCTCGATTCTCTCTCTGTAACTATCTTGTTCACTTATTAGTCTTTATTACATGATTGTATGCCATACTTTCTCCGTTCTTCACTTTTGGAGTCATAGGGTATTTTCCCTTCTTTCACTTGTCTTTGTTTGCAGTCTTTATCTACTTCCCACACAGGGTTATTCATTCTTCTCTTTATATGCTTTGCACAGCTCCAGTTCAACACTTTCATATTTCATGTAGTGTATCATTGTTATTACTGGGATGAGTTTCTCTCTCCATATAACGATGCCCCGGTGGCCTACTGCTTCTCCCATTCTTCCTCTCTGTATGCAGGGAAATGTTGCAGGGCATAGCATTCGCTCGGCTTATCCTCTTTGTTGTTTGGCTTCTCGTTCCTCGGTTTTGCCGGTCTCCCATTCTCGGATTCCCTCCTGGCTGCTGCCGGATACGGGTGCTGTTTGGCGCTCCCTTCTCTGATGGTCTTGGCGTGGTTCGTTGGGCGTCCTGCCCACCATGATATGGACATGGCCCCGCCACCACCTGCTACAGGACTCCGCTCTCCTGCTTCAAAACAGTTTCTCTGTTGCTGGATGGGCCGGGGCTCTGGCATGTCTGACTGGTGTTCTCTTCCTTCTTGAAAGTCACAGGCTCTGTGTCTCGTCTCAGGTCCACCTCTCCAAGGCGTGATCACGTCGGGGGGCTTCCCCTGCGTATGATACTCTCTGCTTCTCTTTGGTACACCACTTGTCTCAGTTAAGTACACGTCTCTTCGTAGAGAGACATCCTTTTTCCTTTTTCATGCTGGTTTGTTTCAGAATTACCACCAGCCAAAAATGCAGAGCTCACAGTATTCATCGTAGCAGATAGTCCCATATATGCTGCTATCGTGTGTGGCTTAGGGAATTCCTTGTAGGAACGGAACTCCTTGTCTGTTAAGCGGGAGTCTCTCCCAGTGCGGTCCCACTTGCCCAGACTCCTAGTGAAGGTCTTGCTGAGCAGGCTCACCTCCCTAGCCTCAAAGGGGGAGGCTCCCCCCAGTGAGAAGGTACAAATACCCCTGATTCGTCACAGCATCGACAAGGAAGTAAAAATGGAGCAAATGGTTGCGGTTTTGCCATTGGGCTCTGAATCGCAGTTTAAACCCATTGAAAGCCTCTGTCGACGATGTGATGTCCTTTATGTCATTCCTGACATAACCAGGAGTGAAAGTAGAAACTTGTTAATATTATTTCTCAGCAATAGATGCCTCTTTGAATAGAGAAGAGAAATCCTTTTTCGTTATCAAATTAGGCAAATCGAAGACATTCGATTGCGACGACCTATTCACGATCCTCCACCTCAGTTGGATTTAAATTTGGTTCTGTCAGCATTTATGCACAAACTATTTCAGCCTTTGTCCTCTTGTGATAGTGACCTCCTAACATGGTAGACAGCTTTTTTGTTGGCCATTACATCAGCGAGAAGAGTAGGATAGCTTCAGGCTCTGGCATCAAAGGACCTTTATCTGATTTTTCATAGGGATAAGGTAGTCCTTTTTACAGGGCCCTCCTTCTTACCGAAGGTGGTATCGGAATTTCATCTGAACCAAGATACTTTCCTTCCAGTTTTCCATTCAAGACCCCATTCTTCAAAGGCTGAGGAGGCCTTACCTAATCTGGCCGTGTCAAGGACTATAAAACTTTATTTAGAAAGGACCAAACCATTCAGAAAAACAGAACACATTTTTGACACATATGGTGGTCTGGCACCTGGTAAGAAGACTGCAAAAGTTTTATTTCCTGGTTAGTTGTCTCATGTATTGCAAAGGCGTACAATGTGAAAGGGCTTTTGGGTCTGCAGAGACTTTTGGCCCGTTCCACAAGAGCCAAGGCAGCATCACTAGCCTTCAGTAGGCACAACCCTATTATGAAAATGTTTAGGGCTGCTACTTGGGCTACACCTCTGGCATTATGATGCTCTAGTAAAATCAAATATATTTGCTTGAATCTCATATATGAGGTCTCCTCCACACTTACAATGATTAAGGCCTTTTAGTCTGGTCCCACCCATTTGGGAAGGAGAGAGAGCAGAACGACAGAGCAATGATAAATGACCTTCTTTGTGATTCAAGTTCTCTTAGCCCTTGCTCTTCCTCCTTCACAACACCCACCCGTCCATCTCCCGTAAAAGTATATACTTGATCAGAACAGCCAGTAGGAGAAGAGAGAAAAAACTGAAGGGAACTGGGCATGGTGGTTGGTGACGTGGGGGTGAAGGCGTGGGACTGGCACGCGGACGGATGCACGTGCAGAAAATAGTACCATAACTTGGTTTAGGTTCTTAAAGGGGTAGCTATCTTTTGAAGCCAGCGTTTTTCCGACCCGCCTGCGCATGCAGGCATCCCCAACCAGTTGTGGAGGAGCGAGAATAAGAACTAAGAGAACCTGAATGACCATGAAGGACATTTTTCCTAATATCTACATATATTATATATAAATTAAATACAATCAATGTTATGGTGGGTTAGTTATGGTGGGTTTACAGATGCATGTACAAAAATCTTCTAAGCTGAATGTGAGAGTAAATATGCCATTTTATCTAACAAGACACACATGCCACAGCACCACCCAGTAGACATTCCCAGAAGTTCACCTCCAGTTCAGAGCCACTGAACAATGCACTGTGGGTATGCAAATTAACACAAAAAGTATTCTCTCTCTCTCTCTCTCTCTCTCTCCGTCTCTCTCTGTCTCTCTCTCTTTCTACAAACACACACACAAACACACACAGACACACACACACTTATATTTCCATGTTTTGTTGTGTTTTTCACACTTAAAGTAATCATTGGAAGCACTTAAGCACTATGCTGCCCTATATGCTACAAGGCTAAAAACAATATTTTGAGGTGTTTAAGAATGTAAAGCACCAATAATGTATGACAGATATCAATGTCCTGCTTTCAATTATATGATATGATATGATATGTCATTTATAATGCACATGCACACAAGTGTTTCAAAACATACACAGTTGTATGTTTTGGGTCCACACACTGTAGGGAATTCATAGTTGGGTGATTCACTTTGTAGAAATGGGAGCTTTTGCTTAGAATATTTCAAACATCAACATGTCTTTTTTGCATGGTTGATGGGCAGGGTGAACCTAGTCATCATTTTTTTTCTTCAGGATATCCTCAGTGTGGACATACCCAACATGGAGAAGGTTACATAGGTCTATGTTCTCCACTCTTGCTAAAACTTTTATTTTTATTTATTTTGTTTTATTTGTTTAGTTTTAAAAAAACTTTACAAATCGTGTTATGAAATTACATAAGTTACCATCTCAAAATTACAATTGCAATACTTACAATCACATGTTAATTTCTAAAATACAATCGTTACATTAATTAGGGGCTATTAAAACACAATTAAAACACTATTAAAATTATACTATTTGTGCCCTTTATCTCTTACATTACGTTACATTATCTCTTACATTATTAAAATACTAAACATCGTTATCTCTAAGCTCACTTATCGTTTTTTAAAATCTAATATTACAACATCATCATTGGTTGAAACGATTAACATACACTGGTTTAATGATTCAATCCTCTAACATAGAAGTCATCATTAGATTAATCATTTGAAATAATGTTCAATCATCATCATCTGCTTTTCAACTTCTCAGGCACAAGCTTTCTTTTTATATAAATCCACAGATGATATAGTCTTATATGGACTGTTTCCAATTCAGTGTTCAAACAATATGTCCAGAAACAGTCACTTTTAATATAATCGTAGTTACGTACCAAATTACTAGACTTTTTACATATTCTACATATTCTTTCTTCACAAGGGATTTTCTGGTGTGACCCCGTTATTGTAAGCAAGGGGAGTTGGTTAATTCTCAATTTCAATCGGAATTGTCTAACTGCGGGATTTGGGCATCTTTTCAAATACCTTTCTACTTGTAGATATTTATGTGCAATTCCAGATATGAAGTTATAGTTCTTTAGTTGTGCTAGGTGTTCATAGTTTTTAGTCCAATCCCACAATTTGATCTTGTTTGTATATATCCGTTTCAAAGTTGCGTATGCCGTCTTTTTGTAATACATTGGATGCCATTGAATTGCATTAAAGATGTTATCCCATAAATGTGTCATTCCTTCTATTTCTGTCGTCTAGTAGTTCCAATAATTTACATTGGGGGGAGGAGTGAATTTTAAGATGCAGTGCTCCTATCTTTATCCATAGCATGCTTTTTAAAGATGTTAAGCCAAATTCTAGACGGATATATTCTTTCGATGTACTTGGGCTCAATTTAAGAAGTCTGCGCCAGAAACGTCCTTCTAGTACATCTAGCCAATCTAATTTTTCTATTGCTAGTGCCTCAATCCCATATAACATCATTGGGCTTAAGCATTGTTTGTACAGGGTTAAAATTCCTTCTAATGAAAACCCTGCCCTTTCTTTTGCAAATTTTACTATTAGTTCTGTTAGTTTTTTTGCTTTTATTTGTTTATTTTCAATTATGTTTTTGTAATCTTTGCCATTACTCATGACTAATCCCAGATACGGATACGAGTTCACGTATTCTATTACTCCTAATTCAGTAAGCATATCTGGGTACAAAGCCTGGTTTCTAGAGAATGCCATTATTTTGGATTTTCCCATGTTTATCTTTAGTTTATTTATTTTTGCATATTTTATTAATGATGCAAACATTTATTTAATCCCTAAGAATGTGTAATTCATTAAGATCCCATCGTCAGCATAAATTAAGCATTAAGATGGCTTTTCCTCCTCTCTTCGGGCAACACCCATGCATAAGGGCCACCCAATCTGGTAGATCTGCCATGTACAAATTGTATAATAGCGCAGCCATCGGGCATCCTTGTCGCACTCCACAAGTGATGTTAATTGGAGCTGTGGTACTGCCATCTATATCTAGTGGTACTCGCGCTTGATGTAATAGTTCGACTATTGTATTTAGCCAGCTGGGCCACCCCCATTTCCGTAATTTATTCCATAGTCTTTGCCGGTCAACACTATCAAATGCTGCCGCAAAGTCCACGAAAATAACATATAATGTAATCCCTCTCTGTAGTCTTGTATCTTCAATGCATGAGTCTAGAATCCTTAAATTGTGTGCAGTGCCAGCTCCTGGTCTAAAGCCTGTTTGTGTGAAATGGAGAATCTCATTAGTATTAGCCCACTCTTGGAGTTTTTGAGAAACAAAGGAGGAGAATAATTTACCAGAAGCGTCGAGCATTGATAATAAGCAGTAATTATCAGGTAATGTCCGTGCTCCTTTCTTATATATCGGGAGAATATTTGTCTGTGTCCATGATTTTGGTATTTATTGAGTCATACAAACTTTGTTATATAATTCACTTAGTATCACTGCCCATTCATGTTTGTTCTGTTTAAAGATAACATTGGCCAGACCATTAGGCCCCGGGGCCTTTGAGTCTTTTAATTTTGTGATCGCAGATTTCAACATTTCGACCGAAAACTCCATGGGCCAGCTTTCATTATTACTTAAGGTTCATTCTTCAATTATATCCTCTTGTTTTTGTTGTAAAAATTTTACCCAGATGTTTCCTTGAATGGGATTCACCGTCAATTCACGCGTTTTTCCTTTGGCTTTAGCTAATTTCATCCATATATTTTTTGTGTTCTTGCTTGCTAGCATTTTTATCATTGCTTGCCAGTCCTGATTTAATATGGAATATTTATGCTTTCTCAACCAACATTGATAGGCTCCTCTTATTAACTTTCTTTGTTCGATGTATTGCTTACAATCTAATCCCAAGGTTTTGAGCTTTCAGAGTTTTTGCCTCATTTCCCGTTTTTCAATGCGAACTGACTCATCGTAAGTATACTGTTTTTTCTGGCATGACGTATATTGCTTCATTTTATTTTCTCCTGTTTTTTTAGTTAATTCATAGAATGTATGTTCTCCAGCATTGGATCTTTCATAGATTCAGATGCTTGAATATTCCCCGTCGTCAGACTGGGAATCCTCGGTGATAAATTTAATAATAATTTTTTTTTTTTTTTTTTTTAAATATACACACATTGCTACCTAGCAGTGCATGTACATAGCCCATTATGGCCTATGAGCCATTTCATTGTGTAGTCCCTCCACCTCACTTTGGTCCTTTATGGCCCCAGCCAATGAGGTGGCAGGGCTTAAGCTCCACCCCCGGCAGCCATCTTTAGATTTTTCACCGCAGTCTAACAGACACAGGGAATCCTCAAGCTCTCTGAGCTTTTTTCAAATTCTTTCTACTTTTGTGTGGAATATATTTGGTAAATATATTCCATTTTGTTCCCCTTCTCAGGGGCTTTGTTTCCGATTAACCTGGGAGACAAAACTTGTTGTTTTCCTCTCAAAATCGTCGACTGAACTTCTCTTCAGAAATGGAGGCACCTCAGGCTGTCAGGAAGCCTTCCCTGTTCAGGGACTGCACGAGGTGCAAAAAGAAATTGGTTTACAACAAAGACCCCCACGAGCATTGCATTTATTGTCTGTACCCACATGACATTAAAAAATGCGAGATTTGTAGAACCTTTTCCACCAAGACCCTTCATGACAGGCATAGAAGACTCCTTTCTTACCTGGAATCCAGGGATCAATCTTCGGACGAAGAGTCTGTCAGAACAGCTCCTGTCCAATCCAGCACTCCATCTGAGAGACAAACTTCAAAGAGAAGTGCCTCTTCAGTGGAAAGGAGTTCCTCTCCCAAGTCCAAAAAGAGGAAGCTGGAATTGATACCCTTTCTGCCTCCAGTTGACTTACCAAGCCAGAAAAAGTCAGCAAAATCTGCCTCCAGAGGTAAGGAGGAGTTTGCAAAAAAGCGGGGGGGGGCAGTCGTCGGCGGGGAAACCGCCCACGAATGAAGGGAAAAGTAAAGGCCCGTCATCGGCCATACCGTCGACGAAACCAGCAACGACGACGACCACGCTTAAGACATCGTCGACAATAAGATCATCGTCATCGGACACGTCGACCGCGAAGCAATCGTCGACGAGCAAGAAACACCACTCGTCCACGAAGCATTCATCCATGACGCAGTCGTCCACGGAACGCATTCCACATTCGTCAACGAAGCTCTCGTCGACGGCGAAGCCCTCGTCGACGGGAAAACCTCAGTCGTCGACGGCGAAGCCCTCGTCGACGGGAAAATCTCAGTCGTCGACGAAATCTCATACGGGATGCTTGTCGACGAAGATAGCATCGTCCATAACACCTTCAGCGGCACCACAAATTTCGGCAGTTACGGAGGAATTGCTGCCTTCCACATTTGAAACTCCTGTCATTGAAAGCAATGTCATTGAGAAGAATACTCAGACTGAACCACTGGTACAGCAATTTTCACCTTTGGGTCACATGGCAGAACTTCCGGATGTAATTCTTCAGGAAGAATTCTCTGATGCGGAAGTGATGGAAGAGTCCACCGGTCCCTTACCGAAACAATACAGCCCTCCTTGGCAACCGTCCACGGGAGAATCCGAATACCCTCATGACCCGATACTCATGTTATCCGTGCAGAGGATTGTAGAAGAATTTTACAGGCGGCAAAAGGAGAAGCAAATCCCGATTGATCCCATAGAATCAGGAATTATTCCTAGAGAGTCATCTCCGATTCCAGGCACATCTGGTTGTTCTCCTCACAGGAGTAGACTGCAAAAACGGATGAGATCACCGGAACCTGCTCGAAGACCAAGGAGCAGCACCCACAGTGCTTCACCTACAAGAGTCCCGTCGCCACAGTCATCGCACAGACCGCGATCCCCGGATGTGGACCCTACTATGGTACCCCCCACCATCTCGGTATCAGACTGGCAGGAGGATCCTTTTAGAGAATTCTCGGAACCAGAAGAAGGAGAAATAACACAGGAGCCAGACGCATCCAGTGAGTGGGATGGCTACGTAGTCGAGAAGCCCAGGAGGAGAGACTCGCCGGGCAAGGCCTCACCGCCGGATGATCTCGTCTCTTTCCACACCATTATAGGTAAAGCCGCAGAATTGTTTAAAATTCAGGTTTCTTCTGAGGAAAGGAAATCAGTGCTCTATGAGCACAGGGACAAACAAAGGAGGACAGTGACCACAATTCCTCTCCTCGATACCATCTGGGATTCCGGATCTAAGATCCTATCCACACCCTTATCTACTCCGGCGCTGGTGTCCAGGCCAGAAAAGAAATATAAAGCTCCGGATTCGGCACCTCTTTGTTTGAGAGGTCATACGAAACCAGACTCGGTTATCACAGTGGCGGCCAAAAAGAAACTCGCCAACCCCTCCTCACCGTTGTCGGCACCATCGGATAAGGACGGACGTAAACTGGAATCCATGGGCAGGAAAGTATCATCTTCTGCATCGCTTACAATCAGAGCGGGCAATGCGCTGGCCATGACCGCAAGGTTCGATCGCGAGCTTTGGCTCTGCATGTCTAAATTGGCGAAACAATTACCACCAGAGCTCCAGGAGGAGGCAAAATCGATAATCGCGGATGGTGAAGCAACATCGGATCACATGATCGACGCAGCGGTTCATGTGGCCGAATCAGGCTTCAGGCAGATGGCGCACGGCACAGTGCTCAGAAGGCAGGCCTGGATGAAGGCTACTAACTTTAGACCTGAAGTCCAGGCGCAGATATTAGACATGCCGTTTGATGGACAAGATCTCTTTGGAAAGAAGATAGACGATCATTTGAAGGGAATCAAGACAGACACGGACACAGCCAGAGCCATCAGTTCTTTAAAGGACAAAAGTAAGGACCATCGGTCTTTTCGTCCCTTTAGAGGCTCATCTTCCAAGTTCAGAGGATACGGTCGTTCCTCGTATGGTCAAAAAGCACAAGGCGGCACGTACCAAGACAATAAATATCAGTCATCCAACAGATACGCCCATAGAGGCAGACGTGGCTCCACCCAAGGGAAGTCAGAAGGCAAGCAAAACTGACGACCAATTTTTTTCCCCTCTTCACCACACCCCGGTGGGGGGAAGGGTGAGCCAGTTATTCCAGCGCTGGCAATCAATTACATCGGACAAATGGGTGTTGCAGGTGATCCGAAAGGGTCACACCTTAGAATTTCTGGACCAACCTCCTTCCCTGCCTCCAGCATCTCGCAGAGTGCATATGCTAAGACAGGTCATGTCCGAAGTGAAAAAACTGCTCCAGAAGGCAGCAGTAGAACCAGTTCCTTATTCTCAGAGGGGAAAAGGTTTCTACTCCCGATTCTTCCTCGTCAGAAAGAAAAACGGTCAATGGAGACCCATCTTGGACCTGAGGGCACTCAACAAATTTATCAAGCGCATAACATTCAAGATGGTAGCTTTACAAGGGGTGCTACCTTGGTTAAACAAGCACGACTTCTTAGCCACTTTAGACTTGGAGGACGCATACTTCCATATACCGATCCATCCAGCGCACAGGCAGTTCCTCAGGTTCACGGTGGGAGAGCTTCACTTTCAGTTTCAAGTGCTCCCGTTCGGGCTAAAATCGGCTCCGAGAGTTTTCACAAAATGCTTGGCGCCGGTAGCGGCAAGTCTCAGGAGGGCAGGAACGGACGTTTTTCCATACCTGGACGATTGGCTGATGAAGGCAAGTTCCGCTGCAAAGGCTCGCTCGGCAGTGTCGAGGACTGTCAACCTCCTAAAAGAGTTAGGTTTCTCCATAAACCAGGCAAAGTCCTGCCCCGTTCCCAGCAAGGTAGCTCTCTTCCTGGGAGCCGAACTCGATACCAGCATTCCCAGAGTGAGGCCATCCGCAGAAAGAATAGCAGCGATTCTACGCTCAACTTCGAACTTCCTACAGAAAGAGACAACATCCGTACGCTCTTACAAATCCCTATTGGGCATGATGTCATCATGCATATTCCTCATACCGAACTGCAGGCTTCGCAGGAGACCTGTGCAGGAAGCTCTGGACCACCAATGGAAACAAGCTTTCGGAGGCTGGGAAGACATTGTCCAGATTCCATCGACGTTGCACAAGGCCCTTCGATGGTGGAATGTTCCGAGGAATCTTCTGCAGGGGATGCCGTTTCAAGCACCGACATCGACCCTTCTGCTGAGGACGGACGCTTCCTTATCAGGTTGGGGCGCTCATCTTGCGGACCTCCAAACCAAGGGCTCTTGGTCGACACAAGAGTCCCAGCTCCACATCAACGTGTTAGAGCTCAGGGCCGTAAGGTTGGCGCTGAAAGCCTTCCTACCGGTGATAGCTGGTCAAGTTCTTACAGTCCAGACAGATAACACGACCTCCATGCACTATACAAACAAGCAGGGAGGCACGAGGTCACAGATCCTGTCGCAAGAAGCCCAACAGCTTTGGGCATGGGCCTTGCACTACGGGGTGCAGATCAGGGCAGAGCATCTTCCAGGAGTGGACAATGTCCTAGCGGACAGGCTAAGCAGAGAATACACAGCGTCCCACGAGTGGGAGCTGGACGAAAAAGAAACCCAACGGATATTTGCCTTATGGGGCCATCCGCAGATCGACCTTTTTGCCACCAGGAACAACAAAAAATGCAAGAGATTTGCTTCAAGATACCCAGGCACCAATCACTGGGAGACGCGTTCTCAGTGAATTGGTCGGGGAAGTTCCTCTATGCCTTCCCACCCATTCCCCTCATGTCGAGGGTACTTTGCAGGGTAAAAGAACAGGATTGTTCTTTGATTCTAATTGCACCGGATTGGGCACGGCAAGTCTGGTACCCGACGCTGAGGCATCTATCCTGTCAACCCCCGATTCGTCTCAAGACACATCAATATCTACTGACACAACAGAACCGCAAGGTCCTCCACCACGACCCGAGGAGCCTGTCTCTCAAAGCATGGTTCCTGAGCAGCGCAAACTGATGCACCTAAAGTTACCATCAGAATGCTGGGATATCATCAGGGCCGCTAGAGCCCCGTCCACGCAAGTCACCTACACCAGGAAACGGACCAGGTTTTCCAAATGGTGCGAGACCTCTGCAATCGATCCCCTCACGGCCTCGGTTAATCAGATTCTGCCCTACTTGTTGCACCTGGCTAAGTCAGGGCTCTCACTGTCCTCTATCAAGGTCCATCTGTCAGCCATAGCGGCTTACACAGTAACCGCGGAGACGCAAGCCTTACTTTCCTTACCAGCGGTTAAAATCTTCCTGAAAGGACTGATGCGTACTTATCCGCCTACACCTACACCAGTTCCGGACTGGAGCCTCAACACCGTCTTAACAGCCCTCATGCAACCTCCCTTCGAACCCATACACAGATGCGAAATGAAATTCTTGTCCTGGAAGACATCTTTCCTGATAGCCATCACATCAGCCAGAAGGATCAGTGAGTTACAAGCTTTGTCTTCTGAACCCCCGTTTACTTTGTTACAGAAGGACCGCGTCATCTTAAGGCCTCACCCGAAGTTCCTCCCCAAGGTACTTTCGGAGATGTCGTTCACTGAGCGCATTGTTTTATCAACCTTTTTCCAGAATCACGCTTCTGAAGCGGAAAGAACATTACATTCTCTAGACGTTGCTACAGTGTTGAAGTTTTACTTGCAAAGAACCAAGGAGTTCCGCTCCTCAAACCGGCTATTCATTTCTTTCTCTGGCCGTACCAAGGGTCAGCATATATCTAAACAAAGTCTGGCACGCTGGGTATCGTCCTGCATCACCCACTGCCATCAGTTGAAAGGCGACCCTTTAACTAGACCGCCGTCTGCGCACTCCACCAGAGGAAGGGCGGCGTCAACAGCATTCCACGCAGGGGTGGCATTGAAGAACATATGCAGAGCCGCCACGTGGAGCACTCTGCATACTTTCGCCAAACACTACTGCCTGACTGAAGATACCAACAAAGAAGATGCAGTTGGACAGGCAGTGCTCCGCCATCTCTTTGTATAAGGTAGGACCAGCCTCCTTTCCCACCTTTCCCGAAGTATGTAACCGTTGTGTTGCTGCATGGTAAAGGTTTGATCAGAAATATGTTTTTTCTGTATTTATGCATATATATATATATAATGGTGGCATGTTTTAACTGCTTGGTATTCTATTCAAGCATCTGAATCTATGAAAGATCCAATGCTGGAGAAGTCTTAGTTACTTACCTGTAACTGTATTTCTCCAGCATTGGTATCTTTCATAGATTCACATGCGCCCGCCCGCCTCCCCTGAGAGGCTGCTTCTATGCTCGGCATCCATCATACTGTAATCTCTACGGTTCAAAATCTAAAGATGGCTGCCGGGGGCGGAGCTTAAGCCCTGCCACCTCATTGGCTGGGGCCATAAAGGACCAAAGTGAGGTGGAGGGACTACACAATGAAATGGCTCATAGGCCATAATGGGCTATGTACATGCACTTCTAGGTAGCAATGTGTGTATATTTAAAAAAAAAAAAATGTATTATTAAATTTATCACCGAGGATTCCCAGTCTGACGACGGGGAATATTCAAGCATGTGAATCTATGAAAGATACCAATGCTGGAGAAATACAGTTACAGGTAAGTAACTAAGACTTCTATTTCATTAACAGATAAGTTATTTATTTCCGTCAATAGCTTTTTGCAGAATATTTCAGTCTCTTTTTTTAATCTTTTCTAAATTTACACCTGTCCATCGCATAGTAGTTCCTGCATGATTGACAGCAATATTTTTACATTCACTGGTATGATTCACATACAGTTGTTTGTTAATCTCCAGGATTAGCATTTCATGATCACTATTATTCATAGGATTAACGGTCAAGCTATTTGCTCTTTCAAGGATTTCATTATTGCCAAAGATGTAATCAAGAGTTGATTCACTGTTGTTTCCATTCCATGTGAATGCTCCGGGTATATCCCCCGGGTTCTCCCATTCATCATCGAGAGTCCCCATTGGCGGAGCATCATTATCCATCTATCTCCTTTGATGTTCCCAATTTATTGTATCATAATGCTCTTTTTCTTCACATTTTCATATTCTGCATATTCTCTGTTGTCGTTACATCTTGCATTCATATCTCCTCCTAGTAATACCATTTGGCTCTTTAAGTTAGTGTCAGTAGTTAATAGTGCACTTTCAATACTTTCTTGCAGTTCTTCTAAATCAGTCAGGTTTGGTGGCACGTACACATGTACTAGTAGCTTCCAGAAAATACCTGGTGCCAGGTGTGTAATCTCTACAACCAGAATATTTTTATTTTGGGTGTCAGTTGGTAGCTGTTTAGATCCAAGTTTCTGACTCACTCCAATTATTAGTCCTCCATAAGGTCTGCCCTTCGTGCCTTTGCTGGCTAATATTTGGTATATATGATATCCTTCCATATATAAAGGACAATCTAGCCAAAGCTCCTGTAATATAAATATGTCACACCTGCATAATTTTTCCCATGATTGACTGTCGTTTATTATATGTTTAAAACCGCGGGTGTTCCAGCTTGCTATCCGCAATGGTCAATTTGATGTTAATTCCTTACGTTCAAATGTGGGCATATTTATTGGGTTCCAGGAGATGGCAAGATAGCCAGATTTTGTCTTACTGTTTCTTGCATTATTTGTATCATCATGAATTTCGTTGTCCTGGGTCATTTTACAGACTGTAAATTGTAACCCTTGTCTATAGAGTTCATGTGCATTTTCCCAGAGCATTGATACTGCAGTATATGAGGTGAAACGAATTACCACCCAATTTGTAGGACTGTCAAGTTCGGGTAATTCAATCTGAGCCATATCTCTGCTCTGGATCATCTTTAACCCTGGAATTGATGCCCATAATTGCTCTAAAACTGAACGATTTAGAAAGGGGCTTTCATTAGTAGGATTAATTTCATCTAGCCGAATTGCCAGGTTGAATTTCTCATTGTTTTTCTTACTTTCCAATTGCTTTATCACCTCTCTTTGTTTATCACCATCCTGTTGACTTGGTTCACTCTTTCTTGCCGCACCATCATCACTATTGGTAGAGCCTAGAGACACATCATGGCGGTTAGCCCATCTAACTATAGCTACATATTCTTCCAGTGGGATTTTATATTCAGTAACATGTTCATCATTGTTTGCCACCACTTCTTTTTTCCTCACATTATCATTGTCTTTATTTTTTATAATTCCTGTTTTTGCTCTCTTATTTATAGAAGTAAGAGTATTTATTTTTTGTGTTTGAATCCATTTATCTAATGGACCTTTCAGGCATATAGTTTGCATTGTGCCATCTGGTTGGAATTTGGAATCTTACTTCTGCTCCCATCTATACAGGGTTTTTCCTGGTTGATGTCTGTCCGTTTTATGGCTTTCTCTTGTTGTTGGAGTGGAGAATCTTGTGACTCGTTTTTTAGTCTATTTGTTGTAGAGGATGCTTCCATCATTGAGATTCCTGCGCATAATGCATCAATTGCATCTTCTTCAGATCTTGCAGCAATATTTACTGAGTCTTGTATTTCCCACGAATTGTATGATTCATCGAGCTCAATTATTTTATCTTTAAACATAGTCTGTGTATGTAGTTATTTCTTATTACTTTGATTTATTTCCGCCTTTCCATTCATATCCTTTATTTCGGCTGGATCATTGCTTGTTATGAAAGGTCTTTTTTCCATAAATCGTATCGTTTTTCTTAAAGGATCTTCTTTATTTACTATAAGTCTCGCCATCAGAGAGTATAATCTCTGTTGCTCACTAGCCATTCCTACCGATACCGTATATAATTCCTCCACTCTACTAGACAATTTTTCAAATGCGTTTACTATTTCCCTCGTCATACTTGTTTTCTTTTCAAGTGTATTTCCTTGCGCAGAGGGTAACTCTTTTTCATCGTAGTCATACTGCATTTCTGGATTGTTTAATTTTTCTAAGATTGGTGTTACTGAAAGACAGCTTGTTGGGCTCCCTCTTTTATGTGAAACAGGTAGGGCGCCCAAAGATTTTCATTTTATTGAGTTACATAACTTTAAAAGAGATCCATTGTTGTCTAGAGAAAAATCATTCATCGATGGTATTTCATGGCTAGTTTCAAGTGTCTCTCTTTCTTTTTTATTATCTTGGAGATTGGATGTTTTAAACTCTACAGTATGTTTTTCCTGAGGGTTATCATTAAAATGAGCGCCTGTTCCTGAGAAAAAGCTTGATATTTTTTGTTTTTGTATATCAACGATGTACTGTTTTTTTGTGGGGTCTTTCTTCCCTCTTTTCCTTTTGGGTCCCTCACGCGCAACTTTTTGTGAACCATTTGGGCTCCTGGGGCGTTTTCCTTTAGGGATAACTTGATTTCTTAGTCCACTTCCTATTTGTCTGAATTTCATTTTATTAAAAGTTTAACTTCTGATTACTTTTTCTTTTCTTAAAACACCACCAGTGACCACGGTGCAAAATATAATATTTTTGAAATAAAGAAATTTTCCAGATACCGCAGATATAATTTAAAAACTTTCTTGTGTCCACAATCACCTATCTTTCAGAGGGATTATTGGCGAACATACTAAGTAGAAAATGGTGTAATATCACCTCACTGTATGCACCCTTATGAAAAAAAGCAAGACACCTTCAATGCTGCCACCAACGTAAAACACTCAAAGCGTCTCTAGTAGGCGATGGAAAAGTCAATATCTCTTACTCTTAACTCCAAGTGGAGCAAGATCTCCGCGACACACACAGGGGTTCCGATAATATCAATCTCACCCGACAAAGGGAGAATCCAAGAGCTTACATCTGCTCTCTCCACCACCACCCCACACAGAACTCACTGATTGAGAAAACGGGAGGGGGGCGGAAGCACAGAGAAAGACACTGAAACAATCAACAAAATAAAGCGGGTGCAGCAAAAGAACAGTGTGTCCCACCTATCAACGCGCACAGCCACGGCGTGCTACTTTCAAGCTATTTCAAGCTATTTCCAGCACACTCAGCGCACAATGTGCTTTTTGTGAGCTATAGGGTACACTAGGCAATTACCACGCTGTTTTCAGCAACGCCAGACTACACCGCACGAGGCGTCCTCTCTCACCTTGGATAAAATCTTCTTCAGGGTCTTTTCTCTCGGCTCAAGAGGCACAACGAAGTCATAGTGGCATTGTGTTACAGCGGCACAGGATCTCCGTGGCCCCCAGCTCCAGCCGCCCATGTACTTCACTTTGCTTCGCGTCGCTTTCGAGAAACGGACCTCTGCAATGCCCGATTCACGTGATGCGCAGTCAGCTCACATCGGGCCGTCAAGCCGCACCAGCAGTCTCGCTCTATCCCTCACTGGCCGCTTCCGACAGCACTCCGCCATCTGCTAAATTTGCTAAAACACTGAATCACATATTATAGTTGTCAGATTCATATGCCAAAGGCTGACATTTCAGTTGTGTTCCCCTCACAGAGTTGCATGAAGGTAGTTTATTTAAAAACAGACATGTATTCTCCTGGTTATCTTGGCTGTGGGGTGTGAGACACCTGGAGGTGTCTCACCCGCTGATCCCCAGGGATCTGTTATCCAGGTGGCCAGGACACGGCCATCGCTTTTGGATCCTGTTCCTAGGGGTGGGCCAGTGCGGGAGGATCACCTGGGTGAAGAGTCTTCAGGGAGTGGAAGTGGGACACCGGATGGCGAGACGCGATATCCCCTTCCCTGTAACACCTTTACCCCATCCTACCAGGTAGGATACTTAGAAACTCAACCCGCCTACCCCACTTTCCCAATACAAACACTTTCTCATGGACAGCTCACTGTGAGAGAAAACGTACTGGCACCCGAGCCGTATACCTGACATGTCCCAATACAATGGTCAGGCAGGGTCAGGCAATCACTTGCCATTACACACACATGACTTCCATCACACTTCCTCACATGGATAAAAGGTGGAGCACAAAAGCACCCTCTGAGCAAGACAAAGCACACAAGGAAGAAGCAGTTCCAAGATGGCAATTTAATACAAGGCGAAAGATGGCAAAACTGAAGAGGATAGAAAGGAGGGAAGTGCCCTTGACCTTTTGGACGAAAGACTGTTATTTTCAGGAATCTTCGAGAGTAGGAAACGTAAGACCAGGATTCAAGGCTGAAGAATGCTGCATTGTGTGTCGGAGGTACGAGTGTCTCTCCTGCGTCGATAAAAGCTTAGGTTAAAGCAAATTTGTGTAAAGTTATGAACATTGTGTTAAAAGGAATCTGAGCCCATCCAAGGGGGATCCAAGATCTGAGCCCGACCAAGGGGGATCCGAGATATGAGCCCGACTGAGGGGGATCTGGGGTGAACTGTGAGTCACCCGAGAAAGAATACACTGCAAGGATTTAGATGCCTTAATAATGTACGAACATTGTGGTGAAAGGATCTGAGCCCGGCTGAGGGGGATCCGAGGTGAATAGCAAATCACCTAAGAACTTGAGTATTTGTGATAATCTGAAAGAGGAAAATAACTTATTGTTTGTTTGTCACATTAGGCCCTCTCAATGAAGAGACTTTGAAAGGCAAAGAGACTTGGACACAGAAGGCCCTGATGCTAATGACTGAACTGTATCCTCGTGCTAGATAAGCCAGATACTATGCTAAGCTTGAGTGTACTGCCTTGTCCCGTGCCAAAAACATGGGGAAAGGAGGCCAATGGGCTGAACATCCTGACACATCATTTTGTGAACACTTCATTCTTTTTTGTAACATTGGTTGCCACACTATTTGTATTTAGAGGTAAGGATTGGCAATAGGTTTATTAGTATAAGCCTTTTTATTTTGACAAGGCACTACGAAGACTGCGCTATTATTATTTGATGGTCGTAGCTTGCTCTCATCTGTAGATTTAGGATTAGATAGGCGTTTTTCAAACCCTTTTTGAAGTTCAGTAAACACCCTTGAACTGTGGTCACTTGTGTCTGTCTTACTGTTAATACTATGCCTTCCCTAAAGGGGTAACAGATATGTATCTGTCTTCATAGAAACTTTTGTCTTCTGAGGCACTATATCAGACGTAGTAAATGGGAATAATAGTAGGATTTTTACTATGTATATTTAATTTTGTCACAACATCAGGAATCAATAGGACCATTGCAAAGCACTTCCATGTTGTTTTTCTGTGTCCAGGAGGACTCAATAGTTCCGTAAAATAATTGTAGCAGAATCGCCTGTGTGCTAAATCACTCTTCTGATGGCCGTAAACCGCCACCAGACTAAATATAACTATACTTTGTCCAGATGCCCAAAGGAGGTGGAATACAAAGGTGAGTGGGTAGCCGTATTCTTTTCCGATGATACTACCAGGATGAGCAACTGAAAATAAGCCTTCTGCAATTTAAAACTACTAAATGCATATTGTTCCACTTAGCCTTGCATAACAAGGGAAGACTCCACAAGTGCTAGATCAGTATTAATGAATGCCAGGGGATATGTTTCACAACCAGTTTGCTGACCAGAAATGGCTCCAATGCTGTACCTAGTCATATTTGTACCCATATTCTGAAAATACAGTGCAGCCTCACACAAAGAACATTCATTTGCTCGAAGATTGTGTGCTGCAACAGTCATGTTACAAAGTATTCAAACAAAATGGCTGAACTCTTCAAAATGACAATGCAATCTCTGAACCAAGCAAGGTTAAGAACAACATTGTCCCTTCTCAAAAATGTATACGTCCAGGTAATAGCAACTGTTTTCAGACAGTGACCCTCTTAACCACACTCATCACAATCAATAAACGGGCCCTAGATTTGCATTCTTCCATAATAATTAATATCTGAACCAAAATGCACATAGAAAGCATCATCCAAGCTCTTCCATAAGCTACTAGTCTTACCAAACATCAAATAATTTATCTTGACCCTTCCTCATCAGAGCTGGCTAACTCCTCCTTGCATCATGTCACAGTCCTAGACAGACTAGACAACCATACTCCTACGTCCCATCCCCTCTAATTCATACTTGTGGGATACTCTGTCTTTCGGGATGGGACAGCATCAAACAATATTGGCCCTTTTCTATTTGTACGCAGGGCTAGCATGTGTGGCTTTAGCCCCGCCTTCCTGAGCCCCACCCAGAGCATTGCACTTAAGTCCTTTTCTCCACACAGGATCAGACACACTTAGCATCGCCGGGTGTTTTCTTTTGCCCTTCAATTTGTCATCCTGTTTGGTACCGCACTTTTTCTCCTCTGCCTACGCTGGTACGCAAGGGCTTTGCCTTGTGTGTTTCCTGCGGACGTCATTACATGAGAGCGTACCTCACAATCTTTGCCTCAAGTGTCTGGGCCCAGACAATCGTTGGTTTGGGTGCTTCTACTGCGACTCCCTCTTGGTCTCTGCACTGGAAAGAAGGCTCATCAATTGGGAGGAGGTCTTCCACAGCGCTAATCTGGTACACCTATCGATGAGAAAAGAAATCGCCTGTTGAGTACCTTCCCTTTGAGGGCACCCCATCCGGGTGACACCTTCCTTGGGTCCTCCAGTTCACTGAGGAGTCTTATGGACTTTAGCGTCACCAGGGCTCACCCTGAAGTGCCCCAAGTGTGGGTCTAAACAGGATACCGGAGCCTCCACCCAGGTTCCCCCCTGGGGGAAAAAGTTACCGGGGTCACTTCTGAGGTTCCTCAGAAAGGGGCTAAAAAGTCCACCAGCAAGGCAGAGGATCCCTGTTCCGGTGCTAATAAAACAGGAATAATTTCCAAGTTTCCTCTCAAAGGGGATAAACATTATAATGCCCAGTCTGATGAATCAAACAGGACGGACACTCATCCAAAGTCTACACCTTTGAGCTCTGACGAGGATCCCTCAAAGAGGACTAAGGAATCGCTGAATACTCCTAAAATAATGGCCAAACCCACCATGGCCTTTGACAGACCTGTGACACATGTCACCATAGAGCAGAGGAATTCAAATGAAGGGGCGTCGACCCAGTGGCATACTCACCCTTTATGAAGGAGCCGATAAGCCAGCCCACTGAAACACTGAGCACTCCCTTAGCTGCTTTTTCCAGCTGAGTGAGTGCTCCTGGTCTGTCTGAACTCTCCAATGGAAACAGCGCAGTTCAGTTCCCCAGCCGCACGAGCCAAGCAAGACTGGGGGCATTTTGCTTCGCCAGCCCTGCATAGCTAATTGGAAATACTGGATGGGGATCTGCATGTCTGCAGATGCGAGGGGGAGCTCCTGTGCATCCTCGCACATACAGAAAAAATAGGGTGGACCAGGGCATTTCAGCACCCACACTCAGGCCCCTGTACCCATGTGCAGGTACCATGGAGCGCTAGCTTCCTGATTCCTGTTCATAATGCAGGAGCTGGAGTACTGGGGAGGAAACCTCAGGACTGGGGCAGAAGGTAAGTTTATGTTAATTTATTTTGTATTTATTTATGTGCATGGATGCGTGTATTTTTGTGTTATGAGTGAGTGTATAATTATGGTTGCTCTGTGAATAATAGAGTGCTTACTGTGCGAATGCTGTGTGAATGTGTGTGTGTTTGCGTTGGTCCGTGGAGGTGATCTTGGCGAGTGGGGGTTGTACAACAAAGGCATTTTAAAATGTTTTAAATTTTTACATTTTTAAATTTGTTTCACAATCCCCCTACCAACCTGCCAAAATCAGCTCTCCTTCTGAGGCTCTGTGGAGCCCAGGGGACAGGGATGATATTTTTGTACTGGACATCTATCATAGAAGTCCAGTAAAAAATACCATGCCTTCTCCCAGGGCCCCCCAGCGCCTCGCATATACACATCACGTTGATTCTGTGAGTGTGTTAGGCGCTGTGAGCCTCAGGGGACAGGGATGCGATCGTTTTACTGGATATAGATGTCCAGTTAAAAATACCTTGCCTACCCCCTGGGCCCCTGGTGCCAATTGCACACTGTTTGGCTTTTTACCCAATGTTTTTTAAGTATGCTCTAAAATGCAACATTTTAGCCCATTATTTATAGGAAATTCCCAGGAGGAGAACCCCCGTGAACCTCTTTTTATTGGCTCAGGCTCCCTCGCTATGCTTGGTTGCTATGGCATATCTGGGAAAAATATGTATGCCCCTCCACTTAAAAAAATCACCAGCCGCCACTTGCCCTGGGACTGTGCTGGGGCGAGCCCAGAGACTGTGATGGGAGCAGGTGGGGGGGGGGCCATGGTATAGTGGTGGGAGCAGGCTGGGGAGAGCGTAGGGTCTGTGGCAGAGTGGGGAGAGCCCAGGGGCTGGACTAGGAGTGGGATGTGGGAGCCCAGAGTCTGTGATTGCAGCAGGTGGGGGAGCCCAGGCACTATACTGGGATTAGGGTGCAGTGATGGTGCACAACAGTTCATAGACATTTGAACTTACTGCCCATTTGGCATTGTTTGGGGTCTTGGCCTGCCCACATTTAGCTCAGGGGAAGTATGCCAAAAATTTTTGAAGACTACTGCCATATACAGTCTAAAAGTGATGGCCCCTCCAGTGTCAACTGTGTTGTTCATTTTGTCTGTGCCTTCAGCTGTGTCATGTGCGGACAACAGGCCCAAATCCTTGCCATGCATCATTGGTGAGAAATCCATACAATCTAGCAATGGATTGGAATCCCTGAATGCCCCTTCCACCGACAATATAGCTTCCTCCTAAATCAGCACTGTTACACTATGCTGACCCATGGATGGGGGGTCCCTCTTCTTGGCAACCCGTTTATATGGGATCATGGAGGCATAGTTTGTTTGATAGTCCTGTTCTGACTCCAGCGCCAAGACCATCTTCGGAAGAGGCTTTTTTCTGCCGTTTCCAAAACCTGATGCATTTAGACCCCATGGAGACATACTTTAAAGATCTCTTCAGGGACATTTTCCTCAAACCACTGGAACCTCCAAAACCAAGGGAAGTACTGCCTCCTCCTCCAAGGCTAGTGTAAGTTCCACCCCCTCCAAGTGGAATATGGACTAGTAGTACATAAGTCACTACAGTGAAAAACTTTGTTTTACTCCTACGTCCCGTCCCCTTTCCTCCATACGTGTGGGAGATTCACAAGCACTGATGTATAGAACTGGGTGGATGCGCTGAGGTCACGAAAATAGTGTTTACAGAACGCCAAGGTTGAGGCCCAAATGGGCCCGTTAGCGATAGTTTCCCAAGGATTGTATTTTCTGAAAGCTACCGTGGCAGCTTTACCCCATAATGCAGGAAGCTATCCAGCAGGAAATTGAAGCCTTAGAGGCCAGTGTTCCTTTCCTATTTCTTCCTATTTCCGAACATCACTAAAAAAGGCAGAAGATGTTCTTAAGTCCTTTGTCCTATCAAGATAGAACTTGAGAGCTCTCCTAACATCAAGGTTGTGAATGCCCCATTCTGTATATGACGCAGGGTCTGGAAAAAACACTGGCAAGGTGATAGACTGGTTAATATGAAAATCCGAAACAATTTTCGGAAGAAAAGAAGGGTGTGTGCACAGCACTACCCTGCCTTTATGGAAAGTCATGAAGCGTACTTTGATTTAAAGAGCCTGCAGCTCGCCAGTCCTTCTGGCTGAAGGAATGGCGACTAGATAGGCCACCTACAAGGTGAGCAACTTCAAGTTCACCATCTCCATAGGCTCAAATGGCTTATGGCAGAGCGCATTGAGCACCACATTGAGGTCCCATTTATCCTGAGGAGGTTTGACAGAAGGAAACATATGTAGAAGGCGTTTTATCACTGGGTTTGTGAGGGTGAACGAAGAAGAGTCAGTGTTGAGGTATGCTCAGATAGTTGACAAGAATGTACGGCATGCGTATATATTAATGCCTGTTTATGCTAGGTCTGAGATGAAAGCAAAGACACAATCCATCATTTGACGAGGATCAATCTGTTTGTCTAAGCACCAGTGACAGAAGTGGAGCCATTTGGGAGTGAATTGGATCATTTAACTTCCATTCGTGGTTTGTCATAGTCCAGCGACTGAGGGCATCGGCTGCTGTGTTGTATTGGCCAGGAATATGTAAGCCAAATCTTTCTCTATACTACCCATTCCAATATGTGAATGGAAAGCTTCCCCAGGGGTAAAGACTTGGTCCCCCCCTTTTTTGTTTACATAAAACAGCACCACTGCATTGTCCGTTGTCAAACTATTTTGTTGGAGATACTGGACTGGAAAGCCTTCAAGGCTCAAAATATTGCTAGTAGTTGATGTGATGTTCCCACAGATCGAACACCACCAAGTGACCAAGCGTTGCTCCCCAGCTGAGCAGGGAGGAATCCGTTTTCAACATCATATGAGCAGACGGTTCCATAAAGAGAGTCCTCACCAAAAGATTGGCGAAGTCTGACCACCAGAGGAGGTCAGGAGTCATCTCCGAGGGCACCCAAATTAATTGAGAGTCTAGGTCTGTGGCTTGATACCAGCTTGGTCTGAGCGTCATCTGTGTATGCCTCATCTTTAATCCCGCTAGAGGGAGGGCTAAGATGCAGGATGCCGTTAAGCCCAGAATCCTGTGGACCCACCTTGCTGACCTGTGGGTGGAGTTCAGAAATAGGGAACATGTATGTATATGTCCCTCATCCTGTCGTTCGTTAGAAAGACTTTGGTACTGACTGCATTCCATCAAAAACCCAAGAAAATCAGGTCTTGCAAGACCACCAATGATGACATCCTCCACTTCACTGACAATCCCAGTATGAAAAGAAGCTGAAGTAACAAATGCATTTGTGAATCTGCGGTCTGAGGACAGAGACTCCTGAGGAACCAGTCATCCAGATATGGATAGACATGGACTCCACAAAGCTTGAGAAACACTGCTATCACAGCCATCATCTTTGTGAAGACTCTTGGCGCAGAGCTCAGCCCAAAGGGGAGGACCCGATACTGAAAGTGTTCACCTCCTACCAAAAAACAAAGGTATTTGCGATGTTGAGGCCACATTGCTATATGAAAGTACACATCCTGAAGATCCACCACACCGAGCCAATTGTCCTTCACAAGGGAGGAGTGGATATGTGTGGGCATGATCATCTTGAATCTTTCCTGGTGAATGTGAAGATTGAAATCTGACAGGTGTAAAATAGTGTTCAGGCCAGCCTGGTTGGACTTTGGCACTGTAAAATGCAGCAGTAGAAGCCCCTGTCCTCTTCAGCCAGAAGGACATTTTCTATCAAGCTTAATTCCAGAGGTTTCTGAACCTCGGAACAGAGCAAGGAGATCCTGTCTGCTGTATGGGAGGACAGGATAGAGGAATTACCGGAAGGGGAAGGCGGACCGCCCAAACAGGTCACTGCTAGAACCCACAGATACTTTGTGATCTTCCGCCAGGCCTCCATGTGTAAGGAGATGCGTCCCCATACTGGAGTCAAGTGGGAACATTCCAAACCATCTTTTGGAATTTTTGTCAGAAGAGGGGGCACTGGTTTCAGAGGTGAAGCTCCTGAGTGAGAGAAAAACCGATCACTCGCTCTCTTCTGCATTTCGGCTAGGGCCACTCTGGGAGAGTTATTGCGGGCACGATTTTCGATGCTGAAAATCTTGAAACCCTGAAAAGGATCTGGAAGGAAATTCAGATTTTTGGGGTTTAAGAGGACTACGCATCTTGAGGTTTTGTTAGGATGGACAGCAATTTTGCTGTTACAGTACTTGCCTTGGTTTTTTCAAACTCGTCATCAGTAGAACTGTGAAAGAGTTTTTTAGCCTCAAAGGGAAGATCCAGAACCTTCTTTTGGACCTCCTTCGTAAACTTGGTTGCATGTAACCATGCCTGATGAGTAACATCTATGTCAATCATAAGGCCAGAGTTTTAGGTTTGCTGCAGCAAGCACTAGTTCTGTATTTGCCTGACAAAGCTGGAGGGACACATTTGCAAAAACCTTCTTTCCCACCCCTTTCAAACTCTTATCCTTCTTTGACAGAAGGATTGGCGAGCTGCAGGCTCTTTCTGTCGAAGAACCCTTTATGACTTTTTATAAAGACAGGGCCGTGCTGCGCACACACCCTTCTTTTTTTCTGAAAATTGTTTCACAGTTTCATATTAACCAGTCTATCACCATGCTGGTGTATTTTCCAGACCCCGCATCAGATGCAGAACAGGCCCTTCACACTTTGACGTTAGGAGAGCTCTCAAGTTCTATCTTGATAGGACAAAGGACTCCAGAACCTCTCCTCATCTTTACGTGATGTTCGGAAATACAAAAGGAACACAGGCCTCTAAGGCTTTGACTTTCTGCTGGATAGCTTCTGCATTATGGAAGCCCACACAGTACAGGACCTGCAGGCCCCCAAGGGCATCAACACGCATCTTTTGTGGGGTAAACCTGCCACGGTAGCTCTCCGAAAATATGTCCTTGGGAAACTATTGCTTAGGTGGCCATTTGGGCCCTGCCTGTCTGCATTCTGTAAACACTATTGTCTTGACCTCAGCTCATCCACCCAGTGCTATGCATCAGTGATTGTGAATCTCCCACAAGTATGGATGAAAGGAGATTTGATGTAGAAGTAAAATAAAGTTATTCACCATAGTGACTAGCGTACTCCTAGTCCATAGTCACCTTTCCTCCATACGCCCACCTGACCTCCCCTCTAAAAAGTTCCCTGTTATTGTGAAATATGTCTACTGACCTTGGCGATAGAAAATGATTCATGGGCGATGCGCTGTGCGGGGCTCAGGAAGTAGGGGCTAAACCACACTCGCTGGCCCCGAATAAAAATACAAAAAGACAATATTTAATGATGCTGTTAAAAAGTGTTCTGGTTCCATCTCGAAGGATGAAATATCCCACAAGTATGGAGTAAAGGGGACTATGAACTAGGAGTATGTTAGTCACTACAGTAACTTTGTTTTTGTCATTCACTTTCCAAAAAGCAAAGGCAGCCATAAGTGATCTTTCACATTGCCGTCCCTAACATCTCTTTGAAAGTTAAGATATTCCACAATTGTAAATGGGGTTCAAGACCCACTAGAGGCCTTTGATTCACCCTGGTTGACATTAGAGCAGAGCTCCGGAGTGCACTGGATACGGAACAGTCAACCTCTCTCATGCTACTAAACCTCTCTTCTGGTTTTGGCACTGAAGTTCATTTAATCTTATCACACATCAAAAGATATTAGAATTGTTGGTTTATCCATCCCTTACATCATTTTATTAAGAAAATGTAATTGTTTTTTACATCACACTTCATGGCGACTCCAGCCTCTAAGCACGGGACTGGGAATCGAACCTGTGCTGCTCTGCAGCGTTTTGCCCCTGAGCTATCCTCCTGGCCCAGGTTCATTAAGAAATATACATATAGGATAATGTCTGGTGCTTTACTCTCTGTCTCTCAAGCGCTACCTGTTGCATCCCATAATTCTCTCCCATATACCTGTGGCCATTAATGTGCATATGTGCCCTGTGCCTTTCCTCATCAACATGTTCTAGGTTCAATATACTTTTATAGATGTGTGTGGGTGATAGTGAATTCATGCTCCACACAGGAAAAGGTAAATCCCCAAACCAAGACATCATGCCATGTTCATGCCATGTCCATGAATGGACAAGGACAAGCCGTTTTAACAGACCCAAAATGCAGGTATTTATCTTTGATCGAGCCTACTCAGCTTACCTCCCTTTCAATTGGCCAAAATTCTTTGGGTATCGAACTTAAGCCAGTTTAAAAATGAGCAGCCTGTGGCTTATGTTCCACACCTCATTCCTCTTCATACCACATGTGTACAAAGGGACAAATGCATGCACTTCCTGCTGCACATGCTGACTAAAATCACTCAACTTATTTTTTGCCACAGTGTCATCGTCTAGGCCCCAGCGCTGTCAGAAACATGTACTACTTTAAAGCATGTGCATTGGTCTCTCACGTATTTCTTCTCAGATACATGATTGACGCATGATGTTTACTGGCCCTTGAAGTGATTAAGTGTGCTCATATTTGGTGGATCTCTGAAATCCAACATAGGTACTGGTAACCTAGACTGCCCTGGACAAATCACACAGGTTCTTGAGTGAATCTCTAGCTTGACTTGTCAAACACAAAGAAGGCGATACCAGAGTTCCACCTCTGGTAGGAGCTATTTCATGCATGCAATACTCACAGAAATCTATCTTTCGAATGGATCGTGTCCTCTCATGTATTCCTCATCTTTTGCTATATCTTTATCCAGTTTTAGCTACTTTGGAAATATTATCTAGCAGGGGGCGCTGTGTGTCGATGCCTGTCGACTCCATGTCCCTCAAGGGACTCCATCTTGATGTCAACGTCATCACTGGTATATAGCGTGCACATCGACCGTTGGCTTCAGTTCCATTTTTCTGCGAGAGCTATCGCTTCGGAAGATCAGTGTGCTTCTGTTTCTTCATGAATCCAGGGTTATTTTGAAAAAATAGGCCATCTTTGTCGGCATCACACAACGCCCAAATCAGGGTTTAAGAAATGCCACGACAGCCGGGCGGAAATGTCCCTTATGAACCCCCATCAGGTGAGTCTATGATTTCTTGGATCCGATCACAAGACTTCAGAGTGTGAATCCTGCGTTTCGAGGACAGTGAAAGCCTTGAAAGAACATAGAGGGGAGTTAGCTGCAGGTAGGTCACATAAATCCTTTTCCACGACTCTGTTGAAAAAGTGATCTTCCAACAAGTCGATATACGACTCTGCTCGTTGGAAGAAAGCTAAAAGGCGATCTCGATCTAGGAGTGGGACTCACCACTCGTCATCTTCATGACGTACGAAGAAAAGGCGTCACAGGTCGCCGTCTTCATCATCAAGTTCCTCTCCTGAATGGGTTGCTTGCCCGATCAAATCGGCCTCACTAGCTGAATGGGAGAGATTCAGACTGAATATGCTTCAGGTATCTGAGAATGCGGCCTCAACCCCCTCGAAGAAGAAGAGTCATGCCCATGTTAAAGGCAAACCCGACAAATAAAGGGCAAAGGACAAAACCTGTGCGCCCTCGGGCCTGGCTGTCCACGAGAAAACTCCTTGAGAACCTTCAGAGGTTCCTTTGAGACTAGAAGAAACACCTTTGAAAGAAAAATCCTTGATGTCATCAACGCCAAAGTTGACCTCTGTGTTGAAAAAATCTTCAACACCTCAGTTGTTGAAGCCCTCAACGGCATTGAAGTATTATTCAACGCCGTCACCAATGCATGTGAAAACATCTTTTAAAGAGGTTGAAAAAACAAAAAATTTGTTTCTCCCACTTCCAAGAAAATAATTTTTCAAGTCACTTTCTTCTTTTTATGAGAAACATGAGCCCTCATCTGATGATTCACCACCCTTTGGGTTGCAATATGGTATACAAGGTGTTCCAGAGGCTCTGATATCAGAGGAGTCAAAGATCAACTACAAACTGCAAGTTGGATAGATACTTCTCCCGAAATTGAATTTGGAAGACCAGATCCCTCAGACGATGCTGATGAGTCATGCAGACAATTAATGTCTAGAGTTATTGAATGAGCCCTCATCTGGTGATTCACCACCCTTTGGGTTGCAATATGGTATACAAGGTGTTCCAGAGGCTCTGATATCAGAGGAGTCAAAGATCAACTACAAACTGCAAGTTGGATAGATACTTCTCCCGAAATTGAATTTGGAAGACCAGATCCCTCACACGATGCTGATGAGTCATGCAGACAATTAATGTCTAGAGTTATTGAATATCTGGGATCGAGTAGACCTGCACCACATTTTGAGCAGGATGGTCTTACAGATATTTTAGATAAGGGAACCCCAGGAGGACCCTCTTCTTCCCTTCTATGTAGCCTTAAAAAGGCGGGCCAATGCCAACTGGGAGACCCCGGAATTAATCCCAGGGGTAAATAAAAAATTGACAAGCAAATGCAGAGCTTCAAGCAGTGATCCCTTTTACCTAAGCAAACATCCTATTCTAGAAAGTCTGGTGGTATAGGCCGTCACATCCACATCTAAACAGACTGCATACCCAACAATTCCCACTACAGAGATGACAATTGCTATGATGCCATGGCAGAAAAGGTCTTCTCTGCTGGTAGTATGGCCCTTAAGTCGGCAGATGCCACCTGTGCACTGGCTAAGTTCACATTTACCCTATGGGAATGCATATCGATGCCGGCTGAACATATCCATGAAAGGGAAGGAAGAAACAGTTTTTTAAATATTGTTAAGGATGGGAAGGACGTCATGTGCGAATCCCTTCAGACTGTTCTTGACGCTGTGGACAGTATAAGCAGAGCTATGGCTGCTAGCACTGTAATGCGCAGATTTGCGTGGTTAAGAAAGTCTGTGTTTGCTCTCGATGTGCAATCGATACTTCTTAACATACCCTTTGATGGCACACATTTGTTTGGCAGCAAGGCTGGCGAAAGCCTGGAGAAGCTGCAGACCTCCAAAGCAGCAGCCAAATCCCTTGGTGTTGCAATCAGACAACCGCAAACTCGCCCCAGTGGAACAGTTTGGAGGGGCAGGTCCTTTCGCTATTAATCCTCAGCTGGAAAAGGGAGTGGACTGGTGAGTCATAGAGGTCAGAGAAGATTTCCCCCATGGTGGACGCAGAAGAGGTGCTAAGACCGCCCACGCACCGGCTACTTTACCCTCAGCCGCTGTATCAGCCACCTCAAAACCTCTTGAGGCATTAGTCCACAAAACCCCAATGGGAGGCAGACTCTCACAGCATCTGTAAGAATGGGTATTACTTCAGATGCATTTGCATTGGAAACAATAGGCCAGGGTTACTGCCTCTAAAAAGGCCTCAGGATCATCCATCGAGGGAACAACTCTTTCAAGATTCCAGATCCGCTGCTTGTGCAGGAAATTTTGACCTTGTAAGAGAAAGGTGCTATAGACCAGTACCTATATCCGAGAGGACCAAGGGTTGGTACTTCCTCTTAGTTTCTAATCCCCAAGAAGGATGGAGGATTGAGACCCATCTTGGACTTAAGAGACTTGAACAAGTTCCTCAGGAAGGAAGGGTTCAAGATGGGTACCCTTTCGTAGATCCTTCAGGCCCTCCAACTTCAGGATTGGATGGTATCGTTGGACCTTCAGGATGCCTACTTTCATGTGCCTATCCATCACAAGCACAGAAGGTACCTGAGGTTCACTGTTGGCAGTTCTCATTATCAGTTTCGAGTTCTGCCTTTCAGGCTGACATCCACCCGAGGGTTTTTACCAAGTTGATGGCAGTTGTGGCAGCGAGTCTCAGGAGAGGGTGATTCACGTCTACACCTACCTGGACGATTGACTGATCAGAGCCCATTCTCCCGGACAGGTCCTGGAACATCTCAGCTCCACCTGTCACTCCCTTCCCAGACTGGGCTTCTCCCTCAACTTCAGGAAGTCACATTATACCATCTCAAAGGCTACAATTCATCGGGGCAGTCCTGGATGCATCCTTGGAAAATCCTCGCCACCCGAGGTGAGGGCTCAAGACATTCTGCAGATAGTCACCAAATTCCAGGATCTTCTGGACTTTGATTTTTGAGGTAGCCCGGCCTCATGTCATCCTGCATTTTCCTGGTTCCTGAGGCTTCCCTGAAAATGAGATCTCTCCAATGGGATCTCAGGATTCAATGGTCCCAATTCTCAGGCAGATGTCAGACCTTCTTCAGGTTCCGAGCAGAGTTGCACAGGATCTACTGTGATGGGCCTGTGAGGAAAACATTCTGACGGGAGAACCTTTTTGGCAACCATGGCCGGAGATAATGGTAGTTACAGATGCCTCACTCACGGGGTGGTGTGCATATGCTAACGATCTGACAATTAGCAGTCGTTGGTCTCCATCGGAGTTCAAACTACACATCAACCTTTTGGAGCTGAGGGCAATCAGACTAGTGCTGAAGACTTCCCTGCTCTCTGTACAGGGAAAGAATGTCCTGATAATGACAGACAACACAGCGGCCATGTAATACCTCAACAAGAGAAGACGTGTAGGGTCATTACCACTGTGCAGAGAAGCAATGCCACAATTCAAGGAGGAATCTCCCTATTGGCAGTTCACGTAGCCGAAAAGGAGAACTTGGCCACTCACGCTCTGAGTAGGCAGAGCACAGTCTCCCACGCGTGGGAACTAGCTCAAGAACTCCTTCAAGAGATCTTCACCCTTTGGGGAACCCCTCAAGTTGATCTGTTCATGACTGGTGAAAACCAGAAGTGCCAGCTGTACTGCTCCAGGGTATTTCCCCCAAGAGCATCTCTAGGAGGTGTGTTTTTGGTGGACTGGGAGTTTCCACTCCTGTATGCGTTTCCTCCATTCCCCATCAATCCTCAAGTGATCAGGAGGTTGAGAAAGTTTGGGAAATCCATGATCCTAATTGCTCCAGATTGGGCCAGGAGGACGTGGTACCCGGACCTTCTGGACATGCCGTCTGCCCTCCAATACGGTTTCCACAAAAAGAGGACCTTCTCTCGCGAGAGGAGGGTCAGGTTCTCCATCCAGAGGTCAAGACACTCAACTTTCATGCATGCTTTCTCAGAGGTTGAGCTATCAGGATTGGGACCTCCCAGACGACGTAACTGAGATTTTGCTTTCGGCCAGAAGGCCAGAAACAAAATCCTTCTACCGCTGCCATTGGAACAAGTTCTGCAGCTGGTGCAAGGATAAGAATGTTGACCCTTTAACATGCAACACAACTATGGTTTTATCTTTCTTATTACACCTGGCTAATCTGGGGCTCCAGCTTGGCACAATTAAAGGGTATCTGGCAGCGCTATCTATTTTTAAGAAGTCCTCTGAAGAGGTATCTTTCTTCAAAATACCACTAGTTTTTTTTATTTCTATTTAAACACTTTATTTATAATTTCCACAAAATATATTACAACCATGCATTGATTCCGAAGAATTAATGATTACAGTAAAAATACAAAAAGAAAACAAAACACATGCAACAACAAAGCAAAGTAAAGATCCAACATATCAATTTGAAATCACATATAAATACCAAGCTTAGATTCACTAAAGTATCATCGAACAATACAGATCAACAAGAGAACAAGACAAATCAGGACAAAGGACAACAAATAAAACACACTCCCCCATCCCAAACCCCCTTACTTAAAAGAAAAAATAAAGCCATTAATCTCATACTATGAAAGCATCCACTCCCATAAAAAATCATTGATGGGTCACCAAATGTCTTCATATACTGGAACTTTTTGCTGCCTAGAAAATAAGCATTTCTCATACCTTGAAAGAATCTTCATATCACACAACCAACCCTCCACAAGAGGTTTCTTCCTCGTTTTCCAGACCCTTAACACCTGTTTGACAGCTACAAGTAAGCATTTGTTCATCCAATTTCTAGTCACTTAAGCAATACTGCGCCCACATCTTGGAGATAACAGAAGTACACACAACGGGTTCTATGGAAAAGTAATAGTCCAAATCGCATCAAACCTGTCCAACACCTCTTTCCAATATTCCTTCACCTTATCACAGCACCACAACATGTGCAACAGAGAACGCTTCTCCTTCCGGCACCCCCAGCAAGCATCATCTCCCTTCAATCCCATATCATACATACGAAGCTGAGTCCAATAAATCTTACCCAACACCCTCTGATGAGTATAACGCAAATTTAAGTAAATTTTCCCCTTAACCAGTACCTTCCAGATTTGTTCCCACTCTTCCTCTGAAATATCATTGCCCAACTCTTCAGACCTTTTCAGTCTCAGCCTCTCCCATGAGGCCAACCAAGCACTCTCTAAAGGTATAAAATTCATGATATCCGACACCTTCTGTTGCATCACAGCAAACAATTCAGATACCTTCGGTTTCTGCGCAAATCTTAACCCTAACATCTGTCGCGCTCAGCAAGCAAATCTTTCAACAACCTATACCTTCCCTGTGCCCTCCTGCTCAGTCCATATTTATTACTCAAAACGTCAAAGGAAACCATCTCATCATTATCCTTCCAGACAACCCCAATCATCAAAACACCTCTATTACTCCAACTTCTCCAATATAACATTTTATTATTAACCTGCAACCCAGGATTACACCATAAAGAAGCATCTTCATACATATGCAACCCTTGACCATTATCTGTTATCAGCGAGACCAATGCATCCTTTGTAACAGCAATACATTTCTGATTCAATGCCTGTCGAGGCAATTTTCCCAGAGAATATAAACTCTTTACATTGTATGGATTCAACATTTCTCTCTCAATTCGCACCCACCAAGGTGCTAAGTCCAAATCCTCATTTAAGAAAACAAACAATTTTTTAAGTAAAAATCCTTTACAATAGTTCCTCAGGATAGGATAACCAAACCCACCATCACAAACCTTTCGAGTCATAATATAACGTGGGATCCTAGCTCTTTTCCCAGTAACCCATAAACATTCTTGGAAGACTTTATCAATATGCCCTAATAGTTTCTGAAGGGATTGACAAATGTATTCCCTCCGATCCCCTTTCAAGTCCCGGTTAGGGATTTCAAGTTCGTTTTGAAATTTCTCATGTGTGCTCCTTTCAAGCCTATTCATTCCTGTCCTTTAAGATTGCTAACACTCAAGACCATTATTTTGGTTGCTCTCACATCAGCCCATAGGGTGAGTGAAATTCAAGCCTTGTCTTGCAAGCCTCCTTGCACAATTTTCCTTAAGGTTAAACCCACGTTTTTACCAAAAATTGTGCCTGATTTTCATTTTATGCAAAATATTATACTGCCGTCTTTTTATCCTACACCTCATCTTGGTAAGGAAGAGGAGAGATTATACAGGCTTGACCCACGGCATGCACTTAACTTCTACATATCCAGGATGTCTACCTTAAGACAGGATGATCACCTTTTTTTCGCTGGTTAAACAGGCCATAAATTGGGTATGGCGGTCACAAAACAAACCTTATTTAAATGGATCATTTTAGGAATTTCTGAATGCTACAGGGTAGCTAGAAAGTATCCTCCTGAGGGTCTCAGAGCTCATTCAACCAGGGGCATGGCTACTGCCTCAGCTTTATAGAGAGAGTCCCAATTCAGGATATTTGTGCAGTGGCCACAGATCCTCTGCTCACACATTCCCAAAGCATACTGTCTGGAGTCTACCTCAAGCTGGTGGGTTAATTTGGGAAGGTGGTGTTACATTTGGTACACTCAAGCCAATAAGGAACTCCTAAATTCTTACTCCCTCCTCCAAAAATGCAGCACTGCTTTGGGAGTCTATCAAAAGATGAGGCATATGTGGGAGGGCACAATCCATTCGACAAACAAGTTACTTACCCGTGGTAACATTCTTTCGATTGGATGTTCCTCCCACGTATTCCTAATCGCCCTCCCAGCCTACACCACAATAGAATGTCCTTGTTATCACAGTTTACGTTCTTTCAGGGTGAGTCACTGTCTTGCATAAGGTAAATCCAAAAGAAAATTGAAAATATGCACGAAAACGTAACTGAAACCAACAGTCGCTGCATGCTCTATATACCAGTGATGATGTCGACAACAAGACGGATGCCCTCGGGGCACATCGAGTCAATAGGTAGTGACATGCAATGCCCCCTGCTGGAAAACATTTCAAAAGCAGCTAAAGGTGGATATGGATATATCAAAAGATGAGAAATATGTGTGAGGTACAGCCAATCAAAACAATGTTACCACGGGTAAGTAACTTGCTCTTCTTTACTATTGTTTGCTTTTGCACAGGAATTGTAATTGATTGTAAAGAGATAGTGTGCGGATGAGCCTTCAATTACCTTAACCCATACAGGCCCATCAATAAAGTGAATACACGGTTGTACATAAAGCAAGTTTATTGTACAAAGCGTTGGGGAACGATTAGATGGTGTTTCAGGACCAAACTAACAGAAGCCTCAACAAACCAATCAGTTCACATCTTTTATCCAATTTTGCAACAGTTACAATACTTCATTGCAATCCACCCCAAACAAGATTGGACACAAGTTAACCCTTGTCAAAGAAATCCCATCTTTTCCCAATTTCTATGTTTTCATTGGCCAGGTTTATCTCAATAATTATCTTCAGATTATATTCATAACACACCTCTTCTTATGATTTGTCTGTAGTAGGTTAGGACGACAACACATGGTTAAACATTGGTATTGAAAACATAATTCATTACTTGTAATAACTGGCCTTAGCTGTTTAAATTCTAACTCTTGATTTGCAGCTGGCTCGTATGGATATTTCCCTCAATATGAGGTGGCTGGGTGAATGATTTCCCTTACTTTGTGATGCTATCTCATTTCCCAGGTAACTGTTCCCTTGAAACATTCCTTTCTACAAGGCTCCCACTTTATTACATAATTGAAAACTCCTAAATAGTTTTAGGCACCAGCTTACCCCATGTTTTCAAACTGACCAGAATAGATACTGAAACTCCCTTGGTCATGCTCTCAAACAGCAGGAGATTATATCTACTAACTAGAAGACTTATCAGACCATACAAACTCAAGGCTATTCCTGCAGCTGCTGACAGGTCGAAGTCACTCATTCACCTGCTTTTCTGCCATCTGGAAACCTGTTTACAAGTGAAAGTGCATTTTGCAAGAAAGCCCTAACCACTGTGTTCTGATACATTCAAAAAGCCACTTATATTGAGATTCATGAATTCCACATGTATTTATATTAATGTGCCTACATGTTTTTACATTTGATGGATTCAATACGTTGGGTCTCATCAGGAGCTGGGCGGTATCCCCAGCGGTACCGCCGGGGCTATTAGCGTTACCACCAAACCCCCGGCGCTATTAGCGCCGGATCACGGGTTTCGCAGAACGGTAAGTTCCCATTCCCCATTGGGCCCATTCGGGAATTCCCCATTCCCCATTGGGCCTTATGGGGACTTTTCAGCTCTATTACTGCCGGCGATATAAGCACAGTGGTAATAGTACTGAAAATCAGGAAAATCGCAGCAGATTTGCCCCCAGCTCAGAGCTCGGGGTAAATCCTGCCAAACCCGTGAATTGGCAGACCCTTAAATGCAGTAGTAAGAGCGTTACTGCCGCATTTAAGGGTTACCGCCAAACTCGTGATGCAGCAGTTTATCTTTCTTTGTGCTTGCAAGCTAATATGTATGAGTTCTGATCAGAAAGTAGCACTCACACTCAGTTTGCTGCACCCCCAGTCATCAATATGGTGGGTGCAACATGAACCCCTCATAATGATGGGGAACCTTCCTGATCACCCCAACTTTCCCACTTTAGTTGATACTTAACTAACAAATCATGATCATCTTCTTGGAGAACATCCCTACAACCATCTCTCAGTCCGGTCTCAATATCGGCATACTCCTCCACTGAACAAACCCAACTCGTCCCCCACCATTCGTGCAATCTACCAGCTGCTACACTGAAGAATGCCAATTTGGTGGAGGACACAAGGCACCTTCAGTTTGAGTACCTATGTGGGATGAAGTGGTGACCCCAGCCTTGGACAGAGTTAGTCATCATAGCTGCAGTTGTTGGTACCCAGGCAGAGTAACATCGTAAAAGTATTTGTCAAAAATAGAAAATAATGAGAAAAAGATGAAAATAGGCAAAACAAAACTTCACTGAGAGGCGCAACCAAGAAGGTACTCAAGAGAACAAGGAGTCTATCTACGACTCGTTGGTGATCCCAGCCTCAGTCTCCATGATCACTTTCAATTCATGCAAGGCAGCAATAGTTCTGGTGAGAGTACCATTTTCTGTATCATTGGGAGGCTCAAATGTGCAACAGGCACTCCCGATTCTCTGGCATACTCTGCCCTCCAATGCTGTCAGGCAGGCCAGTATATGCCGGTTCTGCAAAGTCATGAGCCTTAGTGCCCACAATTCTTCTGTAATGGTGCTAAATGCTGACTCCAAAGCGTACATGAAGAGTAGTAGCTCATACATGGTCACCTGGAGCCATTTGGCATTTGCCGTTGCCTGGGCGGTATGTGCCAGGAGGGAGGCAAAAAAGGTCTCAGTGTGGGTAAACAGTCGGTATTGATCAGGAATGTCCGCTAAAGCTTTTGATGATGCTGCTGAGAGGTAATTTGATCTTCTCCTATGTTGCAATTGTTCCAAATTCCTGTTGTCAAACATAGGGGGTCATTACGAGTTTGGAGGCAGCCATGGCGCTATTAGCGCCATGGCTGCCTCCAAACCCGGGTCCAGTCTGACAGAATGGGGACTTACCGGATCATTCCGACCTTGGAGGACCCAGTAAGTCCCCATTCTGTACACCATTCCCCATTCCCATTTGAGCCCCCATATGGCTCAATAGAAATGGGGAAGGCGCTAATTACGGGCCCGCAAATAGCGGGCCCGTTATTAGCGCCCTGGTCCCTTAGTGGGACCCGCAAAGGCCGTGTGGTCAGACCACACGTCCTTTGCGGGTCCCGCTAAGGGACCTCGGAATTGGGCAGTAAGAGTTTAACGGCACCGGCATCATTACTGGTGACCATTAACACTTACTGCCCAACTCAGAATGAGGCCCATAGTCTTTTTGTCCATAAAGGGTGATGAAAAGGACACAAGGGTCACAGTGGACAAAGGGGGCACTGAGGTAACTTCGGGCATTGGAAGGGCCAATATTAAATGTTCTTCTGGGATTACGAGGACGGACAGAGACTGCACACACTCGCCATGCTGGAGGCAACCGCCTGTATGCATGTGATCCACAAGTCCAGAAATTATCCAAAAATGCAGCTGTACCTCCAGCCAGATCTGTGATGTGTAGCGGGTGACTGCAGTTCCCATTTGTGCCAACATTGCCCTTAAAACACAGAAAAGTGGGTAAGTGTCTGTACCGTAACAGATTTTTCTGGCTCCTTGAGCCACATCAGATGCCGCTAGGGATTTCTCCATACTGTCCTGCACTCTTGATTAACTTGTGCCACCCTTCTTCTTAGAATACCCTCATTCCTACAGCTGTGCAATTCTTCACCACTTGCTCTCCTCGATTTGTTACAAACAAATAGCTCCTTCCAAGGTCAGTTGAACTCTTTGAACACACCTAGTATTTTTGTGTTCTGTATGCTCATCATTTGAACATTCCTCATCACTTGCTATGATTCATGCTGTAATTGACTGCCCTTTAAATTGCCCTCGAACCCTGCACAAGGCTATGTACACTAGGCATAGTGCAGCTGCTACCTCTAGCTCACTCAGGACAAATACCCTAGGAACGCCAGAAGCATGGGCGATGAGAGAGCAGATGTAGCATTATCCTTTGGATCTTTCTCTTCTCACCCTCCTCGTATGGCTATACTCGTATGTGTTATCCACTGTGAAACCATGTACATTCATTGTAGGATCCAATTCATCATTGCAATGATCAAAAAGGATTATCACTAGCATTTCTTTTCACTCTTAGTATTTCCTCCTCAGACCTCATAAAACTAGACCATTTTAAATGTCCCCTTTTTATACTAGTTGTCACCTTCAGACATGATGACCCAAGGATCAAGAAACCATAAATATGTTCACTTTTACACAATTTACAATTGTAGACATTATTTTCCCTATACAAAAAATGATTTAAATTCTAGATCACTATTCAAACCCCCATTTACACTGAACGAACAGTGAATCCTTAGGGAATACTTAACTTCTATGCCTGCTCCTGTGCAAGTGGAGGGCTGCCAGTATCCCTTCGAGTATCTTTCAGGTGGATCCAACTCTTGATACGCTCCACCTTCACAGCAGTCGAAGTCGCTCAGATCACTGTTGGCGGCCCATTCCAGCGACGCACAAACATGTGAATGTAGATGCATTCCCCAGGGGGAGAAGCTGTATCTTGTGTTGAGCACCAGTAGTCCCGCCGCTCTCCTCTGTTGTCTGTTGATGAGAAGACACAACCTGTGATGATATAGTCTTAACACTTTTTGTTAATGCTGTAAGGTATTCCTTATTCTGCACACAATTTAGCTAACCGGGCCTAAAAGACCCCATTGAGCCTCCTCACAATCCCGTTGGCCTGCAGGTGGCACATCGAGCACAACCAATGCTTTATACATACCAAGTGATTTCTGCGCAGAAGGCATTAAAGAAGTGGGATCCGTTGTCATATTTTAGAACTTCACAAATTACCCATCTTGGAAATACTTCTCTCACCAGAAACCTCGCTGCCGATTAGCCTCAGGATGTGCGCAGGGACCAACCTCAAGCCACCGGGAGAATGGACAAGACACCACAATTAGATATCTGAAGTTACTACAGCATGTTATCATGTCCACAAAATTGATGTGGAGAATTTTGAATAGACAAGAAGGCCTGGGCAAGACCCCCATCACCGTCCTCATGGTATTTCTGGGATTGAACTCCTTGCAAACTACGCAATTCCCTACAAATCTACTTACTTGTTCTTGTAAGTTAGGGAAAGACCTGTCCTCCTGGAGCTTTGCTGCAAATTGTAATCGAGAAGTATGCAACGGGTATTGGAGTTGCTCTAGAGCCAAAAGAAGCAGCTCTACAGGCATTACTACCTTCCCTGTCACTTCCTGTCTCCAAAGCAAATCTGTGGGTGAGAGAACACATCCTCTCTTTTCTCCAGCGCTCCTTTTCTTCTCTGGGGGCTTCCCCTTGCAATTCTATTATCTGGAGCACCGGGATTGCGGTGCATGGGGCTGGAACTGTACCGGTTGGGATATAGTTTCCCTTTTCTGGGAATCTGTGAAAGGAAAATACGCTGCTTCCTTTGCCGCCTTGTCAACTATTGAATTAGTGTGGTTAGTATGGGCAGGGCATGTTACTAGACCCATCTCTGCTGGCAAGGTTAATGCTTCAATTTGCTCAAATAGCAGTGCAACATGCTGGATATGGGAGCCATCAGACCTCCTAAACCCTCTTCTCTGCCATCTTGATAACCCAGAATGGAAGGTGGAGGTGATGGACGCGGAGTCAGAATAAACAGTGACTGCCTTCCCCTTACATATTTCTAGCACCTCTATAAGTGCCACTAGTTCTGCCGCATAATGAGAAGGCAATTGTCGCTTCAATTCCCATTTCCTCAAACCACTCTATCGGACCTTTCACCTTTTGTGTTTCCTTTATTCCCTGGAGTAAGGGCCTCCCATGAATAGAGTAATCAAAGATCCATGATCTAAAATAGTTACAGAGCCCCAGAAACTGCTGTATTTGTTTCACTGTGACTGGCTGCAGTGTATTTTGAACTGTGGTGGCTATCTGTGTGTTAGGGAGAATTCTCTCTTTAGGCTGAATTTCCTAACCTAGTGAGCCCCCCAGCAGCTTTGCTGGATTTCTGGAGTTTGTTTATTTCCTCCTGCCAAGAGTGAGACTCTTTTTCTCCCACTCTTGGACATGATGTATGGTATTCCTTTGACTGGGAATGTGTTTTATGGGCTATGAGGTCCTTTACTCCATAGGGTCTCATGTGTTTTTCCTATGTGTGTTACACAGCACCCTCCGTGCAGTAACACAGGGGTGTCATAGTGACACCCCACCATAGACTCCATACCCTGGGACTGACTACTGTCTCCCAGGGCATGTAAAGTCACCATTGGCTTTACTAGTCCCAAATTATTAACAGAAACCAGTACAAACCATCATATTGTGGACGTACTGGTCGGGGCAATTCGATTGCCCCGGGGTCTATTAGTCGAGGGGGCACGTCTCCATCCCCCCTCATCGAGTTTTGGCTGGTGGCAGTGGAAACTACTTTTTATATTCGGCCGCAATTATTTTCCTATGGGATTTTCCCATTGTTCGAGGCTACTCTAACCGCGAATCACCGGACCGCTCCTTGTACCTGAGAAACTCCGCGGCTGGTTTCTTCCCTGGCAGTGCAACGGACTCCTGTCTTCCTCCACGATGAGATCCTCTCTTCCCCCGGATGAAGCACCGACTAGCATCCGCTGCCAGGAACAACTGCCCCCGCTGGAGTGTTCTCACCACTATAAGGTACTGTGTCCGCCAGGCCTCCCTTTCTAAAGATTGCTACAAGGTAATAATAACCCCTTAACCTTCTGGACTGGGCTGGCCGCCTTGACCCTCTAACTGGTCCCTTTCTTTGGTCCAACTCCTTTCTGAACCTTTACAAGACTTTTGTGCACTGCAACCGTGTGATCTTGGACACATTTCGTTTGGATCCTCTGAAAATGGATCCGTCCTCTTGAACTCTAACTTCACGGTTTTACTTTGCCTTCCTCTCTTGTTATGTTCTGATAAAAGTGTTAGGATCTGTTTCAACTTGTTCTCTGCTCTTGTCTCCCTTTTTAAAACGAATTATTAGAGTGCCATCTACGTTAAGCGCTCACCGCTGTCTGAAATTAAGTGGGGCTTTACTTAATACTTGTCTAATATTCTTTTAAAGGAGTGTATATTTTTTAGTGACCGTGTTTTTGAATTGCTTACTATTAGTGCCTGTGTGTTTTTCTAGATGTGGTTTTAAATAAATAATGATATCTCTTTTACACCAAGCCCTGGTCAGTGTTTACTTGTTCTACTGTGTTCTCTTGACCTATTGCGAATACTCAGTATACTGCCTAACTCTTCTTGAGGGAAGTCTGACTGCTCAGCCACAGCTACCAAGTGAATCTGTGTGGTACAGACTGCTACCAAGTGGGTTTACTGCCAAACACCTGTAGTCCTAAATCTTTTGCAGTGGTCCCAGAGGGAACTTCACAGGTTTCTGCCTAACACTGTGGCATTACCTTGCTTCCTGCAGGCGATATTACTTGCCCCAAATATACTATCTCTGTCTGACAGTACTACAATGTTTCTTCGTCCACTTTGTATCCCTTCTCCGTGAGCAGGGTGAAGAGCGTTATTGAGTCTCCTTGACACTGCTCCTCTGAAGTACTGTAGACTAATAGATTGTCCATGTACTGAATTATGTTACCAGACACATTCCCCAAATCAATCTGAACCACCCTGTTGAAAACACTCAAAGATTCGTAATACCCTTGGGGCAACGTCATGTGCTCGAATCTCTAACCACAATACGTAAACAATGTGAGATACTGAGAATCAGGGTTGAAGGGAACAGAGAAAAATTCATTTTTTTAAATCAATTACTGTGAAGTAGGTTGCCCCAGTAGGGATGTTACAGAGAATTGTGGCAGGATTTGGTACCACTGGATATTCTGCCTCAACAATATTATTGACGGGATGCAAATCCTGGACCATCCTCCAAGTGGACCCCTTCGCCTTCTTCACAGGGTATGTAGCCATATTGCATGGGGACACAGAAGGTTCTATTATGCCTTGCTTTTCCAACGCCATAATGGTCCCATAAATCCTTTGTCTGCTTCCTTAGACATTCTATACTTCTTAACCCTTGGTAATATCGCACCTGGTTTCAAAGTTATCCTCACTGATCCAACACTCTTTAGCAGCCCCACATCATGATGATTGCTGGTTCACAAATGGTCTGGCACTTTTCCCAAATCCTGGGTTCTGATCAACCCATGACTGCTGCGATTGCAGAAAGCCTGGGGCATGTGGCAGGGTTGGGACCTACATCTGTTGAGATCCCATGTGAAAGTAATGTGGCCATTCACGACAGTCCTGTGACGCATGTCTCAACCTTCCACATGACTAACACTGAATCCCAAAAAACTCCTCCATAATAATTTCCTGAAGGCTCATTACACTGGGGAACCATTCCTTTAAATCTGCCAAATAACCCACTTCCCAGTGGAAATCCTCCCCTGCACCTCGGAAACTCATCGGCCTTGGAATGGGGATTTATCTGTCCATCCACCCCTGTGTCATACCCGGTTCACTTTGTCCCTGTTGTCCCGATTGCCCCTGCTGTCCCTCCATAGCATTCGTGATTACCGCCCCTTCTAAACAAATCTTCACCAATTTCTATTGAACAAGCTTGTCTCTGCTTTTTGTGCCAGCTCTACATTCTCCCTCTCTTTTTCCTGTTTTCTCTTGCAAAAATGCACAATGTGTGCCTGCATTTCAGGCCCACTCTTGGCCTCTGTTAAGAAGGATTTCTGAACTCTGGTCAGAAGGGGCAGAGATTCAGAAGGCCAACCTAGTTTCTTGGAACAGGGTAACCTCTAGACAAGCCAGACCAATCAGGGTAGCTATGGCAGGCGGTCAAGACTAAGTCTCAGGAGGGGTGAGGGTGACTGAAGGACCTCAATGAGCACACAGAGCAAGGACACTTACAAATTACTCCAGACAGGTGTTATATTAAAAATATAGACACATCTATTACAAGGCCTTTGTAACATGGACCATAGCAAAGAATCACAGTAACATTACGTAAACCAATACATCACACTCAATACAATATATATACAAGACCAGGGGGGTCTAAAGGGTGACTGCACGAAATATGTCGACAACCTGTCCCTGATGCAAGGGGACCCAAACTTCAGCTGGTTAGTCCAATTTGGTTGTAGGTTCGAATGCGGCAAAAAGGACGTCTCAGCACCTTTTAGTTCCTGAGATCCAACGATGATTCCCAAATGGGATAGTGGCGATGTTTCTGCTCCGGGTAGATGAATCAGCCAGTTTCACTGCAGCAGGCTTCAGGGGCAAGAGGGTTACAAATGCAGCGAACTTGCAAAGGACGTTGCCACAGCAGGGCAACACGGTAACCATGTCTACTCCAGTCCGGGCGCACTTGTGTCACTTCAGACCTGGGAATGCCAAGTGTACGAAGTTCGGTGTGAGGGTGCCATGGACAGAGAACCAGCAGTATACCAAGTTTCGAGGGCCTCTTCGAAACGACGGTGGAGACAGAGCAAAGGTCCTGCAATAAGCCGGTCAGCCCACTGGTTGGCTCAGGGACACTTCCGAGAAAGCTTACTTGCAGGTTTGGGTGAAGGTGCCGAGAATAGTTGGTTCCACTATTCCAATGGGTTGAAGCTTCTTTGCAGACCATCTAGGATGACCAGGTGCAGAGGGGTCCCACGGGACGACATAGGGCTCAGGGTGCCAAACCTTCCAGTGGGTCACCAGCAGTTTCTTGGCTCAGCTTCGTAGTTGCAGGATACTTGGATCCTATCCTTTGTTCAGGGGGAACTCAGGAGATCGACATGGTAGTGGTGTTTCCAGCCTCCTCCTATCCAAAGTTCCCTTTGTGCCAAAATGGAGAGGACCCAATGGGAGATCTGCTCACAAACACATACTCCATACGTGGACCAATCACAGACCACAGTGGTCTCAGGCATTCAGGACACTCCAGACTCTCTGGTACCCAGGATGTGTATTGGGACCAGACATCCCAGCGCACACCCTGGAGGTACACACACAAGGCATGCAGAAGCCTCCGAAAGCATTGGGATTAGCGGGGAAGTACATGACCAAATAAGGACTGGCCTGGTTCAACTCGACCTGGGGAAGGTGAAGGGGCAATATGGCCAAAGGACAGGACAAAGAACCTCGTGGCATGGCCATTTCGGAGCCTGGCCACCTAGTCGTGCCAAACACGGTTAACGCGGTTAACATGGCAGGAAAGGGTTAAAATTAATGCGAAACGATAGCTGCCACCAGTCCTGTCCATGACACATCTGCACAGTTCATTAAAAGTCCAGCGAGAGTATCTAGGGCCTTTGGAAATGACTATAGACCCAAGTGTGCTGTATGGTAAGATACATTTTACACATGTTACATGTTGCACAAAAGTTGCAACATGAGAAAAGGACTAAAGGAAACAAAGTCTCCCAGTACTGACTGTCTTAAGGTCACGTCAGTTTCCCCATAAAAAGTGAGCGAACGCCCAGAGGGGTGCAGCTGAAGGCTGTGCTTCTCTGGAAAAGTCAGTCAATGGTGTCTAAACAGCAGCAAAAAGTTTGGGAGTTGACACATGGAGGGAAAATTGCATACAACTATGAAATCTTTCCTAACACTCGCCCCTCTCAGACTAAGGACAAGGGGAACTAATCCACCCCGGTATGAGTTTCTTGTTCAGGTCGGTTAAACATTCTGGACAACCCATCAGCATTGCTATGTTGGACACCTGGCCTATGCTCAATAGTGAAGTCAAAGCCTTTCAGACTTATGGACCACCATCTACTTTGGATTCTCTCCCTTCATGTTCATTAGCCACTTTAAGGGCTTATGGTCAGTTTGCACAGTGAAGTGGGTCCCATAGAGGTTGGGTCTCAGCTTCCTTAGGGCCCACACAACAGAGAAACATTCTTTCTCTACTGTGGACCATCTGAGCTATCTGTCCTTAAGATGACGACTAATGAAGCCAATAGGGTGTTCCTTACCCTTCTCATCTACTTGTGATAGTACAGCTCCTATCCCAGTGTCAGAGGCATCTGTCTGCACAATAAAAGGTATTTGGTAATCAGGGGCCCTGAAAACAGGAGCCTGGCACAGGGAGTCTTTTAAGCCATTGAAGGCCTTCTCACACTCTTCAGACCAAGTTACCTTATTGATTTTTTTGGAGTAGTGAGAGCAGTCAGAGGAGCAGCTATGGTACCATAGTCTGCCATAAAATTTCTGTTGTACCCAGTGAGTCCCAAAAAGTCTCTCATTTGGGTCTGTGTAGTGGGGGTAGGCCAGTCTTGTACTGCTTGTACTTTACTGGGTAGAGGCTGTATCCTCCCTCCACCTACTTCATGTCCAAGGTAGACCACTGATCCTTGTCCAATCTGGCACTTACTGGCCTTTATGGTCAAGTGGGCCTTCTGAAGAGCCTGTAATACAATCCTAAGGTGTTTCACATGGTCTTCCCAGGTGGCACTGAAAACTGCTATATCATCCAGATATGCAAGCCAGAATTCATCCAACCCATTTAAGACATGATTCACAAGTCTCTGGAAAGTGGCAGGGGCATTCTTCAACCCAAAAGGCATTACCCTGAACTGGTAAAGACCCTCTGGTGTTGAGAAAGCTGTCTTCTCCTTGGCATGTTCTGCAAGGGCTATTTGCCAATAGCCTGCAGTGAGGTCAAACGTGCTAAGGTACTTGGAGGCACCCAAAGTATCCACCACCTCATCTGTTCTAGGCAAGGGGTGTGCATCTGTCTTGGTGACAGCATTCAGAGCCCTGTAGCCTACACAGAACCTCACTTCAGAAGTACCTGCTTTTGGAACCAACACCACTGGGCTGGACTAAGGACAACTGGAGGGTTCAATCACCCCAAGATCCAATATCTTGTTGACCTCTGTCTTAATGTAAGACCTTACTTTGTCTGATACTCTGTATCCCCTACTTTTGGTATGTGCACTGTCTCCTGTGTCAATGCTATGTTTGCACTAAGGTGTCTAACCAGGCGACTGTGAGAACAAGGGGGAAAACTTCCCAAGCAAAGCTTTTACCTCAGCCTGTTGATCAGAAGTCAGGTGAGGGGCCACTTGGACACCCTCAATGGAGCTGTCTGAAGGACTGCTTTGGAACAGGTCAGGAAGAGGTTCAGACTCCTCTTCTTCAACATCTGAAGCCAATAGCAGTTCTGCGATTTCAACTCTTGGGATGAAAGCCTTCAGCCCATTTACATGGAACACTTTTGGAGCCTGACCAGCCCTTCCAAGGTCCACTAAATAGTTGACCTCACCCAGTGACTCCACCACTGTGTAAGGGCCTGATCACTTGTCCTGTAAAGCTCTAGGCCTTATATGATTCATGATCAGGACTTGCTGACCAGGGGTGAAATTGATGCGGGAAGCCTTCTGGTCATACCAATGTTTCATCAGAGCTTGCCCTGCCTTCAACTTTTCACTAGCCAGACCCATCAGGAGTACCATCCTTTTTCTGAGCCCTAGCACATTGTCCACTATGTTGGTAGTTATGGGGGGAAGTGGGCATCTCCCATCCCTCCATGACTATGGCTAAGGGTCCCCTTACAGGGTGACCAAACAGAAGTTCAAAGGGGCTGAAGCCAATACCCTCTTGTGGCACCTCTCTGTAGGCAAACAGTAAGCATGGTAACAGAAGATCCCATTTTCTTCTTTGAGGTTCCTCCAGAGCCCCAATCATGCTCTTCAAGGTCCTGTTAAACCGTTCAACTCGGCCATTGGTCTGTGGGTGGTATGCAGAGGAAAACTTATAGGTGACCCCACATTCCTTCCACATGGCCTGCATGTACTTGGACATAACGTTGCTGCCTCTGTCAGACACAACTTCTTTAGGGAAGCCAACCCTAGTAAATATGCCCAGCAAAGCTTTTGCAACTGACTTGGCAGTCACAGTTTTCAATGGGATGGCTTCAGGATACCTGGTGGCATGGTCGTCCAGCACCAGGATAAACCTATTGTCTGAGGATGTTTGGGGGCCAAGGGGACCAACAATGTCGATCCCTAACCTCTCAAATGGTACCCCCACAACTGGGAGTGGTACCAATGGAGCTTGGATTGTTGAGCCACTCTTACCAGATAACTGGCAGGAGGCACAACTCCTGCAGTGACTTTCTACTTGCGCCCCCATCTTGGGCCAGTAGAAGTGGATGGATAACCTTTACTTGGTGCTCTTGATTCCAAGGTGACCAGCAAGGGGCACTTCATGCGCTAGCTGCAGGAGGAAGGGTCTTACAGCAAGGGGAACTGCCAACCTCCTATGGTCTCCTTCTGTAGACTCTGTAGGCTCACTATACAGGAGCCCACCTTCCCAATAAACCCTGTGCTTCCCAGGAGGTTCACCCTCAATCTGGGAGCAGGCCTGTCTCCTGAGGCCTTCCAGAGATGGGCATTCACATTGGCCCTTACTAAATTCTTCCCTATCAGGACCACCATCTACTAACAAATCATTTAGTTCAGGATGGTCATGTGGGTCAATTATTTCAAGTATCACCACCTCCTCATCAGGTCCTGGTGATTGGCCAACTACCTCCACCTCAGTGGTAGGTGAGTTAGGTGGAATGTTTTCTTTCCCTCTTTTGGATGTTCTTACTCCTTTAGCCTTGGGTTTCCCCTTTGGCTGGGGCATGGCATTGGTCTTGACCACCAGTGCTGCCCTTGTTTGAGACCTTGTGCAGGGTCTTTCAGCTCCCACAAGCCCTAAAGCTCTTAGATCAATTCCCAGCAAGTCCTTTCCTGGGACATTCCTCTGTATGCTCACTTGAATTCTGACTACTGTAACATTTATAGTAAGAGTAACAGGTATTACTGGGAACATGAGAGGTGGGCCATCAGACAATTTAGTGGGGGCCAGAGGAGCTCTGGAAACTTCCTCTGGATCTACCAAAGTAGAATCCACTACAGTTGGACTGCACCCACTATCCCTAAGAGCTGGAGTATCTACTCCATTGATCAGCACACTGTCTTTAAAGTAGTGCTTGGTATTATCTGTAATCCTAGCATAAGCCTCTGAGACTTTAGGCTCTCAGGAACCCAGCGAAACTAAAACTACCTCAGCTTCTATCCCACTGGGGAAGGAGTCTGAGGAGAAGAATGCTCCTGTAATCTCTTCTTCCTCATAGGAGGAGAAGGCCAGATTAACAGAGTGGACCCCCAAGGTTTTGACCTTACATCTGGGATCCCCCTTCACATGGTCAGTTGCTCCACAAGCAAAACAAGATCCACTGGGTCTGTTTACATAGGGAGGCTTACTATAACCAGAGTTCTGTTTTGGCGGCTGACCTCCACTACCCTGAGAGTTCTCTTGTGTCTTACCCTTATGATTTCTTTTGTGGCCCTTATGGGAGGAAGTTTTATCAGTTTCTCCACCCTCCTCATCTTTGGACTTTTTCCCCTCCTCCTGCTTACCAGCATGAGTCTTGTCCTGATGGGACACTCTATGTGACACCCACAAGTCTGCTGCTATGGCCAATTTCTAAGGATCTATCTACTTTGAATCTGCCAAGTGCTGCTTAAGTTCAGGGGAAGAAGATGCAAAAATGTGTTCAAGCATGACAAGACATATCATACCTTCAAAAGTAGAGACCTTATAACCTTCAACCCAGCCAGTCAAGTTTTCTAAGGATTCAGTTACATAAGAAACCCAAGTACCACCTTTCTTTCTGTACTCTCTGAATCTTTTTAAGTATTGGGCAGGAGTCTTTCCAAACTTTAAGATGACAGTTTGCTTCAATATTACAAAATCTGCTCTCTCAGCTTTTGACATTTCCATAATGGCACTGCAGCCAGAATGGGGCAGTCTACTAATTAACCAGGCAATTTTATCAGCATTATCAACTCGTTGAACTTCACATGCATACTCAAATGTATTCAGCCAGTCCATAATGTCATTCTTTTCCTCATCCACACTGTGCAGATCCTTAGGAAACCTTGGATGAGAGGAGGCCACAGACCCATGTCCAGGACCCTTGGATCCATTGGCAACCTGAAGCTTGGCCAGTTCCAACTGGTGATCCCTGTCTTTCTGTTTTTCTGCCTGCTCTATTTTCAGTTTGGTCATGTTAAATTCAAGCTCCTTCTGCCTAAACAGCAGTTCTTTCTTCTTGAATTCAAGCATGGCCTCACCTCCAGTACTGGCACAGGAAACACTAAACATTACATCTCCAAATCCTCATGGGTCCCATGAACAAGTGCAGCAACAGAACTGTCAGTTCTGCCAGTGGGAGGAGCCCCACCTCCTTCTGTACGGTCCACAGAGGCTATGGCACTAAGCTGAGCTTCTTGTCAGTCCATGATTCTTTGGATCATTTCCATTTTCGTGCCTTGAGCAGAGACACCTCTCTCAGCAAACATCTTTCTCAATGTTTCAGATTTAGAAGCATTTAAAGTTAACAAGGTACTTGTTTCCATACTGTTTGATAGGACTATGGCCTTTTTCAGTTGTACTACAACAATTCACTAAATGACTTCACTGGTATGCAACACTGGATACCTTCAGTCCTATCCCCCCAGTGTACACCAATTTGTTAAGAAGGATTTCTGAACTCTGTCCAGGAGGGGCAGAGTTTCAGAAGGCCAACCTAGTTTCTTGGAACAGGGTAACCTCTCAACAAGCCAGACCAATCAGGGTAGCTATGGCAGGCGGTCAAGACTAAGTCTCAGGAGGGGTGAGGGTGACTGAAGGACCTCAATGAGCACACAGAACAAGGACACTTACAAATTACTCCAGATAGGTGTTATGTTAAAAATATAGACACATTTATGACAAGGCCTTTGTAACATAGACCATGGCAAAGAATCACAGTAACACCAGGTAAACCAATACATCACACTCAATACAATATATATATACAAGACCAGGGGGGTCTAAAGGGGTGGCTGCACGAAATATGTCGACAACCGGTCCCTGATGCAAGGAGACCCAAACTTCGGCAGGTTAGTCCAATTCATTTGCAGGGTTCGAATGTGGCAAAAATGACGTCTCAGCACCTTCCAGTTCCTGAGATCCAACTATGATTCCCAAACGGGACAGTGGCGATTTCTCCGCTCCGGGTGGATGAATCGCCCCAGTTTCACTGCAGCAGGCTTCAGGGCCAAGAGGGTCACAAATGCAGCGGACTTGCAAAGGACGTTGCCGCAGCAGGGCAACACAGTAACCGCGTTTACACTGGTCCGGGCGCACTCGTCTCACTTCAGACCTGGGAATGCCAAGTGTACAAAATTCGGTGTGAGGGTGCTGTGGACACAGAGCTAGCAGTATACCAAGTTTCGAGGGCCTCTTCGAAATGACAGCGGAGACAGAGCAAAGGTCCTGCTTAAGCTAGTCAACCCGCTGGTTGGCCCAGGACACTTCCGAGAAAGCTTACTTGCAGGTGAAGGTGCCGAGAATAGTTGGTCCCACTATTTCAGTGGGTCGAAGCATCTTCGCAGACTTTCTAGGATGACCAGATGCAGAGGGGCCCCACAGGACGACAGCAGGCTCAGGGTGCCAAACCTGCCAGCGGGTCACCAGCGGTTCTGCGACTCAGCTTCGTAGTTGCAGGATACTTGGATCCTATCCTTTGTTCAGTGAGAACTCAGGAGATCGACATGGTAGTGGTGTTTCCAGACTCCTCTTATCCAAAGTTCCCTTCGCGCCAAAATGGAGAGGACCCAATGGGAGATCTGCTCATAAACACACACTCCATACGTGGACCAATCACAGACCATGGTGGTCTCAGGCATTCAGGACACTCCAGACTCTCTGGCTCCCAGGATGTGTATTGGGACCAGACATCCAAGCCCACATCCTGGAGGTACACACACAAAAGCCATGTAGAAGCCCGCAAAAGCATTGGGATTCGCGGGAAAGTGCATGACCAAATAAGGACTGGCCCGGGTTGACTCGACCTGGGGAAGGTGAAGAGGCAATATGGCCAAAGGACAGGACAAAGAACCTCGTGGCATGGCCATTTTGGAGCCAGGCCACCTATTTGTGCCAAACGTGTTTAATGCGGTTAACATGACAGGAAAGGGTTAAAAATAATGTGAAACGATAGCTGCCAGCAGTCCTGTCCATGACACATCTGCACAGTTCATAAAAAGCCCAGCGAGAGTATCTAGGGCCTTCGGAAATTACTATAGACCCAAGTGTGCTGTATGGTAAAATACATTGCACACTTGTTACATGTTGCACAAAAGTTGCAACATGAGAAAAGGACTAAGGGAAACAAAGTCTCCCAGTACTGACTGTCTTAAGGGCATGTCAGTTTCCCCATAAAAAGTGAGAGAAAGCCCAGAGGTGTGCAGCTGAAGGCTGTGCTTCTCTGGAAAAGTCAGTCAATGGTGTCTAAACAGCAGCAAAAAGTTTGGGGTTGACACATGGAGGGAATATTGCATACAACTATGAAATCTTTCCTAACAGCCTCCATCCCTACCACTTTATCTAAATCGTGCTGGACGTCATGAGGAAGTCCCTTCTTCAGCATATCCTAGAAAATCTCAACATTCTTGTCCCATGCTTCTCCCATTTCTGCCCTCCACGTCTCCTGAATTTACTGGATACGTGCAGCAGTTTTATCATCCAATTTCATCGTATTAGCTAAAATTTAATTGATACCAGGCGTATCAGGATGCATAATCCGCAAGGCCCCTTATACCTGTGCCCTAAGATTATTAAAAGCTGCTCCATTATGGGTATTTGTCTCCAACTGAACTCCCGGATCCAATCTCTTCCAAAGCTCACCTGACTTCTCCCCCATTAGGGTTGTGAATAAGCTCTTCATGTCCCCTATGGCCAACATGACACCGGCAGTGTGCTTCTCCAATGCATAAATCCACTCTGCCATCTCTGTCCCTGCAGTGAGCAATGGGAGTTTCTTCATCAAGTTACTCCGGGCCATATGTGACCACGGGACATAATACGCCCTTACCAGACCCTTCTGGAGCAATATAAACTGAGTTATACCTGTTTTTCCTGGGGCTTCCCCCATCTCTCTTCTATTTCAGCCATGCGAGTACCCTGGCAGGTCCAATGGCTCCATGGTGTGCTTTCTAGCGCTGCTACTGGAGCGGGAGGTAAGGTGACTACACCCTGCTCTCCTTGCTCGACATCCCATCCCTCTCCTTCTTCAATGTCTACTCCGGCTACTCCATCCTCTGACCCTTCTGGAGGCATGGAAGAATAATCAGCACTACCATAGGGTGCCATTTCCTGTCCTCCCTGCTCAGCCCCTGTACCTATGACAGCATACCTGTTCTCCATGTCCACCTCAACCGTTCTGAAAACCAAGTTGTCCAATCTAACAAGAATCTTCCCATGTCGCCACCTTCCTTCTTCTACATCCCTTACCTGTCTACTCCCTTCCTCCCACTCTTCATCTCTTTTCCACCATAGCAGCACTACCTCTTCCTCCACTAGCCTTAGTGCTTGCTTCATTTTTTCTCATTCTTGTGCATCAACCACTCTTAGCAGCTCTATCCTAGCAGGAAGAAGCTTAACCTATTCTTCTCTTCTCACTACCGGCCTCACTCTTTCTCGATCCGCCACCCTTAATCCTCCACCCTTTATCTGCTAACCTAGGAGTCAGGGGAGTTATTCCTTTACCTCTCTGTTTTCAACCTCTCTGTACCCCTAACCATTGAAGGAGTTATCCTTATACTTTTCTCAAAATCTCAGTTCTTGGAAATCGTAACTGATGGAGGCGTTACCTGTGTTCGTCTTGCTACCACTGGAGTAGCTGCTGCGGAAAATGGTGTTGCGAACTCAGGATCTATGTACCCCTCTGAGGGCGAGAAAGGATAGCTGCCATATGGGGGCAGTGCAGAAGAAATTCCTGCTCCCTCCTTTTTTTCAGCCATCCCTCCACAATTTTAACATTATGGCCCTTCCTTCTTTTTTCATATATCCTCCATACTTCCAAGATGTTTAACGGCTTCTCTAACTTTGACCCCTTGTCCTTTTTTGTTAAAAAGGAATGCAGGTTCTCCAAGCAAGATCCCCATATACAAGGATCCCTCAATAGGCCAAGAATGTATCATTTGCCCATTACTCTCTCACAACCATTCTCTATGATATTTTAAAACTTTCGCCTTATAGCCGGGCAACAAATGGCACAAATGATTCAACAGAGTCTCCATACTCCAACTCAAGTTATCAAAAAATAGTTTCACAAAAGTCTGATACCGAACCGAATCGAACCTCCGGCACAAAGAACCTTCACCCAAGAGCTCCCTTTTTACCCTTACCCAATTCCTTCACACTCATTCACCGTAATCATGAATGCTGCAATTCTCCAGCATTGGATCTTTAATGGATTCACATGCTGTGAATATTCCCCATTGTCAGGCTGGGAAACCGCAGTAACTTTAATATATTAGTTTTCCTATGGAAAAAACGTTGACATCTTGAGTGTCCCGTCAACGTCATTGTGGGTGCTTTTTGGCAGTACCAATGGGACGTCGAGTGTTTAGCTCCACACCAGCAGCTTCCAATCCGATTTCAACTGTCTTCCAAACCGTTGGGATTACTCGCGCTTCTCTCCTGAGAGAATATCTACATTTATTTGAAAACATATTTATTCTTCTACATTTGTTTTTTCCGGTCTTTCGACGCCGAAAAAGTTCAGTTCCATTCCCATTATGGAATCTTCAGAACCAAAAAAGTCCTTGTTCAGGCTATGTGAGACCTGCAGCCTGAAGAACATTTATGAGGGAGACAGGCACTCAAAGTGCCTTTATTGTATGTACCCGAACCATTTGGCCGACGGATATGACATCTGCCAAGGGTTCTTGCAAAAGACCCATAGAGACAGAAGTAGACGCCTAATTTGTTGGCTCAATGAAGGGGCCTACACAGCGTCGGAGGTCGGCTCATCACGGAGTTCGAGTGCAATCACTCCCTCGAACAAGAGATCGCTGTCATGTCATAATCTGAGGAACCGGCGCAGAAAAAGCAGAGGACAGGTGAGGCTAAATTGTCTTCCGGCCATGATGAGGCCAAGCACTCATTGCCTCCTAAAAAACCTCTTTCAAGTTGTGAAAAAATTCCACCTAGTCTCTAAGCACTCTTCTCAGGGTACTACGTCAAAGTCGCTGTCCGAGAGACCAAAAGAAAAGGGCTCACACCCGTCTTCGAGATCCACAAACTCGTCCCGGAAATCTCTGTTGTGAACAGATAAGCATAAAGCGAGGCCCACATCCTCCTCAACCTTGTCGGTGAAAAAGTCTTCTTTAATGAGCACCAAGAAACACCACTCATCATCGGGCTCACACAGGTCTACTTCCGGACACAAGTCTTCCTCAAAATATCACTTGGCGACCAAATCGTCGTCCAAACCATTGTCTACTTAACCAACAATGTTATCAACCTTGACGACGATGACAATTTCGGCACCATCCATGTCTCAACTCCTGTCGACGACTTCCTCTGATGACTACCTCATCGACTAGATCGTCGACTACCACCTCAGCGACGACCATTCCGTCGATGACCACCTCATCGACGAAGAAAAAAATCCCGGGTGGAAAAGCAGACGCATACATTGTCTACTGGGCCCGAATGTTCAGGCATGAAGATCAAGGCATTTTCTGCGAGAGATATATTAAAAGCCTGGGCCCACCGTACTCAACCAGCCTCCTTTGGAAATGTCTCCAATGGTATTGGCTTAAGAAATTCTGCAGCACGAAATCACATCAGATGTGAAGGCCACTACTTATGAATGTCAAGCAGATTTCGAATCCGATCCTGAGGAAGGAGGTTCACAGGCACCCATTCCATATCCATTTACGGGATTGGGCCTACAACAAAGATGTCAAACACCTTCTTTGAATTGATTGTGTCCTCCCACATATTCCTTATCTTTGATATTTCCCAATATCCAGCTTGCTGCTTTGGAAAAATGTTTTCCCAGTAGAGGGTGCTGTGCATCGATGCCTGTCGAGTCGATGTCCCTCGGAGGCCTCCGTGCCAATATCGACGTCATCACAGGTATAAGTAGCGTGCGCAGCGTCCGTTGCTCAGTTCTGTTTTTCCGTGACTTCACAACTTCGGGAATGCAACGCTCGTTTCCGTGAGATCTTCAAAATCATTTGATTTTCGGTGAAAATCTATGCTAAACTCGACAAATATGGCTTCATCATCGGCTCCATCAACGCCCCAGTCTGGTTTTAAAAAATGCAGAGACTGTGGGGCAAATATGTCCATGCCAGATCTACACAGGGTCTGATTGTGGTGCCTTGGAGCAGAGCATACCTTCTCTGAATGTAACAAGTGCATGTCCATGATGGCCAAGGCCTTGAGGGAGCGCAGAGGGAAGCTGGAAAGAGGTAGGCCACAAAAGTCCATTACCCTCTGTAAACGTACTTCAGACGAGTTGAGACCTTCATCTCCTCGTCACAAAAAACACTCCCGGTCACGCTCTTGAAGTGGGTCACACCATTCTTCCACTTCAAAACACAGTAAGAAAAGGCATCATAGGTCGCTGTCTACCTCATCCTCCAGTTCTCCTGAGAGGGTTACTTGCCCAACGAAAAACAGTTCTGTGGCACAGTGGGAGGAATTCCACAAAAGAATGTTAAAGGTGTTCAAGAATGTGGCCTTGCCCCCCTGGAAGACACCTAGAGGCGATACCCCTAAAATAAAACACAGAAGCCTTGAGTCATCGACCTCGGTTGGGGAGACTCCTCGAGAGTGTGAAAAACCCTTGAGTCGAGAAAAAGTCTCTGTGACGCACAAAAGGTCGTCACCATCGACTTATAAAGTTAAGTTGAAGATTGCATCATCAATGCCCTTGGCGCCTCTGTCGTAGGAGAAGTCGCTGACACCTTGTGTGTCGACCCCCTTGATCAGCACAAGGCTATACCTTCGACGATCTTGTTGAAGACGTCAACATTTCTGTTGATTCCATTGACAACCTCGAAGCCTTTCACAGAAACTACTTAAGACCCTATCCTCAATCTATGAGGAAGCAGAAACGTCTGCGGAAGAAAGACCCTTTGGTCTTGAGTATGGGACACCCTCAGTCCCAGAAGAACTGATATCAGAGGAATCTAAATTAAAAGATCTACAGGAATCCTTGCTTGAAGCAAATGGAATTAATGCTTCCCCAGAAGTTGATCTTGGAAAGCCTGATCCAGGAGATCATGCTGAAAGCAATTACAGGTTGCTTATGTCTAGGGTGATGGAGTATATGGGGTGTCTAGGCCCACACCTGTATTTGAACTAGATGACCTGACAGATATACTCGACAAGGGGCCGCAGGAGGAACCAATTGTCCCTTTTCACAATGCTTTACATAAAAGGGTATCTACCAACTGGGAAACACCGCAGGTGATCCCTGCAGTTAACAAGAGACTGACGGCAAAATATAGAGCATCTGCCTTGGATCCTCTATATCTCTCAAAACACCCAACTCCAGAAAGTCTGGTTGTGCAGGCTGCATCTTCTTCTGGAAAGCAAAATGCATACCCTACAATCCCACAGGATCATGACGACAAGAAATGTGATGCCATGGGCAAGAAAGTTTTCTCGGCGTGCAGCATGGCACTAAAGTCTGCTAATGCCACATGCACGCTGGTGAGATTCACGCACACCTTTTGGGATTGTGTTTCGATGGCGGCTGACCATATCCCCAAAGGGGAAGAAAGGGACGGTTTCTTGAACCTTATCAAAGATGGAAAGGATGCCATGTGTAAGTCCCTCCAAACCGGTCTTGACTCTGTTGACAGCATTAGGAGAGCAATGGTGGCTAGTACAGTGATCCACAGATTTGCATGGTTGCAAAAGTCGGGATTTGCCCCAGACGTACAGTCCAGACTTCTCAATATGCCCTTTGATGGCACACACCTATTTGGAAGTAAAGCTGATGAGTTTGGAGAAGACTTCTAAGGCGGCAGTCAAAGCTGATGAGTTTGGAGAGGTCTTCCAAGGCGGCAGTCAAATCCCTTGGAGCTGCGATAAGGCAAACTCCAAACCGCACCACAGGTGCGCCCTGGAGGGGTAAGTCCGTTCGCTATTATTCCGTATTCCGAAAAGGCAGAGGACAGCCAGCTCAAAGAGGCCAGAGATGTTTTCCCCATGGTGGACGGGGTAGAGGTACTAAGACCACAACAGCAGTTGCTGCTTTACCCTCAGCATCTGTGTCAGCCGCCCCAAAACCTCTCTGAGGTCTTCTATCACAAAACATTGATAAGAGGCAGATTAACTCAACATCTGACAGAATGGCAGGCTATTACTTCAGATGCTTGGGTATTGGAGACAATTGCCTAAGGTTACTGTCTGCCTTTCCTACAAACACCTCAGAGTCATCCACTGGGAGACAAATCTTTGAAGATTCCGGATCTGCTCCTTATGCAGGAGATTTTAACCCTGCTAGAGAAAGGTGCTATAGAACCAGTACCTGTAGCGGAGAGGAACAAGGGTTGGTACTCCGTTTATTTTCTAATACCGAAAAAAGACAGAGGTTTGAGACCCATCTTTGACTTAAGAGACTTTTCATAAGTCCCTCCGGAAGGACAAGTTCAAGATGGTGACTCTTTCTCAAATCCTTCAGGCCCTCCAACTTCAGGATTGGTTGGTATCATTGGGCCTTCAGGATGCTTACTTTCATGTGCCTATCCATCACAAGCACAGAAAGTACCTGAGTTTCACTATTGGCAACTTGCACTACCAGTTTCGGGTTCTGCCATTTGGGCTAACCTCCGCCCGAAGGTTTTCACCAAGTTAATTGTGGTTGTAGCAGCGAATCTCAGGAGAGGGGGGATTCACGTCTACCCCTATCTAGACGATTGGTTGATCATGGCCAACTCCCCGGAACAAGCCCTACATCATCTAAGTTACACGTGCCACTCCCTCCACAGACTGGGCTTCTCCTTCAACTTCAAGAAGTCCCATCACAAAGGTTCCAGTTCATCGGAGCAGTCCTGGATACATCCCTGGTAAAAGCCTCGCCACCAGAGGTGAGGGCTCAAGACATTCTACAGATGGTGACAAAGTTCCAGAATGCCCAACATCTTCCAGCCTTCGACTTTCTGAGGTTGCTTGGCCACTCGCCTGAGAATGAGATCCCTTCAGTGGGCTCCCAGGACCCAATGGTCTCAGTTCTCGGGAAGGATGTCAGATCTCTTACAAATCCCACACAGAGTCGTACTTGACCTTCAGTGGTGGACCTGTCGGGAGAACATCTTGAGAGGAGAAGCTTTTTAGCAACAATGGCCGGAGATAACAGTAGTGACGGATGCCTCGCTCATGGGGTGAGGAGCTCATACCAACGATTTAACCATCAACGGTCGTTGGTCTCATTTGGAGTCCAAACAACATATAAACTTTTTAGAGCTGAGACTAATCAGACTAGTGCTGAAGGCTTTCCTGCCATCGGTATGGGAAATTAATGTCCTGATAATGACGGACAACACAGTGGCCATGTACTACCTGAACAAAAGAGGAGGTGTAGGGTCACTACCACTGTGCAGAGAGTCAATGTAGCTCTGGTACGGGGCAATACAAGAAGGAATCTCTCTATTGTCAGTGCACCTAGCCGGAGAGATGAACACGATAGCGGGCGCTTTGAGCAGGCAGCGTGCAGTCTCCCATGAGTGGGAACTAGCTCAGGAAGTCCTTCAAGAGATCCACACCCTTTGGGGAACCCCTCAAGTGGATCTGTTCACGACCAGTGCCAACAGGAAGTGCGAAATGTATTGCTCCAGGGAATTTCCGGTGAGAGGTGCTCTAGGAGACGTGTTTGTGGTGGACTCGGAATTTCCACTTCTCTACGCGTTTCCTCCAGTCCCCGTCATTCCTCACGTAATAAGGAGGCTGAGGAGGTTCAGGAAAACCATGATCCTAATTGCCATGATCTTCTAGGCATGTCCATCTGTCCTCCGATTCGTCTTCCACAAAGAGAGGATCTACTCTCGCGAGAGGAGGGTCAGGTTCACCATCCGGATATCAGGACTCTCAGCCTTCATGCATGGTTTCTGAGAGGCTGAGATACAAAGATTGGGACCTTCTGGATGACGTGATGGAGGTGTTGCCTTCGGCTAGAAGGCAAGCAAAAAAATCCAAAAATCCTTATACTGCTGCCTATGTAATAAGTTCTGCAGCTGGTTTAGAGACAAGAATGTTGACCCTTTTTTATGCAATACACCGATGTTGTTGTCTTTTCTGTTACACTTAGCAAATCTAGGAATCAAGATTGGTACGACCAAAGGTTACCGAGCAGCACTTCAAGCGTACTGCTGAGGTAGTCTCCTACTTTAAAATACCTCTGGTAATACAGTTTTTGAAAGGGTTAACTAATGTTTATCCTCCAGCCCCCTTTCAGGTGCCCCTGTGGGATCTAAATTTAGTCTTAAACTTTTTAATGGGTACTCCCTTTGAACCTCTTAATTCGTTCCCATTAAGATTACTTACTTTCAAAACAGTCTTTTTGGTTTTCAATAACACCTGCCCGAAGGGTGAGCGAGTTACAAGCCTTGTCTTGCAAGCCTCATCACAAGGACAGAATAATGTTATTTTATTTATTTATTTATTTTATTTATTACATTTGTTACTCGCCCAGACCCGCGGGTATCACGGCGAAATTTCTGTTAATTGTAGCATTTCTATACAGTGTTACAGTTACCATCACATAGAACATATTTTATACTGAATTACAATAAATCATGTGATCACATTTCTTATACTAAGTTACAATCGGTCAAAGTAGCAGGTCACATTTATTTTTTATTTATTATTTTGTTAAGAGTGAAGCCTAATGTCCTTCCCAAGGTAGTATCTGCATTCCACATTACTCAGAGGATAACTTTACCTTAATTCTATCCTCCTCCGCATCCAGGGAAGGAGGAAGAAAGGCTGCACAGACTCGATCCTAAGCATGCCTTCAGTTTTTACATTAGCAGACTTGCTAACCTGAGACAAATTGACCAATTATTTGTGGGTTACACAGGTCATATGTTGGGTCTAGCCATCACCAAACAAACCATCATTTCTAGGTGGATAATTTTAACAATTACAGAATGTTATAAATTGGCCGGTAAATACCCTCCAGAACACATACAAGCCCATTCAACAAGGGGTATTGCAGCTTCGTCAGCTCTTAAGAGAGGAGTTCCATTAAAGGATATTTGTGTGGCTGCCACATAGTCGTCTGCACACCTTTACAAAATGATATAGCCTGGATTCCTCCACTAGCCAAGAATCAAAGTTTGGAAAGGCAGTATTGCACTCTGTGCACGCTTAATTACTCTACTTTTACTCCCTCCTCCTGATTATATTATTGCTTTTAGAGAGTATCAAAGATAAGGAATATGTGGGAGGACACAATCCATTCGAAGAACAATGTAACGTTCTTTCGATTAGATGTTACTCCCACATATTCCTTATCGTCCCTCCCTACCTACCCGCACGGAGGCCTCCGAGGGACATCGACTCGACAGTCATCGACACATAGCGCCTTCTACTGGTAATTTTGTTTTTTACGAAGCAGCAAGCTGGATATTGGGAAATATCAAAGATAATTAATACGTGGGAGGAACATCTATTCGAAAGAATGTTACCAGGGGTAAGTAACTTGTTCTTTGCCGTCGATATCAGCAGACATAGAAGGTAGTCCATCACAGTACCCTCTCTTAAACCCTAATTCCTCGCTATCCATGCAGGTCTATCCACACTTTGCTTGGTCAGCTGGCCGCTAGACTTCCTCTACCTCAGGCTCTAGCAATCCAACCATATTGACACCCACAAGTTATGCCTCTACAAAAACAGACATTTTACCCTTTTCAAGACCAGGGCTCACGCCCTAGGAGGCAATCTCCTCCCAGACCTCTTCCTTCACCTCCCCAGGCATTTAGTCCACGACAAAGAGAAGGGTGATCTGGTGCACACTGATCAGGACATTGACCCACAGGATACGCTTTCCACAATCTCCTCTTCACCAAAGATAACGGACATGATGCACCAGGTAGCCTGTCCCTGCTTTCCCCCCTGGACGACATCGGACCTTTCCACTACATGATGGCGAAAGCCTGCCAAGAGTTTAGCCTGATTCTGGAAGAGGAGAAAAAAAATTACTTCCTCTTTGATCATATGGGAAAAAGGAGGAAAGCAGTGTTTTCCATTCCAATTTTTGATCATGTGTGGCAGAAAGGTCTCCGGACCATGAAGCATCCCTTTACAGAACCGGCAGTGAAAGGGCGATTGGAGAAAAAATGTAAGGCACTGGATTCCTCTCCAAAATGCCTTACTTCACAACCAACACCAGAGTCAGTCGTCTCAGCTAGCCGGAAAGCGTGCACACAGCATGAGTGTGCCACTCCCCCGGACACTGACAATCGCAAGTTGGATGCCTTTGGTAAAAAGATACCTGCCATTGGGGCAACAGCGGTGAAAGCAGAGAACTCCCTGGCCATTGTTGCACGATACGACCGTGAAATGTGGCATTGTTTAGGCCCTCTATTATACCACCTGCCAGAACAGCAAAGAAAGGAGGCTATGCTGTTGGTGCGAGAGGGGGACGAGGTGTCAAATCACAGCATCAATATAGCTGTAGACCTGGCTGAAACTGGCTTTAAACAGATCGGCAATAGAGTGGTTCTCAGGCGCCAAATTTGTCTTTGCTGTACAGACTTTCACCAAGAGGTGCAGCACAAGGTGATGGATATGCCGTGCTAAGGTGAACTTCTTTTGACAAGAAGATAGATGAAGCCCTGAAGGCCATGAAAGCTGATTCAGACACAGCTAAATCACTTACAACTCTGCAAAGCAGAAGATCCTTTCACCCCTTTCGTTCTTTTCGTGACGTCTCAGGAAACTCAAGATTCTCAGGCTCTAGGGACACCAAAGGCTATAATAGATGCACATATTATTCAAAAGGTTACAATCGCAACTTCCAATCTACCCCAATCTACCCCGTGCAACAGAGAGTACCAGGAACAAAGGGACGTAGATCTTCCTCCTCCCAGAGAGGCCAGCAAAATAAAACACAGCAATGACTGCCATAAGGACAGTCAAATAGGAGGAAATGTGGCGTTCCACCTGAACGAGTGGTGCTCTATAACTACAGACAGATGGGTACTAGATGCTATCCGTCTCAATTACACCTTCAAGTCTTGCAGCGCGAGGTACGTACCTCTCTCAGCAAAAGGAAAGGGCATGTATTCAAGTTTCTTTGTGGTCAGAAAACCAGCTGGAACATGGCGCCCGATTTTAGACCTTCGGGTACTAAACAAAAACATAAGAAAACAAAAATTCAAGATGGTAATGCTGCAAGTGGTGGTAAGAGCAATGCAGCCGCAAGAATTCCTTGCGCCCTTAAACCTCAAAGACGCATATTTTCATATAGCAATTCCCCCATAGCACCGAAAATACCTCAGGTTTGTAGTTGACGACAGCCATTTCCAATTTTGGGGTCTCTCCTCTGGCTTAAAATCAGCACTCAGGACATTCACCAAGTGCCGGTTGCCCTGTAGCAGCCTTCCTCCAGAGGCACGGCCATCACGTTTACCTGTACACTTGGTTGGTTCAGGGATCAACTTACCAACAGGCTTTATCGTCTCTCAACAAGACAGAGATTCTGCTCCAACGATTGGGCTTCACCATCAACTACAACAAATCCTGCTCAATTCCCTCAAAGAGCTTGGTCTTCCTGGGAGCACAATTCCTGACAAACTACAATCGGGTAAAAACCTCTGCGGAAAGAGTAAAAAATCTTCTAGCTCTAGCGGACTCATTTACACTGAACAAATCCATCACAGTCCGCTCTTACATGGCTCTTCTGGGAACTATGTCATCTTGCATTCCTCTGATTCCCAACTGTCGCCTACACATGCGCCCAGTGCAGAAATTCTTCGCAACCAGATGGTCCCAAATCCAGGGCTCCTGGTCGGACAGGGTCATTATTTCCCGGCCACTGGCAGGCACTCTGAAATGGTGGACTAACCCCGTAAGCATCACAAAGGGAATGCTACTAGTGGAGCCAAGCTTCCAATCCAACATTGTGACTGATGCCTCCCAAATGAGATGGGGTGCTCATTTAGATAAGCACCAGGTCAACGGCCTCTGGTCACCCACAGAAACCTTACTGCATATTGATTGATTGATTGATATTTTATTTCTAACCGGCTTGTACACAAGTGCTTCAAGTGTTTCAGAGCGTGTCCTAGAGTTGCGGGCAGTGCACTGGGCCACCAAATCCTTTCTCCCCCTCATCAAGAACTCAATGGTGCATTTTATCACCAACAAAACAACCACAATGTTATACCTGCGGAAGCAAGGGGGGACACGTTCAGACATCTTATCTCAGGAAGCACAAACCATCTGGCACTGGGCCATCCAGCACAACATTAAGATACAAGGCTTCCACCTACCAGGGATGCAGAACATGCAGGCAGATACCCTCAGCAGGGACTCCTCCCAGACACACGAGTGGCAACTGCACAGCACCCAAGTAGCAAAGATCTTCGCGAAATGGGGCCTTCCCCTATGGACCTTTTAGCCAGCCCCAAAAACAAGCAAAGCCATCAGAATCCCACATCCGAACTCCCAAGGAGACGCATTCTCCTTCCCTTGGAGCAGGAGGTTTGCTTATGTGTTTCCCCTCTTTCCTCTCATAAGGAAAACCATACAAATGATTTGTAAGGCCCCTTGCAAGATAATCTTGTGGCTCCATTCTGGCCCAGGCAGACCTGGTTCTACGACCTGCTTCAGCTGGCAGTGGATGATCCGATTAATCTGGGATCCCAGCCGAATCTCCGGTCCCAGAATAACGGGATGATAGTACATCACAATCTGGACTCCCTCAAATTGGCGACATGGCTCCTGACCACTTAGAATTTGGAAATCTGAATATCCCTCAGGACTGCCGTTGCGTCCTGGTGGCAGCAAGAACTCCATCCACCAACATGTTATATGGCTGAAAGTGGGAGAGATTTTGTGCATGGTGTGCACAACAGCCTAATCTACAGCTGCTAGTTATAACACCTCAACAACTCCTTCCTTATCTTTTATTAGCTACAGAAGGTCTAGCGGTGGCTTCCACCGAGGTACACTTGTTTGCGATATCCAGATATACACGCAAAAGAACATCTGCCCCACTCTACAGTGAAAGACTAATCAAGCATTTCTTGAAGGGCCTCTTTTGAACCTTTCCTCCAAGGAAAAGGATTCCACCTGCATGGAGCCTTAAAGTGGTTCTAGCAGCTCTTATGAAACCCCCTTTCGAACCCATGTCATCAGACGACATCAAGTTTCTCACTTGGAAGGTGGCTTTTCTGGTGGCCATTATGTCTTCTACGAACCTGCATTTCATTCCCAAGATACCATCGGAAATTTCATTAAAATGCAACAATCACTCTTTCCACCTTTTTTCCAAATGCCTCTTCACCAGCTGAAAAGACGCTGCATTCTCTAGATGTCAAGAGAGCACTGAAGTATTACTTGGATCGCACAACATTGTTTAGATCCTCTAAATAGCTCTTTGTGGCCTTTGGGCCTTTCAATAAAGGGTGGTGATTTTCGAATCAGGGTATCTCACGGTGGGTGGCATCTACAATATCCTTTTGCCATGCAAAGGCCAACACACCATTACAAGCAGCTCCCAGAGCACATTCCACAAGGTCCACGGTGGCCTCAGCAGCTCTTTGGTCGGAGATACCCATCAGAGGCATTTGCCATGTGGCAACATAGGCAGTTCCCCACAGATTCATCAGGCACTACTGCTTACATCAGCAACATGCCGAAGATGTGCAAATGGGATGGGCAGTTCTCTGACTGTTCCAGTAAGATAAGCCCCGCAGCTTCCGCCGTTTGTTCCTGTTTTTTACCTTAAGGATGTATGCTTTTGCTTAATGTACATGTTTGCTTAAGGTCTGCTTAAGGTCTGCCTCCTGTTTGCCTGATATACACCCTCAAGCATTTCTACTGCTACAAAATCTATTCACAGCATGTGAATTCATGAAACATCCAATGCTGGAGAAGGGAGTAGTTTCTTACCTGTAACTCAATTTCTCCAGCGTTGGTATCTTTCATTAATTCACATGTGCCCTCCAACCTCCCCCATGAGGTAAACACCCTTTATAGGACATCTTCCATTTGGAGAGGTTAAAATCTGAGGCGGAGCTGCTGGGTCAGAGCTATACACTCGATGTCTCATTGGTGCTGCCAAAAGCACCCACAACAATGTTGATGGGACACTCAAGGTGTCCACGTTTTTTCCATAGGAAAACTACTATATTAAAGTTCCCGGGGTTTCCCAGCCTGATGACGGGGAATATTCACAGCATGTGAATCCATGAAAGATACCAACGGTGTAGAAATTGAGTTACAGGTAAGAGACTACTCCCTTACCTCACTTCACTATTTACTCCTATCACTCATACACAGAAGAGAGCATCTTAGCAACAAAGAAAACCACCCAGCCAGCCAATATCTCATAGATATCCCCGCCACTCGAGCTTAGGAGGGGCGCAATGCTTTCCACTACAGCACCGCTACTCTCACTCTCTTTATCACTTGTATGATTTTCTCTACTACAAAACCGTCTTTCCCTGACTACAGGAAGTTTCCCTTCACTACTTCGACTAACTAAGAAAATCGAGGTGAGGGGATCTGCCCGCACAGCAAATACAAAAGAATGTCAGGGCTTACATCAGTAAGGTATCTACGGTTGGACTTACTCCAAGATACCACCATACCTTCAGGTGAGGGCTCTAGCCAACCAGGCAAGCAAACTACAGGGTATCAGGACAAGCCTCACCTCTAAAATAACAAACTAGATAAAAAATATATACATGGGTTTTAAGACACAGAGCAGTTCAACCACTCTATCAAAAACATCCACTTTTCCAATACCCACAACCTCAACTAATTTCACACCCACACTCCATGTCTACCCTTACCAAAAAACCCTTAAATCAAAGAAATAACCCCTTTTTTCCCCCATCTCCCCCTTGCTTTAAACCCCTAAACGTGCAGTCATGTGAACCCGAGACGCTCCAATGTTGTGCTTCTATGTTTTTAAAACATTCAGTAACCCAGGTAGCCAAAGGGTACCATCATGCTTTTTGAGGGTCCTAAACCTCTTAAGATATTGAGAAGGGGTCAGCCCAAATCTAGGTATCAAAGCTAGCTTCACAGTTTCATACTCCTTTCTTTCTAAATCCCCCAACTCCATTACCACATCAGTTGCAACAGGGGGTAGCCTAGAAAAAAGCCAAGGAATCAACTGATTCCCTGTAATGTCTTGAATCCCATGGTTATATTCAAAAACAGCCAACCAATCCAAAATATCAAGCTTAACCTCATACATACTTACTGCATCTTTGGGCATGCAAGGCCTCTTAGGACTGGAAGACCTAGAAGACTTTGGGAGAGAACCAGTTTCAACAGACAACTTTCCCATCTCTAGTGCATGGTTCAATTCCATTTCTCTGAGTTCTTGATGTTTGCATTCAGTTTGAGCTTGGATTCTTTTAAACTCTAATTCAATTCTCATTTTTTCTAAAGAGACACATTCAGGACTTAATGTTGGACCCGGTGGGGTCCCTATGGTCAGAGGTTGAAGCCTATGAGCAGGTAGAGGTAAAACAGGGCCTACATTTGAAGACTCTTCTTCCTCATCTAACCCATCCATAACATTTGAGTTACTCTCAGAAACATTATCATCCTCATCAACATTTTCCACATTTGCTGCAGGTGTGGGGGATTCAGACCCACTCCTCAGACTTTGGTATTCTAACAACTTTTCTATCAATTCAACCTTTTTGCCTTTTGCAGCGAGATTCCTAGTTTTACACATATCTCTCAATTGATCAACAGTTAAAGTCACTAGGGTCTCCTGTCTGTAGCTTTCCATATCAGTCATGATAAAACAATTGCTTTACTAGTGTTGCTTTGCCTTGGGAGGATTATTTGAACAAAAGTAAAAGCAGCACTCTAAATGTAACAAGTATACTTTATCCTCACCACTGTACACCAGTGTTAGGCAGAATCACCTGCAGGACCCTTTGGGAACACTACAGGTAATTAGGATTACAAGTGTAAGCACAATTTCACCTTTGGTACAAGCCTGTACTACACAGTAAAGTGGTAGCGATGGCTGAGCAGCCAGACTTATCTCGAAGAATTTAAGTGAGCAGTACACAAAGGACCAACCAATACAGTGATTCGAGTAAACACTTACTCAAGGTTTCTTAGTAAAAGAATATACATTTATTTACTCAATCATTTATAAAACATTACACTAGCATAAGCAGCTCAATATCAACACTAACACACCACAAAAACCCAACCGGTAAGTAACTAAACAAGTTTAGCTCAAAAATGAAGCGTGAGCAAAATGGCACCTTAGGTACTTAATAAAGGAGGGAAAAGACAAGGTTATAAGAATAGACAGCCCAAATAAAATCATAGCCAAGGCAAAGGGTTTCAGTTAAATCCAACCAGCAATTCTTCTCAATAGGGCTGGGCCAAAGTCAATGGTTCAGAGTCTTTTGTATAGGATAGCACAGTTCTGGCAAGTAATGGTTAAGTCTTTGCCACAGATTTGTAAAGGATTTGGCTGAGCGAAAAGTTTGACAAATGTTTGGGGAAGGACAAGCCTTCATAGTTGAGGAAAGTTTCACGCACTTTCTCGATGGCCGAAAAGATTTCCAGACTGCGTTTGCACAGTACCTTTTAAATGAAGAAAGCTTTAGCTGAGGCAGTTGTTCCTAGCAGTTCAAGCAGATATCGCTGTTACTGCGCTTCAGACGTGGGGACAAGAAGGAGGACGTCAGGAGGTTCATGCACTGCCCAGGGAAGAGGCCAAAAGCTGTAGCAAGACGTCGGTTTAAGGTGTGACTGCCTTAAAGTCCACAAGCTGATTTCCTTCCCTCTGGCTATCTGGATTTCAACAGCACTCTGATGAAAATTCGACCAGAATAGGACAGTGTCCACGTGGCTTGCGAGTTGGTTGTTCCCACCAAACTCAAGGGAAGAAGTTAACCTTGAAGGGCTTCACTGTCGTCAGAGTTTCAGGCAATTCAGACCTGCAGCAGGGCTTCACCGGGCGTCCAGGAGTTGCAGCAGTCCTCTTCCTTCCTCTCCTCTTCGGTTCTTTCGTTCCAGTGGTCGACTCTGCTTTCCAAGTCCCAGAGACCTGGTTTTAAACAGTTTTCCCCCATTCATTCCAGTCTGGCTGTCACTCACACAGCAGGGTGGCGGTCCTTGCCGGACAGCCAGCCGGCCAATCACACCAGAGTGCATTCACAGGGAGTTTCGGGCACCTCCCTCACATCCTGCCCACCCCAGATACTCTGGCACCAGAGGACGGCTTCAGTACAGAAGCCCGCCAAAGGGCACGAACAAAGGGACCAAACCTGGTTTGGTGCACAGAGACAAACACAAGAAGGACTTTTCCTAAAAGAAATGGCAATAAAAAGATGACCAGAGTCTGTTTTTACAGATAGGTTTGGGGCGCCATATTGAAAAACATGGCTACCGCTGATTTTCAGTTACTGTTGTTAGCGGTCGTGAAAAATCACGGTAGTTGATCTAAACCACTGCCACCAGCCATTTAAAATAGGAAAAGGTAACATTTTACTGTTACATGAGTGTTTTGACTCAGGGGAAGCTAGGCAACCCCTCCAGCACTCTATAGTATTATAGGGTGCGCTTGTACAGTACATTTAAAGTGACTAGTAAGGTACATTTAACTTTGCATGCCCTGGGAGACATTAGTCAGTCCCAGGGAAGGTATTTAAACCTTGGGGAGTCTGAGAGACACCCCTGTGCCACTGCACTGAAGGTGCTGTGTGACACACAGAAAAAGATGATGCCACTGGAGTTGTTTCCATAACCAAAGAACACAAAAGTAAAACACACATCAAAATACATGAAAGAGTGGGGTAGGTAACACATTAAAACATTAAATCCTAGAAATCCAGCAACGTTGCTGGGGGTCTCAAAAGGTAAAGGAAATTAGCACATTTGGAGAATTCTCCCTAACACTCGCACCCCACCCCCAGACTAAGGCACAGGAGGACTTAATCCACTCCTGGATGAATCTCCTTACTCCAGTCGGTCAAACATCCTGGAGAGACCATCAGCATTTTGGTGATGACACCCTGACCTGTGTTCAATGGTAAAATCAAACCCTTGCAGGCTGATTGACCATCTCAGTAGTTTTGGGTTTTCACTTTTCATTTGCATCAACCATCTGAAGGGTTGGTGGTCAGTTTGAATCACAAAAGTAGATCCATACAAGGGGGGCACTGTTTAGCGCATCGAAGATGGCTGCCTGAAGGGAGAGCTATGGCTCTGAAGAAAATCCTGAGTATAAATATCCTTCCTGAGCCGCTCAACACGCGGCTGTAGAGGAGATTCCGGAGGCGAGGGGTCTTCTGCATACACCCCCAGAAAATCGGGCGAATCCGTGGCTGGACTGCTGAGATATCCTGCTTGGAAGAGGTGCCGGCAAGGGGCAGGCGGCGTAGCCGCCCAGCAGCTCCGAGACATATTCACGTGAGGCCGGAGGCGTGAGGCTGAGCACCAGGCCGCAGTGGGGGAGGAGCACGGCAGAGGGCGCAGGGGTACGGAGCCTACTAGAGAAGACACGGTGGCCCGGTTCCCTCAAGCTTAAACACGGAGGGAGCCCCCCGCTGCTGGGACGTGCAGAGGCCGCACCTGTGGGCGTGCTGTTGGGGAGCCGGTGTGCGCATCAGCGTGAGCCCCGGGCCCCGACCAACATGAGCCGAGGCGGTATCGCCTCCCTGGGGGACTGGTCCCGCTCCTGCCCAGGCGCCTGGGAAAAAAACAAGTGAGTGAAATCCCCGCCGCCTCCAGGCCCCGCAAACAGCACACGCGGCCCAGCGACCAAGGCGGCTGCCACGTTGGGAACAACGTGGAGGTTCGGAGGGCCCATTTTCAATCCGTGCAGACACTGACACCATGCGCGTCCAGGCGGTTGGTGCAACTCTCCTGCCTGCATCACGACCCATCACGGGAGACGCATCACTTCCCTGAACGGACCCATCACTGCCCAGCAATATAGGGCCTAGACTGCTGGAGGGCGCGTACATCGGCGCCAGCCCTGGGCCGGGACCAACGTGGGCCGTGACACCATGGTCTCCCTGTGGGACTGGACACGCTCCTACCGGGGCACCTGGATAGGGCGAGGTAAAATACTGCCGGCTGGCGGCGCAAGTGTGTGAAACCCCCACCGCCCCCATTCCCCGCAAGCAGAATACGCGGCCCAGCGAATACTGTGGAAGAAACGTTGTGCAGGATCAAAGCGAGGAGGCCGGAGGGGCTATTTTGGCACCGCACAGTCACTGATACCCGGTACGCTCAGGTGAGGGGTGAAACACTGCCGCCTGCCCCATAATTAACCCTGCAGTGACACGGGAGACCCGTCATCACCCTAAATGGCCACAGCAATATAGAGCCTAGGCTAGCTCCCCGTGGTGGGTCGGTGTGACGCCCTGCTAGAGACTAGAGTGCACTGGACATCCTAAGGGGCTGGGGCTGGTCAACCTGGTTGCAATACTCTATCAAATAGGGGGAGCAAGCGGAGGTCGGCAGATATCCGAACCCGGGGGCGGGTGAAGACAACAAGGAGCCCCTATATTGTTAGGTCCTGGTCAGCGACTCACTACGTGGGAGGACACAACCCACTCCGAGGACGCCCATCAACCTACATGGGCCGTACTAAAAAGAAGGGTGCAAGGGGCAAAAAGGTGGGCCCAATGGACTCCTTCGCGAACTCCCAGTCGTGCAGGGTGCCTGGTGTGTCGCATCAACTCCCGGACAGGCAAGATGACGATCCCCTGGAACGCCTAGCGACATTGATCCAGACTGGGTTCATGGCTGTCAACGTCAAGTTGGACGATCGGATCCTTGAAGGCCAGAGTGGAGAAGGAGAGTTCACGAATAACGGAAACGGAGAATAGAATAAGTGCAAACGAAGACATAATATCTCAACACGGCCAAGACATAGCCCAACTCAAATCTGAACTTCGCAAAACCCAGAGTAAATGCAAGGATTTGGAATCCAGATCCCGTGGAAACAACATACGGATTGTTGGGGTTGCTGAGACCTTTGGCAAGGGAGACATGGAGCGGCAGGTAGAACAACTTTTAAAAGATATCCTGGGGCCTGAATCTCTCTCAGAGCATTTTCTGGTTGAGAGGGCCCACCGCACCCTGGCGCCCCCGTCGAAACCTGGGGCACCGCCTCGTACCATAATTACACGTATCCTTAACTATAGAGACAGGGATGCCATCCTCCCGCTCTCTAGAGAGAAAGGAACATTACACTTCGAACACAATAGAATTCACATATACCCGGACTTCTCTGCCGGGGTGCAGGCACAACGCCGATCCTATGAGCCGGTGAAAAGACGACTACGGATGCGGAAGGTACCCTATGCCCTGATCTTTCCTGCGAAGATCAGAATTCAATATGGAGGTAGGGCCCATTTCTTTGAAGATCCTAAAGAAGCCCTGGCATACGTGGAGGCCTCTATTCCTTTACCTCCCAGGGACAGGGTGCATGACCAGAACGCCGGGAACCAGCCTGGAGCGGAGGGGCTTGACGCGGCAGATTGACGGGTTCCCATCATTTAACCCTTGCCTCAGGGAATCATGAATCATCACGAAGAGCGGCCTGGACACAAATTTAATGTAGGTTCGAGCCGTGAGCCCCCTATAAGGTGGCCAGATGACGACAACAGGCTACCCTCAGGAAAGATCCAAGTTTTGATTTTGGGGGAATGCCCATCAGACAAATTCCGAACGTTGTTGGGCAACATCGTCATGTTGGGGAAGATGATGTGGGGAGGGGGCCAATATGTTATGGTAGATCCTTTTTTTTGGGGTCTATGGGAGTTCTGGATGGAGGTGGGGTTTCTGGAACCCAGTTAGAAGGGTGATACAAGTTAAAAGTGGTGGTCGCATTGCTGCACATGGCATCCGTCCCGGGAAAACCGGAACTAGAAAAATGATATTAACACACGGCCATGGCACCCGCCGGAGCAAGAGATAAGGGGTTGAGGTTAAAGCTCCTCACGTGGAACGTCCGGGGTTTGAACAATCAGGCCAAGTCAAGAAAGGTGGGAGCCTATGTTACCAGACATTATCCACAGGTGGTCATGCTACAAGAGACTCATGCACTCAGAAAGGTAAACGTGGCATTTTTGAAGAACTGGGGACTAAATAGATACTATACTGACTACTCCACACAGGAGAGAGGGGTTTTGACCCTTATACACCCCTCTGTTGGTTTTCAGTTTGGAAAAAGCAAAGTGGACATCCATGGACGCTACGTCATAGTATGGGGCAGTATAGCTGGAAGGAAGGTGGTGTTGGTAAATACTTATGGGCCGATCCTGGATGATCCCGATTTTTATGTGAATGTGGTACATGAAATAGGATATACTGGAGCAAATCCTGTGGGGGGCGGATTTCAATACAATCCTTGATGTTACACTGGATCGGTCCAGTGCAAAGCATCAGGCCCCCTCCAAGGCGGCAGGGATGCTGCTGCAAATTCTCTCACAATTGGCAATGGTTGACTCCTGGAGAACACTACATCATGTAAGAGACAATACACATTTTACTCATCGGTGCATGACACTGAGTCCAGAATAGACTACTGGCTGGCTTCCACAAACCTCATGCATCAGATAGAAAACTGCAAAATACTCCCCCGTACCCTTTCAGACCACTCTCCTGTCATGATGACAATCACATTAGGAAACATAAAACCTCCAGCCAGGAGATGGAGGATGCCACCTGATATCCTCAAAGACCCAGCGGTTGCGGAGGAGCTGCATGTAGAGGTAGAGCACTTCCTCAAACTCAACAGGGGCTCAGTGGATAGTTGTCATACCCTATGTGAGGCCTTTAAGGTGTGGGTGAGGGGAATACTGCTCTCTAAGTCCACAGGTATGTTGAAGGCTGTACGGATAGAGCTAGATGAGGTGGAGAAACATCTGGGGAACCTGGAAGCGAGATACACTGATAAACATGATAGTGAAATCCTTTCAGATATCAATCGCAACCTCTTGGAATTCAATGAACTGGCTACCAGGGAACTACTATACATGTCGACCCCGTATAGAGCACGCAGATATGGTGAGGGTAACAGAGCAGGACACACATTGGCCAACCTACTGAAAGCCGAAAGGCAGCACACACCGATCTCCAGTATACTAACCGAAAACGGCTCAGTGGTCACCAGTGAAGACGGGATAAATAGAGAATTCACCCGTTTTTATTCAAATCTGTATTCTAACCACGACTCGAAATCGGCCGAGGACGTGGAGGCGTACCTCCGCAGCATCACTCTTCCGGCGCTGCCCACATAATATAGGCTGCCATTGGACCAACCCCTGACCACAGAGGAGGTCACCGAGGCGATCAAATCGCTGGCCAGCGGAAAGGCACTGGGCTCGGACGGGCTTGGTGCTTTATTATACAAGGAGCTACATGAGGAACTGGCCCCGGTGCTGTTGTCAGTGTGGGAGGAGGCTGTGGAGGTGGGAACCCTGCCACCATCAATGAGAGAGGCCATTACAGTATTACTGAAGCCCAGGCGGCCACCCAATGAGATGTCCTATTATCGACCCCTGTCCCTAATAAACTGCGATGCTAAGATATTTGCAAAATTCTTGCCATACGACTTCTCCCTCACATGTCCTCATTGATACACCCTGATCAGTGCGGCTTCATCCCTACTAGATCGACGGCCCTCAATCTCAGGGGGCTGTTCGGAATCATGGCCCAGATAAAACCAGAAGCTCAGGCAGTTGCTGTTTCACTTGACGCTGAAAAAGCGTTTGATTCAGTGTCATGGCTTTATTTGTTCAAAGTACAGGAAAAGTTTGGTATAGGTCCATACTTCCGGAGATGCATTGGTCTGTTGTACTCGGACCCTGGGGCAAGGGTGCTGACCAACCGCATGATGTCCAACTGGTTTAGACTGGGCAGGGGTACGCGGCAGGGATGCCCTTTCTCTCCCATATTTTCGCCCTTACAATGGAACCAGCTGCAGCAGCAATCAGGGAGCACCAGGGGCAGAGGAGCATAACAATGGCGGGCCTGACCCAGTCTATATCCCTATACGCAGATGATGCATTGCTATATATCTGAGAACCAGATGTACACTTAGGCCCTGCTATCGAGACATTACAGGAGTTTGCCGAACACTCGGGCTATAAAACGAATAGGTCCAAATCCGAAATATTCCCCCTGACCCCTGCCACGAGGTGCCCGGCTAACACTTATGGTCTGCAATGGTCCCTGACCAAAATAAGATACCTGGGTATTGTTGTGTCTGGTGAAGCGACATCTCTCTATGCCGACAATCATGAACACTTACTGAGCAGTATATCCACAAAACTTCGACTGTGGACTAAACTCCCCATCTCACTTGGTCGAGTGGCCATACTAAAAATGGTAATACTCCCGAAATTGTTATACATATTTACTAATATCCCATTATGGCCGGGGACTCCGTTTTTCGCAACCCTCCGATCCTTGGCGGTGGAGTTTGTATGGGGAGGGGTACAGCTAGAATGAAATGGGAAAAGATGGTGGAACCTTATGGCAAGGGGGGAATAGCAGCTCCAGATTTCGAGCTATACTATTTAGTTGCACAGGCCCAATTTATCAGATACTGGTATGATGATCAGAACACCTACACACACGTTGTTATCGAGAGACACGCTGTTCACCCAACTGACTTACGGTCCATAATTTTTAACAAGAAACATAAAGTTGATTGTCCATTCCACCCAGTTAGTATAACAGTGCATGCATGGTCTCGACTCTTCCGTAGGCTCGAACTGACAACCCCCTACTATTCAGAAGCACCCTTTTGGAACTTCCCAGGTATAGCTCCCTCCTATGACCCAGATGTTCGCACAAATTGGGAATCATGATGGGGAATTTAAACTCCAAGACATATACCCTAATGGCAAGTTCATAACCTTGGAGGAATTTAAAGTTGGGATGGGAAGGGAGCCACTGAAAATATTACAATACCATCGCATGCGGATGTCCTTCAAAGCCAGATGGCCTTTGTTTTCTGATGAGCCACCCACTCACCCATGCCTTGCCGCGCTGTCCACCCGGGGGGGGGGGGGGGGTTGGTGTCTTGGGGCTCTATGCAATCATGCAGGCAAACACACCCACAACAAATAAGATCAAACTAACATGGGAAGCCGACCTGGAGACCACGATTTCAGACACGAAATGGGGAAGATACTGTGAGTTAACTAAAAAGGTGTCCATCAATGCAGGCCTCCGCTAGATCCAGTTTAAGGTGTTAAACAAGCTGCATTACACCCCTCATAAGGTAGCTAAATTTACACGAGATGGCTCAGGCAAGTGCCTGAAATGCAGGAGCGAGCATGCCGACTCGTTCCACATGTATTGGAGCTGCCCACCCATATGCAGATTCTGGGGCGAAGTGGCATCCATCCTAGAAAATATTACACAGATCCCGGCGGACCTAACACCCCCCAAATATTTATTCGGAGACATTGGCAAGACCTCAGAGGTGAACAGACGATTATTTAATGTAGCTTGTATAGTGGCCAAAAAATGTATACTGCAACAATGGAAGAGTACAAATGCCCCGGGTGCAAAGCACTTCCTCAAAGAACTGGCTTATGTAAACGAGTGTGAAGAATAATACGTAATGTCGTTACCAAGTCCATGCAAACCCAAAGATATATGGGCTCCGTTCAGGGTATACTTGTGTGAAGCAGAGTCAGCTGGGAGCAGCCCGGCTGGGTCTGATATTGTGCCGACTGTGTAGAATTTGCTAGCGATAACTAAGGTCCGATACTGGATGTGTATAATGTTGAATGTTATGTAATGTCATGTTGTGAGGTAATGTGTACACCCACAATTGATTAATAAAGTTTTAAAAAAAAAAGTAGATCCATACAAGTATGGTATACACTACTTCAATGACCACACAATAGCAAAGCATTCATGCTCAATGGTTGCCCAGCTTGTTTCTGGTTCCTTCAGCTTCCTGCTGATGAAGCAAATGGGGTGCTCCCTACCTTTCTAATGCAGTTGGCTAAGGACTGCACCTATACCTGTATTTGAAGCATCTGTCTGCACAATGAAGGTTTGGTTATAGTCAGGAGCTCTTAGGACTGGAGCTTGACAAAGGGCTTTCTTTAGGCCTTCAAAGGCTTGAGTGCACTCCTCATTCCACCTGACCTTTTTAGGGAATTTGGTAGAGGAGACCACATTCAAGGGAGAAGCTATGGTCCCATAGTTCTCTATGAAGTTCCTATAGTAACCAGTAAGGCCTAGGAAGGCTCTCACTTGGGTTTGAGTAGCAGGGGTGACCCAGTTTTGTCTAGCTTGTACTTTGCTAGGCAGTGGCCTGATTTCACTGCCTCCTACCTCATGTCCAAGGTAGACCACTTTACTCTGACCAATTTGACATTTACTAACCTTTATGGTCAAATGGGCCTGCTCAAGAGCCTGCAAAACATATCCAAAGTCGTCAACATGTTCTTCCAAGTAGGGCTGAACACTGCAATGTCATCCAAGTATGCCATGCAGAAGTCCTCCATCCCATTCAGAACTTGATGAACCATCCTTTGAAATGTAGCATGTGCATTGTTTAGTCCAAAAGGCATTACCTTAAACTGGTAGAGGACTGCTGGGGTTACCAATGCAGTTTTCTCCTTGGCATGGTCTGTCAGTGCTATTTGTCAATGGCCTGAAGTGAGATCAAATGTACTGAGGTACTTGGCTGAACCAAGTTTATCCACGAGTTCATCTGTCCTTGTTAAGGGTGGGCATCATTCTTGGTGACTGCATTAAGAGCTCTATAGTCCACACAGAATCTCACTCCTTGGATCCTGCCTTTGGTACTAGAACAACTGGACTAGACCATGGACTGGTAAAGGGTTCTATTACCCCGAGATCATGCATCTTGTTGACCTCCTCCTTTATGTCGGATATTACATGATCTGACATCCTCTGTTTTTGACAGGTAAACAGTCACCAGTTTGAATATCATGCTGGCCCCAGGGGGTCAAGCCTGGTGATAGTGAAAACAGGGAGGCAAACTAATTTAACAGAGACTTGCACCCCTCCTGTTGTTCAAGTGTCAGGTTAGAAGAGAGATTAACTCCTTCTACTTTCTTATCTAAAGCTTGGCCTCTGAGTAGGTCAGGTAGAGGTTCACTCTCCTCCTCCTATTGGGCTGAAGCTAGAAGCAAAGCTCCCACCTCTGGTCTTGAGACATAAGCCTTTAAACGGTTGGTGTGAAAGACTCTGGGAGCCTACTTGGGCTAGCCTAAGTCCACCAGATAGTTGACCTCTCCGAATTTACCCACAACCTTAAAGGGTCCTATCCACTTGTCCTGTAAGGCCCTCTGCCTTGTAGGTACCATAGCTAAAATGTGCTGGTCTTGATTAAACTCAACCATGTTGGCCTTCTGGTCATGCCAATGTGTGACCAGAGCCTGACCTGCTTTTAAGTTATCAGATGCTTCTGCCATCACGTGTGACATTCTCCTCCGGAGACCTATCACATAGTCAGTGACTCTCACTGGCTTGGGGGAAGGAGCACTCTCCAAACCCTCCTTAATTAGGGCCAAGGGGCCTCTAACTGGATGGCCATAAAGAAGTTCAAAGGGACTAAATCCTACTCCCTCCTGAGGGACTCCTCTATATGCAAATAGAAGGCATGGCAGTAGAAGGTCCCACTTTCTTCTAAGGGGTTCCTCTAAAGCACCTATCATGCTCTTCATTGTACGGTTGAACCTCTCTACCAATCCATTTGCCTGAGGATGGTAGGCAGTTGAGAACTTGTAAGTTACTCCACAGTTTTTCCACATGGCCTGCATGTAGTGGGACATGCAATTGTATCCCTTGTCAGAGATAACTTCCTTAGGAAAACCTACTCTGGTAGAAATACCAAGTAGGGCCTTAGCAACAGCCTGAGCTGTAACAGTCCTCATAGGTATAGCTTCAGCATGCCTAGTAGCATGGTCTACTACAACCAGGAAAAACCTGTTTCCAGAAGATGTGGGAGGATCTAAGGGACCAACAATGTCGGTTCCTACCCTCCCATAAGGAACTCCCACCACTGGGAGAGGCACCAAGGGTGCCACATTCTTGAGCCCACTCTTGCCAGAGGTTTGGCAAGTGTGACAGCTACAGAACTTATCTACATCAGACCCCAACTTAGGCCAGTAGAAATACTAAGAGAGCCTTTCCTTGGTCTTCTTAAAGTGACCATCCAAAGGTATCTCATGGGCTAACTGTAGGAACTGGAGTCTGCTTTTAAGAGGCACTACAAGTCTTCTGTAGTCCCCTGGGATAGACTCAGTCGGTTCACTGTAGTAGAGGCCATCTTCCCAGTACAGCCTATGCTTCCCTGGCTCTTGCCATCCAGCTGGGAAGCTGCCTGTTGGCGAAGATCTTCAAGAGTAGGACACTCTGTTTGACGTCTGCTGAAGTCTGACCTACCGGATCCACCTTCTGCAAGTAAAGACTGCAGCGCAGGATGGTCTGCAGGATCCAGATCTCCAACAGGAGCAAGGTCCTCTTCCAGCTCTGATTCCTCAGCAGCTGACTCAACCACACAAGGTTGTTCCACACACTCTGCCTCAGCTGGTGGAGGGATCACAGGTGTGATCTTGGACAGTCCTCTCGGGGATGTCCTTGTTGGTAGCACAGGAGTGCTGGCTGGTTTCTTCCTGGAGGTTTTAGGTTGCCCCTTTTCCTCCTTCTTCCTCGAAATTGCAGTCAGGAAGTCCTGTGGACTGGGAGTTATAGTTTCTTCTATAATCTCCTCTGGAGAGCCCCTTAAGGTACTCACTCTGGCCTTCCTAGTCTGCCCCTGTTTCCTTTTGCTGGGAAGACTGTGGGTGCTTGATACAACTCCCAGAGTTTTTAAGTCATTCCCCAACAGGACTCTCCCAGGTACTTCGCTCTGCACACTTACAGGTATTTTGACAGTCATATCATTATACTGGATGAGAGCTGGTAACTGTGGAAACCATTGGACAGGGCCTCCAGCAAGCTTATTTAAGATTTTGGGTGCCTTTGCAACATCCTCGATCTTGAAAAATGATTAATCAACTACAGTTATGCTAGCCCCAGTGTCTCGAATGGCAGGGGTCTTCTGACCATTGACAAGAACACTGTCTTTGTAATACTCTTTAGTATTGTCTGGAATAGAGTTGTACACATCTAAATTCTGTTGTTCCCACAGACCCAGGGACACTAAAGAGACACTGGCTGAGACTTTCATGGGTTCCTCGGCCAGCAAGTGAAAGTTTCCACTTGCCATAGGTACTTCATCCACTGGGGAGAAGGCTAAGGAGACAGTGTGGACCCCTGAAGGTTTACCCTTACACCTGGGATCCCCTTTCACATGGTCAGTTGACCCACAAGCATAACATTTACTAAATGTCTTTATGAATGGGGGTTTGTTCTGACCTCCTTCTGGTTTGTCTCCAGAAGGTACACTAGCCTGATTTGGTTTTCCCTGTGGCTTACTCTTCTTATGTTTGTGGCCCTCTTTTGGATTGGAGGTATCAGAATTCTGCTTGTTGTCCTTTTTGTGATGCTTCCCCTCAGCCATCTTCTGAGTTGCCCCAGAATCTTTGTGAGTAGCCCTGTTGGCAACCCACAAGTCAGCAGCCCTTGCTAACTTCTTTGGATCAATTTCCTTAGAGTCAGCCAAGTGCTGTCTCCGCTCAGGAGAGCAGGCATCATAAATATATTCCAACATAAACAAATTCCTCATACCTTCATAAGTGTTCACTCTGTAACCCTTAACCCATCCATTTAAGTTTTTCAAACATTCAGTCACCCAGGTAGCCCAAGGGGTACCATCATGCTTTTTGCGGGTCCTAAACATCTTAAGATACTGAGAAGGGGTCTTCCCAAATCTAGCTATCAAAACTAGCTTCACAGTTTCATACTCCTTTCTGTCTATATCCCCCAAATCCATTACCACATCAGTTGCACCAGGGGGAAGCCTAGAAAAAAGCCAAGGAATCATCTGATTCCCTGTAATGTCTTGAATCCCATGGTTATATTCAAAAGCAGCCAACAAATCCAAAATATCAAGCTTAACCTCATACATACTTACTGCACCTTTGGGCACGCGAGGCCTCTTAGGACTAGAAGACCTAAAAGTCTCTGTGAGGGAACCAGTTTCAACAGACAACTTTTTCATCTCTACTGCATGGTTCAATTCCATCTCTATGAGTTTAAGTTCTTGATGTTTGCATTCAGTTTGAGCTTGGATTCTTTGAAACTCTAACTCAAGTCTCATTTTTTCTAAAGAGACCCATTCAGGACTTAATGTTGGACCTGGTGGGGTCCCTGTGGTCAGAGGTTGAGGCCTATGAGCAGGTAGAGGTAAAACAGGGCCTACATTTGAAGACTCTTCTTCCTCATCTAACCCATCTGTAACATTTGAGTTACTCTCAGAAATATTATCATCTTCATCAACATTTTCCACATTTGCTTCAGGTGTGGGAGATTCAGCCCCACTCCTCAGGCATTGGTATTCTAACAACCTTTCTATCAATTTAACCTTTTTGCCTTTTACAGTGAGATTCCTAGCTTTACACATATCTCTCAATTGATCAACAGTTAAAGTAGCTAGGTTCTCTTGCCTGTAGCTTTCCATATCAGTCATGATAAAGCAATTGCTTTACTAGTGTTGATTTTCCTTGGGAGGATTATTTGAACAAAAGTAAAAGTAGCACTCTAAATGTAACTAGTATACTTTATCCTCACCGCTGTACATCAGTGTTAGGCAGAATCACCTGCAGTACCCTTTGGGAACACTACAGGTAATTAGGACTACAAGTGTAAGCACAATTACACCTTTGGTACAAGCCTGTACTACACAGTAAAGTGGTAGTGATGGCTGAGCAGCCAGACTTATCTCAAGAGTTTAAGTGAGCAGTAGAACAAGTTACACAAAGGACCAACCAATACAGTCACTCAAGTAAACACTTACTCAAGGTTTCTTAGTAAAATAATATACATTTATTTACTCAATCATTTATAAAACATTACACTAGCATAAGCAGCTCAATATCACACACTAATACACCACAAAAACCCAACCGGTAAGTAACTAAACAAGTTTAGCTCAAAAATGAATTGTGAGCAAAATGGCACTTAAGGTACTTACTTAATAAAGGAGGGAAAAAACAAGGTTATAAGAATAGACAGCCCAAATACAATCATAGCCAGGGCAAAGGGTTTCAGTTAAATACAACCAGCAATTCTTCTCAATAGGTCTGGGCCAAAGTCAATGGTTCAGAGTCTTTTGTATAGGATAGCACAGTTCTGGTAAGTAACGGTTAAGTCTGTGCCACAGATTTTTAAAGGATTTGGCTAGGTGAAAAGTTTGACAAATGTTTAGGGAAGGACAAGCCTTCGTAGTTGAGGAAAGTTTCATGCACTTTATCGATGGCCGAAAAGATTTCCGGACCGTGTTTGCACTGGACCTTTTAAATGAAAGCTGTAGCTGAGGCAGTTGTTCCTGGCAGTTCAAGCAGATCTCGCTGTTCCTGTGCTTCAGTCGTGGGGACAAAAAAGAGGATGTCAGGAGGTTGCTGCACTGCCCAGGGAAGAGGCCAAAGGCTGTAGCAAGACGTCGATTTAAGGTGTGATAGCCTTAAAGTCCACAATCTGGTTTCCTTCCCTCTGGCTATCCGGTTTCAACAGCACTCTGATGAAAATTCAACCAGAATAGGACGGTGTCCAGGTGGCTTGCAAGTTGGTTGTTCCCACCAAACTCAAGGGAAGAAGTTAACCTTGAAGGGCTTCTCTGTCGCCGGAGTTTCAGGCAATTCGGACCTGCAGCAGGGCTTCACCGGTTGTACAGGAGTTGCAGCAGTCCTCTTCCTTCCTCTCCTCTTCGGTTCTTTCGTTCCAGTGGTCGACTCTCCTTTCCAAGTACCAGAGGCCTGCTTTTAAACAGTTTTCCCCCATTCATTCCAGCCTGGCTGTCACTCACACAACAGGGTGGCAGTCATTGCCGGACAGCCAGCCAGCCAATCACACAAGAGTGCATTCAGGTCTCCTAGGAGACTAAGCACAGGGAGTTTTGGACACCTCCCTCACATCCTGTCCACCCCAGACACTTTGGCACCAGAGGAGGGCTTCTGTACAGAAGCCCGCCGAAGGGCACTAACAAAGGGACCAAACCTGCTTTGGCACGCAGAGACAAACACAAGAAGGACTTTTCCTAAAAGAAATGGCGAAAAAAGATGACCGGAGTCTGTTTTTACAGATAGGTCTGGGGCGCCATATTGAAAAACATGGCTACCCCTGATTTTCAGTAACTGTTGTTAGTGGTCGCGAAAAATCACGGTAGTGGATCTAAACCACTGCTACCAGCCATTTAAAATAGGAAAAGGTAACATTTTACTGTAACATGAGTGTTTTGACTCAGGGGAAGCTAGACAACCCGTCCAGCACTCTATAGTAAGATAGGGTGTGCTGGGTCAGTACATTTAAAGTGACTAGTAAGGTTAATTTAACTTTACATGCCCTGGGAGACAGTGGTCAGTCCCAGGGAAAGTATTTAAACCTTGGGCAGTCTGAGAGACCCCCCCTATGCCACTGCACTGAAGGTGCTGTGTGACACACAGAAAAAGATGATGCCACTGGAGTTGTTTTAAAACTCCATAACCAAAGAACACAAAAGTAAAACACAAATCAAAATAAATGAAAGAGTGGGGAAAAAAGGCTCACACTCGTTCCAGGTAAAAAATTAAATCCTAGAAATCCAGCAAAGTTGCTGGAGGTCTCAAAATGTAAAGGAAATTAGCACATTTGGAGAATTCTCCCTAACACCCCTTATTGCGCCCTTTTGAAAATGCCAGCTCTAGGGCAGCCAATTCAGCCTGGAGTCCTTTCTTCTCCAAGCTGTCTGTGCATGGTTTCATATTATCATATTAATTAAGTCTGGATTAGAGGACCTGAAAGATCACGTTGTGTTCTAAAAATGATTTCTGAACATTTAAAATTCTCCAAAGGGATTGTACAAGGCATGCTCTGTTCTGGAAACAGATAGGTGTCTGATCCCTCGCAAAGGAATTCTCTCCTATGACATAATGCTTCTTTAGAGCCATCGGGGACCTTGACCGGGCAAGCGGCTCAGAAACCTCTGTACACAACAATAAGTAGATGATAGTCAGGTGGCCATGGCTGAGCAGCACCCACTTTCCTCACATTTCCTCGAAGTGCCTCACTCATTTTTTTTCTCCATGATCTGTAGTGGGCTGGAACCACAAATATGTTAATTTCTTTTTTACTTGGTCTTCTGCTTTGTTTTTTACTAGCAAACACTACTTTTCTCACTAGCCATTTCAATTATATTTTCCGATCTGATGCTCTTTGCCTGTGCTGAACGTTCTAGGCATCATGAGTTACCATTTTATTAGCGGCACTTTTTTCTGTCTGTCTTCCAGCCTACCTCTTCTGGAAGATTTGACTTACTTACCCTGAACAACAGATTTGTAACAGTTGGTTGCGGAAAAGCAAATAGAAGTCCCTGGTATTCTAAGGGATTAAAGACTTGGTTGATATGAGCCCAACACCAAGGGAAAATGCCACAAGACAGTGTCATTTTAGTAGGCTAGTACCATCTAAAGGAATTGCTTAGTCTCTGCCACCCACTTATGTACACAGGAGACCTCACCCAGATTTGTAGACCCTGGATGAGCCCTGTTAGCGAGATTACTGACGCATTAAGGCCTTCCTTATCACTGGGTAATAATGTCTTCTTCACTTTAGGCTGTTTATAAAACATCTAGTAATTGAATAAGGGGCCGATGCCCAAAGGATATTTCTATCCTCGGAGGTTGATCTTTCTTTGACAACATTGGTCAAAGTGTAGTTCTCTTCAGTTTTGTGTTTTATTTTTCATTTCATTAGCATTTCTGTCTGCTCTGGACTTGTAAAATGTATTTACTGGTTATATCACCACATTTATTTCTCAGAAGTCATTTAATGCACTCGCTACATTTTCTTTGAAAAATAATTACCTAATAGTCCCTGTTGCCCCCATTCACTTGTCATGACCTGCAGTTCTAGAGTACTGTTTTGATGACAATAGTTGCCACTTTTTCTTAAGGTCTTTGCTTTATTCCCTATTGAATGTGTACTGAGCTAGCCTTTCTGTAATATCAATCCTTCAGTCACTGTAGCTCCAGTGGGGGATGTTCTCTAGTCTTTCCCCATATAATGTGTGCTTCAAACCATGCACGACTTGGCTGTCTCCAATTTGTCTTTATCCTTCTCTATATTTGAAGTAAAAGATACATTCCTGGTGATGTTGAGGTACCACTGATGTGTGTATTAGGAAGACAATATCCCTAAATGTACTTGCATGTGTCTTTGCCACTCAGTTGACTCTTTTAGTCCATCTACCTCAAAAACCTAAAATCACTTTTCCATCGGGGGACTTTGAAATCATCAGCTTGCATCTTGTACAGCTCCTCAGCATTTCTGTGCCCTGTGTGCACACCTTGTACCTGGCTTCACCGAAAGCAGTATGCTGCTCAGGCAACCTGAACAGCATTTCTAAGCCATGCCACCTCTGTCCTCATCCCTTTGAGTTTCGGTCCTTTGACAGATCTTTGGATCATATTCAAACTGACATATCTCACTTTATTTAGCAGCTGCCATTGCAAAGTCACTTATGAATGCATTGATGAACACCAAACCAAATCTGATCCACCTGTCAGACTTCTTCCCCAGGCAGAATTCCATAGACCACTGCTCTTTGACAGCTATCAATCAGCCTTTTCAGATCACCAATTATGATCCTGTCCTAAGGTCCTGGAATGTGTTTACAAGCCTCATGCCAATCCAGAGTATCCTGTGCAACATATGAGGGTCATTCCTCAAGCATGATGCTCCCCGGACCTAGAACATTAAGGTTTCTGCCTCCATCCTGCCAGGAAGACTGAACATCATCTTGAGTATTTCTATTTGCTCCCAAGGGGTCATTTGACCACATAATGTGCCTGGAATTTCATTTCAAAGTGGTTTTATGTCGCATCATCCCATTTCAAAGTTCCTGTGCAACATCTGAGGTCCCTGCCTCAAAAACAAATCTCCCAGGGTCTGCAACACCAAGGACTCTACAACAATGCTATCAAGAAGTATGGAAGCCTTCTTGAAAACTCTAGATTGACCCCAAGAGGGTCATGTGACATCTACCGCCATTGTTTTTGTCTCCCTGGGGCATCCATCCTGAGAGTCCGGAACTAAGGACAAAAGCAGCACTGGGCAAAGCCAGGACTTTGCTGAGGTCATCCTTTGCCTGACCACTACTTCCATGCATAGGGATCCTTTGGCCCCAATGACTCTCCATTCACTGCAGAGCTGTTATTATGTTGAAGAACTACAGTAAACTCCCTGTTTTTGGCTTGATAACTGTTGGTTGGTTGCCTACAGCCCCAAATGTTATACCTGCTCTTTTCCAGCTAGCCCCGCCTGCACTGCTTTTCTTGCCTTTTCACGTGCCTACTTCTTTTACCCTCCGTTACGCTCAACGCCTTAGTGTCACTCCCTTCCTCCTTGTACTCACTCTTCTCCTCCCCTTCTCTCATAGCTTTCAGACACAACATAGTCTAAATTCTATCTCACGCTCCCTCTCCCCATCTCCCTCCTCTCCCCCTGCACCTACACTCCTCAAACCAGACACTCCCATTTCCTAAGATCTCCAACCTCATCTATCCCCCTCAGCTACTACCTGCACAACATCTGCTCCTCTCTGTGAGAAACCTGGGGGTATTCTCACAAGTAGATCCAGAGAATCCCTTATTCGGGTGACCAGGAAAGGGCTGGCGCTCTCCGATCCCAACGCTGGTGGTGAATGATTGAGGGAGGATCACCTGGGTATGGGAGCGCGGGTTATGCTCAGGGGAATTTACCAGGTGAGATGCAGTATTATAACAGGGAAGAAGGTGAGGAGGATGAAGTCCCTGAAGCTTTTGTAGGCCTTTCCAAATCTACCTCCCTTCCGATCACTGAATATTCCTTCCTGAATCCCACAACCCCTCTGCATCTGGTAAACCGATTAGGAACTCAAACCCAGTAAATGGCATCCTCCAGAATCCCTATCTTCCTGTTATCTACTTGAGTACTCCTAGTCATTATTCTCCACGTCCCTCTGATTATTATTTCCCGAATTCCCAGTCTACTTTGACAAAAAACTACCATTCCCACAATCCCCCTATTCATTTCACAAACCCTACAAAGCTCACTTTTCTGAATCGACCAACCACCTGTTCCTTATGACACCTTTTCCCCATCCTACCCAGTATGATACTTAGAAACTCTACACCCCCCTTTTCCAACACAAACACTTTCTTACCCTGTGAAAGACAACGGCCTAACACCAGAGCCGTTTTCCTGACATGTCCCAACACAAGGGTCAGGCAGAGTCAGGCAGTTGACAATAACTACCCACACCTGACGGCCCTTTCCTTTCCCCACAGAGATAAAAGGCAGAGCACAAGAGCACTCTTAGAGCAAGGCCAAACGCACAAGGAAGCAGCTATTCCAAGACGGCAGTTGAAACGGAGAACAAAGACGGTGAGACTGGAATGGACAACACAGAGGGAAGTGCCCTTGCCCTTTTTAACCCAAACCCGTGAAGCCTCTGTGAAAGGAATGATAAGCCCAGGAACTACAGCTGATGTGTGGCGTAACAGATGTCTACGATGCACAGGACCCTCCTGGACTGATAACTGATGCGTGGAGGTGCGCTTGTTACCGTCATACCGTCCTTGACTCCAGAGACAAGAAACGACAAGGAGGGCAGTACAACCGGTGAGTCGGAGGGAGAACTGATAGTAAACTGGACGGTGTTCTGCGAAGGTTGCAAATGGCAACTTTTTATGAACAAAGAACTTGTGTGCTATTGAACATTTAAAGCCCAGGGAAAGACTAGCTTCAGAGTGGTCCGGCGCCATGTTGATGTCCATTCGAAAGACTCTGGCTGGCCCCCCTTTCTTGTGAATATTTTAGTAACAAGAGGCCGTAGTAAAGGCTGGAATAAAGAGTTAAGGTGGTCATACAAGGGTCGAGCCAAAATCCCTTGTACAATCGAAAGTCCTTAACCCATTACCAAAGTTTTGCAATTGTGAAGCAGGCGGTTGCGCCCGGTTGAGGAAACACTGTGTGAACGGTGAATAGGTGAAGCCTTACTGGGGGCTAAGATGAAGCCTGACTGGGGCTTAGAGAAAGCCTGACTGGGGGCTAAGGGGCAGCCTGACGGGGGGCCAAGGTGAAGCCTGACTGGGGCTTAAGAGAAAACCTGACCGGGGGCTGGGAATAGCTAAGGGAAGTGAATCCTGCAGGGTGTTACAACTAAGTGAACTGTGTTAAACTGGGAAATATGAACCCGGCTGAGGGATGCCTGCGAATGAGAGCAAATCGTAACAACCCGTAAACATTGTGTTGACAAGTGTCCACAATGAACGGTTGTTTAAAAAGACATTGAGACTCTTAAAGGTTACAAGTTGCTGATATCTTGAACGAAAGGCTGTACTGAACCGACTGTGGGAGGCCAACATTAAAAAAAGGATTGGAGCACGGTTGAGGGAGATCCATGGGTGAAGGGAAATCACTGGATGGGAAGATTACTGAAAGGAACTTTTGTTTGTTGTTTATAATACATCAAGCCCTCTGAGGCAAGAGACTTGGTGTAAAAGAGATTTAGCCACAGACGGCCCTGATAGTTTGGGAACGAACTGTAAGCTCATGCTGGAGAAGCCCTGGAGTGTGCTGTGCTCGAGAGTCCAGCCTTGTCCCATGCTAAAAACGTGGCGAAGGGAGACCCCAGTTATACCATACTGACTTATCATTTTGTGAATGCTTCTTTCTTTTGTGGTGAACATTATCCCACGCTATTTTGTAACTTAGCAGTAAGGATTGGCAATTGTTTTCTTTTAGTATAGGCCCTTTTTATTTGACGAAGACTGCCTTATCATTATTTGATGGTTGTAGGTTGCTCCCATCTTAGATTAAGGTTTAGATTAGGTGTTTTTCTCACCCTTTTATATAGTTTAATAAACACCCTTGAACTGTGATCACTTGTGTGTGTCTTTACTGTTGCCACCATGAGTTCCTTACATCTCCCCCCACCTCTTTTCACTCTTTAACATAGCATCTGGAATTTCAAATCCCTCTACAAGTCTTCCTTCATCACCGATCAGTGTGGCTCTTATCACCCTCAACTTTCTCTCTGATCATGACTCTGCTATACTAGCAGCTCTCCACATTGACCCTGCTACCTTCTCCCACTCTCACAGACCTGTTGATATGGGCAGTGGAATGGGGTCCCTTATCAATAAGGTCCTCACTTTGACCTCCTGGCTTCCTTGGACATCATCTCCTCCTCTTTTGAATACGCTCCTAATCAACTCCTCCTTCCTACTTCTCTTAATGTTCTGATTCTCTATCAACAACCTGGCCCTTTTTACTCATTTGTCCCTGACCTGAACCTTCTTCTTGAGTCTATTGTCTAGCTAGGGGATTCAACCTTTCCAGGCCCTCTGCATCAAGCAGCCCTGAGCTTATTTCCCTCCTATTTTACAACTCCCACTATTCCATCCACGACCAGCCTTCCCACTCGGTGGCACTTTCTTCACCTGGTTCATTCACTATACTTTGTTCTCTTTCTCTGACCTCTCCATTGACCCCTCTCTCTCGCTCTGATCCCTCCATTGTTCAACTTAACATCTTAATGCCTCCACCCTCTATTCCTCCTATCCCTTCCGCAATGAGAAAATACAATCAGGACTCTCTTACGTTGATGATGTGATGACCTCTTCCCTCTTCCTCTTATTCATTCCTCTTCCATTGCCCATGCTTTTGATGAATCTAAGTATACACTAATGACTCCCTTCGACCAACACTATCCTGCATGTACATTCACACCTTCCTGCCTCTGTCCTCAGCCTTTGATCCCCTCTAAAATCCAGATCCTCAAAACAAACATGTGACGTGACCTCTGATGTCGATACAAATCACAGTCTTCTTCCTTACTTCTAGCATCCAAATATTCCCTTGCTGCTTCCTCCTCTGCACTGAACTCTGCCAAATCCTCCTACTTCACCAACCTAATACCCACCCTTTGAAACCCCACCCACAAACCTTACTCCCCAAGCTATGTTCACACCTCGTAAGCCAATATTAATTTCTTCCTCCCTCCCTGCCAATGATTTTGCTCACTGCCTTTCCTCTAAAATCTCAAAAAATCTGTGACACTCTCACAGATCTTTTCCCTCTCCTTTCTACACTCTCCTCCTATCTTCCACATCGTCCCTTACAACTTCTACCCTTCATTACTTCTCTACCTTTTGTACCGAATTATCAGCCATCCTTGGAAGCACCAACCCATCTTGTGCTCCTATTAACCCTGGTTTCTCCTCGAATTATCAAACATGTAGTCCCAATCACTTGCCCCCATCTCTATGAGTTCTTTAACCTCTCTCACTCTCTGCTGAACTATTCCCTGCTTCCTTCAAGTCTGCAAATGTCATTTCCCTTTTGAAGAAATCCTCTGCTAACCCAACTGTCCCAGTGCATTACTCCATTATTTAAAGGTCCTTGACACCACTGTACCTTGAGGATAATGGCAGGGGAAATCCACTTCAAACTGGCTTCAGTAGTAAACACTCCACGAAGACTGCACTCATAAATGCCTAAAAATTTCTTTCTGAGGTTCACCACTCCAAACTCTCCTTGATGTGAATCTCTTTGAGCCTCTCTGTCGCTTTCAACACTGCCACCCACTCATTTCTCCTAACTCTCCAGGACCTAGGTTTTGCAAATCTGTTCTAGCCTATATTGCCTCCTATCTTGAATGTCACTCCTTGAAGATCTCCTGGAACTCACAAACCTCTGACCTAACCCTCTCCCTGTCAGCATCCTCTAGGGATCAGTCTTTGGACCTCTGCTCTTCACCCTCTATATATCTGCACTATGAAAACTTATTGTAGCCTCCTTTCGCTTTCAATATAACCTTTTTGCTGACAAAACTAATGTATTCTTCTTCTTTCCCTTTTGTCCCCCAGCCAGTTTCGAAAATATACCAACTGTCTCACTGCAATATAGATCTGGATAGATCTACACTGCTTCATTTTTAACTCTTCAAATATGGAAGTCATCTTTCTACCAACTTCCAACACCATCCCTCCCCTCTTCTAGCTCTTTTTTACCTGAACTTCTTACTCCTTTGCCCAACGTTGGGGTTCTCTCTGATATCGACCTCCAATATCAACAATTCATCACTACCACCGCCTCTGCTACTCCTATTATACTTCCCAACATTCAGAAAATGTGTACATTTTTTACTCACCACTCTAATCTCCACCCTTGTGCTCAGCAAACTTGAATACTGCTCATGCCCCCTCCTTGGCCTTCCGCTCTACTCCTTCCTCCAACTATACAAAATCCTCAACTTTGCTACCCACACTCTCTACAACCTACGCAGATCCTTCCCCACTTCTACCTACTGACAACATGCTGTTTGGCTCTCCATGCACACCTGCTCTCTTTTTAACTTCCTTCTTTTAGTCTACAAACCTATCAATGGTCCTCAGTACTTGGATGACTGGATATGCGAATCAACTTCCGGAGCACCAGTAGCCCAGGGATGAATATCGGTTTCTAAACCATCAATCAACCCCACACTTCTAGTACACCAGAAGGGATCCGAACACATTGGAAACACAAGTAAATTATAAACCCCCTTGTCCAATTTTAACGTGGACGGAATGGCAGGCTTATCTCCGCAAGGTCGTGGATCGCTGGTTAGTTGCAACATAGCGAAAATACAATTATTACCCAATGATAAAAGGGACTGTCCAGTGAAGGTTGTAAACAAATATCTACTTTATTATTATTACAACAGACTCTTATAGCAGACTACAAAATACAACACACCCTGTAAAGGAAAACAGAGGACAGACAGTTTCATGAAGGAAAGGGATGCACTCTGGATACTGACAGGAGGGTAGTCGGTAAATCAATCAGTCCTAACTGTTCAAATTATTTGGTTTCAGCACCAAGGGAGCAAGGGTCATAAATATCCCTAGGGGCCTTCGGAGGAGAAGGACCAGGGAGACAGAACCACAATGTACCCGGTGCTTGAGAGGATCTTGATGCTCGACAGTGTTGAGTCGGTTCCAGGGGGTTTAAGGGAGGGATCTTGCTTCCCTTTTGAAACTCTTGGCCTTCCTTCACTGGTGGAAGCTGTAAGGCAGACTGTACCTTCAGCCAGGGTCCACATGAGTCCTTCTTACTCCTTTCAAAGTCGTCAGATGATCTGCTAAGTGAGGTGCTCAGCCCTTTTTTAATGGGCCCCAGTCATTGGTGCAGGAAAAGCCTACCTTAACAAACCAATCCTGGGTTCTCAGTGTAGAGGTGGAGTCAAGTATCCCCATCAAAAGCTCTGGCCCCATGTTGCCTATATGTTGGGAACCAGAAATGGTGACACATGCAGTTCCAGTAAGAATGCCAATACTGCAAAGAACTTTTGAGACAAGGTATCCATTGAGAAAACCCTATATAATTGCACAAAGAAATGGTGCCTGCCTGGCTGCAGTGCCAGAAGAAATGTGCATTTGAACAAGAGAAGAGGCTGATGACGTCACGCAAAGTAAGAACTGACACAACCAGAAATGATGATGAATGAAGGTGAAAGAACATAAGCATTCTCTAAGAGCTAAAGTGACGATGGTAAAGATGAGCAACATTTCTGTCTCGAGATGAAGATGCGCATGCTACAGAAACGCTGAAGAATATGCAAATCAGTTTACACTTGTACAGATACAGTATCGCAAATAGGGAAAAGTAATCGTAAGGCTGGCTACGTAGTGAATTTGTTTTACGGCGATGCGCCAATGTATACATATATGAATGTACAGAACCTGGATATTCCACAATGCACTCTAGCAAGGCTTGAAAACCCATGGTTGGAAGCGATTTCAGTGTGTGGCGCAGTTGGAAATTACTGGTGGCAAGGCAAATTTCGAGAAAGGCTTGGTTGGCCCAGCACCAAGAAAGCGAAGCCACAGTGAGTTGGGTGCCTATCAAAAATGCTACATTGAACGTAAGAAAAGAACAAACTCGTGTTTGAAGCAGAATGAAAAAACATTGAAGGCGTCAAGAGCCACACTCCCCTTATTTCTCAGGCGCAAGCAGCATCTGCAAGGCCCAGTTCAAAGCCTTAATTGACTGGCAGACTGTAGCAGTGATGATAGATGTTGGGCTAATTGGTGGGGAGGCAAGACCACGCCAAACCTCCATGCACCTGGAAGGGTAGCCTGCGTGCTGCTAGCGTGTGGAATATTCCAGAGGGTATAAGAGTGCCAAACCAATCATACAGGGCCATCTAATAAATAGCCCTATAGTTTGTGTAACCAATTAATTGTCATGTATTTAGTGACGATGATGATGACCATTTATTTGGGATGGGCTTAGTTGTCCACCTGACTTAAGATACCCAATCATAACCTCCGGCTATATAGAACCTATACTTAGATGTTCCCTGAAAGCCAACCACTGTTACTCTTAAGTTTTTGTAGTTTGCCACGTAGTATGATGTCAGCAATGCTGAGTTTTTTGTTATAAAAGTACAGTTCTTTCTGAAATGTCTTGAGATTGTGCTGTGCAACATCAGATGATGTCCGTTGTACTCCCTGTTTTAGATAATTGATAATAAAACAGAACACAGTTTTGCCAACTTCCTGAGTCATTTTGATTATTGATGTTTGAGTAACTTCTGTGTCCCCTTCCACCTGTAAGTATTGCTACCTCGCCTTAGAGGACTCTTCGTCTATGAGTTTACCACCAACAATCTTTTATTATGCGTGAGGCCATAAACAGAGTGTTTTGCAACAGGAAAGGTAAGGGGTGACAACATGTAACAACTAAGTCCCCCTATCTTCCTGTCTGTTGTGGATCAAAGTGTCTCTGTGGTTAATTGAGGTCTCTGTGACTCCTGATCAAAGTGCAGGTCTCCCTTGAAGTTTGTGGCGAGAACAGACTTTGTGTCTCTATTAAATCACATACTTCTTCCCTCTGAAACAGGGTTACCGGCAAGGGGTGCCAACTGTGAACAGTTGTCCCCAACATGCCATTCACAGCCCTTCATACAGAGGGTTGGGAGCGAGCTTCAAGTTGATCCATTGCATATCAAAGAGGTGTTGGTGTTTCCTGTCCCTTGTGTTCTGTGAACAGGCTCGTTCGCAAGCATGCTTCAATTAACTCTCATCAGTATGCACTGCCACCACAAAGAACTACAATAGAACCCGGGCCGGTCCATGGAGCCTTTGATATTTTAACTAGGCTGGCCATGGCCGGAGGAAGGTGTTGCCTTACCCCTTCCCCCCTTACTGAGATGCTTTGATGTACCTGTGGCTGTCATATTCCAGAGTACACTTGACTATGTGTTTATTGTGCTGCGAGCATAGGAAAATGTATGCGGATTAACCCCACACATTTTCTGATGTTGATCTCCTATCATTCCATTTCTTACAAAATTTCCAAAAAGCCCAATTTAGCGCACACTCCTTGTGCAGATGGTCGAATTCCTCACACTGGATCTCTGTTTACTTACCAGCTCGTTCCCTTTGCAATCAACCTTGTTGTCCCATGCCACTCTCTGCCTTCTCCCACTTCTGCTCTTTTTCGGAACCTCGCTCTGCTCCATTGGAACACACTGGCCACTACAGGAGCCCTCTGGACTGTGGATCTTTTGAACGCTCTGCTTAAAATGTACCTACTGGCCAAAGATCAAGCCCTCACAAACCCTTTCCTATCTCTCTACATAACTTCACAACTCCTGCCAGTGTTGCATAATAATCCAATGTCATTATATTTGTACAGTACTCATCTTTAGTTTGCAGCATTTGCCCTGCCCCAGGTTAATGTTTCTTTTGTAAGTCCTGTTTGCTTCGTCCCTGCTCTATGTACACTTCGTTCACACCCTCATTAAGTGGCTCACCATTTGTTCTCATCTTTGTGCTAATGTACAGGCACCCTTAAGGGGGAATGCCTCTGCCATCTGTAAATGTGTTATTGTAAGTAATTTCTGATTGAAATTGGCATTCTTGTTCTTCAAATAAATACAAAGTAAATGAAAATGTGTGGAATCTTATTGGAGGCTTCACTGAAATCTATGTACATCACAAACTTTAACTTTCCTTGGTCATAGTGCTCTGTATAAACATAAAATGTGATCCAAGAGGTCTGCTATGAGGGGCATGGATAACATGTTTATATTGGTGACGAGAGAGCACTTTTAAGTCAGCCTTTGGCACCCTTGATTTTCAGTTGCTTTCTCAGAAGGAACAGATGTTTTAGCTCTTACTTCAGAGACAGTTTATTAATGAACTTTTAAGACTTTAATACTCAAACATGTGCATACTGGTCTGCCAAACACATCCATCCTTCATTCAACGCCTCTCAGATTTCAAAATGTCCACATCTTCTAGAAGACATGCCCCAATTCCACTTAAATATTTCTGTTTGCTGTTTTCATGCCATAATTCTAAAATATTTCTGAAGAAGCCCTCCATCTACCCTTTTACATTAACAACACTCATCAGTTCAGATAGTCTGTGAAGCCGTTTGCAACCTTTGGTGGAGTTACCTGGAAAACATGTATTTGTTAAATTTATTTTGTATCATTTCTCAATTCACCATTACGCAATGCTGCCTGCTGGAGTCAATAACTCTGCTGCTCAGGATGTGTCAAAACTCATTCTAACAGAGTTGGGACAGTGTACAGAACTTGCCAAGACCATATTTGCCTTAAAGCTAGCGGTTTAGCAGTCAACTGATTTACGCACCAAGCAATCTCTGAACTGTAATATCTGTTTTCCAATAACACATATATTGGTAAATTTCTAAGGATGTAGCTTTCAACCTGTTTACTTGAAGATGGTTTTGGCCTTCCATGTTCCCGCCTTCTAAATGGTCTTATGCTAATAGCCAGTACCCAGTAGATGGGCATGGACAGAGGCCACATGTAAATTTCAGTAATAGTGTTTTACTTTAGCAACCCTGCTTCTCAGGGAGCAACCTGGCATACTGAATGGAAAGTGGAACGAAATAACTTAATATGTGGCATAGATATGTTCGCACACTAGATCGAGAGGCTTCTGCAAAGGCATACCACAAACTCATCAAATGTATCTTTGGTTCATACATAATAAGTATAGGCCACATGTAAGTTAGTTATAATAATACAAAATGTAAGGCCCAGACCAAGTTCATACGAAATATGGAACACCTTTTAGCCAATTTCCTCAAAAAAGTATAGACAATTTAAAGGAAAAGTAAAAAAAATAGACTGAAGTGTAAAATGTTTTAAATACTATAAAACGTAATCATTGTGGGGTATATGCGATGCCCAATATTGTTTCTCTTTGGAACTGTAGCAAAAGTTATCAAGCATCATGGAAACTGCTCTTAACACAGAAACAGTCTCTTAATGCCCTCTAGAGGGGCACTCTGCCTCATTCTGAGTGTCCACTAGAGGGACGCTGTACATCCTTAATCGTAGCAAATTCTTGATTGCCTTTCGAAAATGTCAGCATTGGATGAATGCTGCCCCATTTGCCTCCTGCTCTCATTTCAGATACTAGATGATAAATATTTTGCAGTCATGTAATGGTTACCAAAAAGGTACCTCTGAGTTAAAGATGTTGAACAAAATAAAAGGACCCCATGTATGTGTCCACTCCTTCTCTGTACATGCAAGCAGAGGGGTTGGAGGAACACATCCCCAAGTTAACAGAAGGCTTTGCAGACTGACACACGTTATGCTTGGATTATGTTATGTTCAGATAGCTACATGGTAAGTGTTCCACGCTCAAGTATAGATCCTAGCAGTAAGCATTCCACACAGGTTCCACAGACCTCTGGGGCTAGGTCAAAGTCTTCTCAACCCGAACGGCTCCTCCTGGTAGGTGAAAGGTTCAGGCAGGCAAGCTGTGTTCCAAGCGGGATAAGCCGCTCCTTTTCACTGCTTTAGGAAAGAACAAGTGGAGACTGTCTTGGTCAAGACATGCAAGGGACAAACATATTTTATCAGGTTCCTAGAGGTGCTGCACAGGTACCATCAATATGATACAATGTTTCTTGGGCACAGAGCCTCAGTGAATCTTTAGCTGACCAACACTCCCCTTGACAGGTGTGCTATAAATACATTTTAAGATAGTAGAATTGGGCAGTCCAAATGAGACACTGAACATCTCCCTAATTCCACGATAGTGAAGGTCTTTGCTCTTGGACAAGCACTGTTTTATAATTTCATCCCCCTACCTTCATATTTCAAAGGGATGAGTGATGCTGGTGAGTTTGTCCATGGGGAGGGCCACAACGTCTCCAGAGCAATAGCCTCTGCATTTGGCATAATCGTCAAGTGTGTTGCCCAAATACCATGTAGATAAGCACTGTTGTTTAGCCCAAGAGTGACTTCCTGTGCCGAACCCTCACAAGCAGGCATATTAACATTGGAAAAACCCAGACAAAATTGTGCATATTTCGGTGAGTTTAGTTGCAGGTTAAAAACTACAGCCTCTGCATAGTGATCAATATTCACATGAATGCATTTTAAAGTTTTGTTATGTTTTGTGATATGTGTAAAGGTAACGGTCCTTTTTATGGATGAACTGTACATTACGTTGCAGGAAAATAACGGTTGCTTTGGCAAGTATCACTAGTACTTTAATGTTATCTTTAATAGTTAAGTGTTGGGTGGGGAGTACCGTGTGTTTACCTATGTCAGTGATTAAATAATCCCTGGCACCAGAATCAAATTTAGGTTGTTGGACTCCGTCCACTGTTATGAGAACATTGCACTAAAAGGTGGGGAAATTAAACTAGTTGAGACACGACGATCTATCCTGTAGAAACAGATTGGAGTTGTGGGCTGTGTGATAGGGAAAAACCAAAAAAGAAGAGCTAGGAAAAAATCCTTGGTTAATGGTATGCTCACGCTCTGCTCTATATTCAAGTTGCACATATTGGTTGATTATTCATGAAATGTCCATAGTACTTCAAAGAAGAAAGTCCAAAGTTTTTCAATTATTTAATTGCATAAAAAGGCAGTATGTTTCCAGAAGGGATGTGTCCCAACAATGTTTGCCAATTAATTTCGGACATAGTCCGTCTTCAGGGCTTGGGTATGGTATATTCAGTATTGAGTAAACCTTAGTTCTTCTTTATTGGACTATTTGCATCCTTGTGCCAAGGCTTTATGGCATGCTCCGATTAATCTTGATTTTAGCTATTTCAACAATTATCCATCACTGGTTTTATACATTAGTGGTGCCCACCCTTCCCGCCTTCTGTGTGATAGGAAACACATTTTTATGCAGCATGAGTAATTGCAATGCGTTATTGAGACATTTTCCCAAAGGTTCAAGCCATAGGTTGTTAGAAATGCAGATAATTGAAATACATTCCCATTCATCATGTAAATTCATAGATATATGTTAGTAGAGATGTTTCCATGTGTTGTTTTAGCTCTAAATAATAGAAGTGTATTTCCCTGCAGCATGTAGGGCAACAGATGAAATTCAGTGAAAGTACATATTCATGCAGCAACTTCGGACAGTATACGTAATACATTATGATGTAGTCAGGATCAAAACTGACATGATTGCTTTGCAGCCAGGAGACATTCTATGTTAATAAACAATGTCACTGGACTGTGCAGCGTTAGGTGCACATTCATCAAGACAGCTCGTTTTATGCACTTGTACTAAAAAAATATTCTCACTTACAGTACTGCGGGCCTGTTTACTATTGGCCACTACCCAAAGTGGTGCTGCATAAGGTGTGATAGTTTTTGGTCCATTTTGCAGAAACACATGGGGCTGGCACCTGAGTCTCAAGGGAAACTAAACATTTGGTGCAGATAAATCAAACATTAGGATGAAAGGCATAACTGTCTTGCTATCCTTACATTTGTGCCGTAATCATACCTTTTTCAAATTGTCGGTGCCCACTCACACAATGCCAGGTGTTTTTTCATCTAAGTGGTTATAACTGGTACTGTAGGGGTGTGTCATACAATCACATACGCAGGGACGAGCTAGAGCAACCGAAGACAGGGCAGTTTGTGCGACTGTCCCATTTCACCCCATTTCCAGCTATATGTACAGGTTTTAATTCCTCTTGCCCGCCTCAATTATTTCAATAATTGAGAATTAATTATTCATGGAAGGTTACTTTAGGAACATTCTCTGCTTCGGAAATCACCTCAAGGTGCTTTTGGCAGACTAGATATCGAGCTTTGAAAAAGAAGGACTTAAATGCTTGGTTGTTCTGATGTTCTGATTGTCTCTAGAATTCAACAGTGAATGAAAAAAGATGACAGAGCTGAGCGCCATGCACCCTTCCGTGCATGGCACTCATCAAATACTCTTATTTTTTGGGGGGCATTCAAAGAAAAGGCGTTCCTTTTTATGTTCGGGAGCGTAAGCGTTTAGTGTACTACAGTTATCAAAGTGAGTATTTTCTATTTTAGTCAATATGATTCAATTAGCAGAACTCAACATGTTACCCTGAATCCCTTTAAATGTTAATGCAGATTGCTCCAAATGAGATATTACAAATGCTGGAAGACAAACAAGCATGTTCATGTTCTATTTTTGTGTATTGGTTAACGTAAAGTGGTTTGAAATGTTTCATGTCTGGTCACTGATTGGCCAGAGCAGAAGCTCCTGGGAGAAGCTCTGGTATTTTATTTTCTTCAAAACCTTTATCCACGTTTGATTTTTTGTATATGTACATTCAGTTTTTTAGCACTGTAAATAACAGTGTCTATTATTAACCAGTTTAAACCCAGTTTAACACTACTCAACCTTTCCTCCCAGAAGAAAGAAGGAAGAGTATTGAGTGAAAACTCACTGAGCTATTTGACTGCTGAGGAGAGTACGATGTTCACTCGTTCACTTCCGTCAACAATGCTGCTTCATTTTTTTTGTTAAAGAAAACAAGCAAAAGTACTACATGATCTGCCATCACAATGATATGATATGATATGATATGGCATATATAACGCGACTATACACAAGTGTTTCAAGGCACGACAAGGCAAGGGAGGGAGAACAGAGGGAAGACAGAGACAAGGATCTTACTTGGCCAGGGGACATTGAAATCGCGCAAGGGCAGTGGATGGGGGAAGTGACATGTGCAGCGTAAAGTGGGAGGGGACAGTGCAATACATAGGATAACAGTAAAATAACTAAATAAAGACAATAAATAAAAGTGTGGCCAGCTGGTGGCAAGTGCATGGGAAGTGCAGCCATCAGGTGTCAAGATACAGAAACAGTCTCTGAGTGCAAAGGTTGCCAGGTGGGCAGTGCAGGTGTGCAACTGGGGAGGGGACCTGGGCCCGAGATCAGAGAGTAGCCAGGTAACAAGTGCAGTTTCAGTTTCAGCCAGAAGATCACAGCAGGGGAGAGGATGAGAGAAAGCAGAAGCAAAGAGGAAGGTCTTGAGGTGCTTCCGGAACCAGAGATGTTTCTCCTCAAGTTTCAGAGAGGCAAGGAGGCTGTTCCAGAGGGAGGGCCCAGCAGAAGTAAGAGATCTACCATCAACTCGTTACTTGAAGAAGGGACTGACCCTGAGGGAGTTGGAGGCAGATGAGCGAAGAGCTAGAGAAGGAAGATATTTAAGAAGAGAGAGTTGAGGGTATCCAGGCCCCAGGCCCCAGAAGGCTTTGTGGAGATGCAGAGGGTTTTGAACTTAATCCTCTCCGCCACGGAGAGCCAGTGCAGAGATTTCAGTCCTGGAGAGATACGAATCCTGGGCTTTAGACCAAGGACAATTCTTGCAGTCCTGTTTTTGATGAGTTGCAGAGGGCAGAGAGTAGAGGCAGGCAGATTTAGAAAGAGGCTGTTGCAGTTACCCAGTCTAGAGAGAATCAGAGTGCTGGAGACAGTGAGTTTCTGTTGGAAGGAGAGGAGAGGAAGAATACCTCTGAGGAGATGCAACTGGTAGTGTGACTTCTTAGAGACATCAGACATGTGAGGAGAGAAGGACAGTGTGAAGTCGAAGATGACCCCAAGGTTTTTAGCCTCACAGGTGGGAGCAGGAAGAGGGCCAATAGAGGCTGGCCAGGGAGTGACAGGAAAGGAGAGAGCAGGTAGTCCGATGAGGAGAATCTCTGTCTCACTGGCATTAAGGCAGAGATCATTGGCAGCACACCACTCCTGGATAGCAGATAGATAGTTAGAGATGAGAGAAGGAGAAGAGGTGGCGGAAGGGATCCTGAAAATGAGTTGCGTGTCATCTGCATAGCATTGAAATTTGGGGCAGAGAACCTCAATGCAGTGGGAAACAAGTGCCAGGTATTGGTTGAATAGCCAGGGAGAAAGGTTAGACCCCTGGGGAACACCTGAGGAACACCTGAGGTAGAGATAGAGATAGAGGAGAGGAAGGACCCAAGTTGGACCTGGGTGCGTCGTTCGGAGAGGAAAGAATTCAGCCAAGCCAGGGCCTGATCGGTGATACCCAGGTTATCACGGGGACGGTTGAGCAGGATGGCATGGTTAACTGTGTCAAAGGCAGAAGAGAGATCAAGTAAGATGAGGACACAGGGGCTGTTGGAATCAAGGTTAGAGAGCAAGTCTTCACGGATGTTCAGGAGAGCAGTTTCTGTCTTTCTTGCAGATCTGAAGCCAGACTTATGGTCGTGGAGACAACCAAGAGATTCAGTGTGAAGATTAAGCTGGGAGATGGCCAGCCTTTCTAGGAGTTTGCCCAGGAAAAGAGTGATGGAGATTGGGCGATAGTTAGCGGGGCAGGAAGGATCAGCAGAGGGTTTCTTAAGAAGAGGGTGCACAAGGGAGTGTTTCAGGGGGGAAGGGAAGACTCCAGTGGTGAAGGAGTGGTTACAGAAGTCAGCCAGGGCAGGAGCCAGGGTGTAAATGTGGGCCTTGATGGTTTTGGAGGAACAGGGGTGAACCTGATTTGACAAGACTTTCATAGATCAGACGTGTCTAGAAACGTTGTCTGGGGAGCACAGGGGAAAGGCAGAGAATGAGGGGGGAGAGGTGACCGAAGAAGGGCCAGTGAAGAGCAGGGATTAGAGGGAGGAGGGGGAGAAGAGAGAGAGGACAGGATGTCCGGGGTTTTAGAGATGAAATGAGAAGCCAGGGCAGTGCAGAGGGCCTGGGAGGGGACAAGAGATGTAGAGACTGCAGCAGGATTGGCCAGCTCCTTGCAGATTGTAAAGAGTTCGGCCGAGTTGTTAGATGCCGCAGAGACAAAGGCTTGGATGTGGGCTCTCTTCTTGGTGCAGACAGTGAGCCGAAATTGCCTTTGGAGCAGGCGGCAGGCCATTTTGTCAAAGGATGTACCCGAAGCACGCTGTTTCCTCTCAACCACCTTGCACTTGCATTTAAGGTTGACGAGGTCTGAGTCGTACCAAGAGTTGCACTTGGGAAAGAATCCGATATAGTAGAGTGTAGAATGCAAAGGGTTGTGTCCAGTGTTAGGCAGAATCCTCTGCAGTTCCCTTAGGGAACACTGCAAAAAGATTAAGACTACAGGAGTAAGCAGTAAACCCAATTGGTAGCAGTCTGCACCACCCAGATTTACCTGGTAGCTGTGGCTGAGCAGTCAGACCTCTCTCAAGAAGAGTAGGGCAGTATATAGAGTATACACAATAGGGCTAAAAACACAGTAGAGCAAACAAACACTGACCAGAGCTTTGTATAAAAAGTATATAATTATTTATTTAAAACACACTTTAGGCAATATACTAGCACTCCAAATCAAAAGCAAGTTAAAACACAGTCAGGTAAAGTATACACACCTCCCTTGATAACTATCAGACAAGTCAGAGTTAAAACAGCACGATTTGTTAAAACAGATGTGAGCACGTAACCTGATGGCACTCCAATAGTTCAGTTAAAGGGAGAGAAAAAGGCAGAGCATAGAAATAAAACAGGTCCCATCACTTTTAGGGGTTCTCAGCAAGTGTCATGATGCCTACCCCCGGGCAACAGGACCAAGGCCTCAGCTCAGGGAGCAGGCATCCAGACATTTGTTTAAACCTCAGCATCCCTGGCTAGGGGCTGTCTGGGTTCAGTCCTGGCGCCTTAGGCACCAGGCTCATCATAGAAAGCAGTCCTGGCGCCATAGGCGCTAGGCTCATAGACTTTACTTACCTGATGCAGACCATGCTGCAAAAGAGTCCAAGCCTACATGAGGCCTAGATGGGACTATTTTGTTACAGGGACTATGTTTTACTCAGGCGTGGCTCTAGGGAACTTCTTACCTGGAACTACTTTGGAGGCTATTTAAACCACACCCGAACAGCAGCACATGCTTCGCGTTATTCTGCATCCAGCAGCGTGACGCTCACTGTGCCTGCAGCCAGCATCCAGTCTTCTGCCACGCCCGCGTGCCTGCAGCCAGCATCCAGTCTTCTGCCACGCCCGCCTCGAATCCGGAGCTCCTAGAATAAAGAAGAAGAAAAGGACAAGGTTAGAAAGCGAACTTATTTCAAATTCCTCACCTAATTCCGGAACCATTTCATCTGCGGACCTGGAAAGTACATCAGTCCTGCACGCGTCGCTTCGCCAGGTCCAGCACGGCGCCATACTCACCAGTTCTCACAGCATCTTTCGATCCGGCACTGTCTCCATCATTTCTTCGCCGTAATCCGGCACCTAGGGGACACAAAAAAAAACAAGGTGAGCCAAGGGAATCAACAAATACAACCTCTTACCACCATAGACTTACCACCGGCGGTATTATTCCATAACTTTCCACATTTTCATATGCCGCATCTGTAAAGAGGGAGAAAAACAACACGTTAATGCATGCAATAGTTACCGGAAAGCGTTGGGTAACACAGACTCTTACCTGAACGCCAGCAGCAGCTACGAGACCTTCTTCTCACAAACTCACTTGCAACTTAAGGAAGGAAGGGAACAAGAGTGCACATCGGGCACATTGAACTCTTTGAACTTGATAATTACCAATCCCGCCAGGGACTTCAGAGTCAATACTTTCCCAACGCCTTCAAACCAGTGAAGTAACTGGTATCTACGCGCCCCTGCAAGACATGCAGGATGGAGAGCTCATCTTTTACGAACATAAGGTGAGGTTACTAAGGGGATATCGCAGGTGATTAGTGGGGGAGAGCAAGAACAGTTGGGAGGCCATCACTAAAACCCACAGGTGGTTAATCCCTGTTTCCACTTGCAGGAAAATACTTCTTCGGGTCCAGCAGACAAGACTAGGCGGGCCAGTCCAGACACTCATCTCTGCACTAGGCATCACGTTGAAGGAGACCGCAGCTGTTCGGTTCCGATCGACACCACTGTGGGGTCCAGGTGAGCGCAACAGAACGCAAAGCCTCTCTACAAATACCCACCCGGGTGTTATGGAAACCTTGGAAAAACGACCAACTTGCTCAATTATTGGGGGAACCTAGGGTGGAAGTAAATGCCGCTCGCCAAGAGACTAATGCCCTCAGGAGAGAACTGATTGTCTCAAAGGAGCGCACGGATGATCTGGCTAGGCAACTACTGCAAAACCAAGCTGGGCAAACACCCCTACCTGGATATGGGGGAAACCCAACCCCCGTTTCATCAAGCAATCCAGTGCAAGTGGTTTTACCAGGAAATATTCCGTTCGCTCCACCTGAACGCTTTGCTGGGGACCCCAAAAGGTTTGCCTTGTTTATGAACCAATGCTGCTTGCACTTTGTATGCAGACCGGGAGCCTTTCCAAATGACCAAGCCAAAGTAGCCTATGTATTGTCATATCTTAGTGGCAGCGCAGCGGATTGGTCCATTCCATTAGTCAACCAGGATGATCCTCTTTTCCGGGATTTTCAGGGTTTTCAAAGGAGCATGGAAAAACTATTCGCCAGACACTCACAGGGTCAAGCCCTGGACAACAAACCTTTATCCTTACGACAAGGTAACCAGGATCTGCTAACCTATATTGCAACCTTCAATAGGTTGGTGGTGGAAACCGGGTGGCCGGAGGAAAAACGAATTACATTGTTTCATCGTGGACTTCGGGGAGAACTCAAAGATGTCTTGGCTCAAGTTGTGAACCCACCTCAGGATTGCACAGAATTTATAGACTTAGTGGTCCAGCTAGACCACCGACTTCAGAACCGAAAGACTGATCGAGCTAAGTTCGAGAACCGGGTATTGGTTAAACCCAACGTTGCCCCCAAAGGAACAGATGCATCTGAACCTATGCAGATCGGGGGGGTTAAAGGACCCTTAACTCAAAAGGAAAGAGAAAGAAGACGACAGATGCAGTTGTGTCTGTACTGTGGAACCTCAGGACATTTTCTACGGGATTGCCCTACAAAACCACCCAAGAAGGTGGTAGGAGTTGCTGATAAAAGCCACATAGAGCCTGATTCGGGAAACGACCACGCCCGACAAGCGTAGAGTTCCGCTTGCCGAGCTTAAAGAAGGACACTCAGACCTTGCATCTGATCATCCCAATGGTCCTACTTGATCCCAGACAGCCATCACGTATGCACGCAGTAAGGGCATACATAGATAGCGGGGCCGTAGGAAACTATATGGACCATGAATTGGTGTCAAGGATGAATCTACCTCTTTGCAAAAAGACCACTTGGGATGTCATCACCACAGTTGATGGAACTGTGATTGCCTCTGGGCCTGTAACTCATTCCACTACAGAGATGACACTGTTGAGTCAAGATGGGCATCGAGAGACTATTGTGTTTGATCTAATCAAAGCCCCACAGTTCCAGATAATACTGGGGATGCCATGGTTGGAAACACATAATCCTTGTATAGATTGGCGAGAGGAGAGAATAACCTTCCCGGATTGTTACCCGGAGAAAACTTTGATCAAAGGCCTGGCTACAGTCGTTAACCCAATCGTGCAGTTACCTCAGGAATACCAAGAATTTCAGGATGATTTTCAAAAAGAACAGGCCAATACATTACCTCCTCACAGATCATACGATTGTCAAATCGACCTCCTACCCGGTGCACAACCCCCGTGCAGTAGAATCTACACCCTCACGGAACCTGAAAATCGTCACCTACGGCAATACTTGGACCAATACCTTGCTAATGGCTTTATTCGTCCTTCCAAGTCTCCTGCATCCTCAGCTTTATTCTTCGTGCCAAAAAAGGAAGGTGACCTTGGAACGTGCATAGATTACCGCGCATTAAATCAGATTACGGTAAAAAACCGATACCCATTGCCTCTGATCCCCGAATTACTAGACCAAGTAAAGGATGCTTGTATCTACACTAAGTTAGATCTCCGAGGGGCATATCATCTGGTACGTGTCTAGAAAGGCGACGAATGGAAGATTTCCTTTCGCACCAAGTACGGATTATTCGAATATCAAATGATGCCATTCGGGTGTGCAATGCACCAGCAGCCTTCCAGTATTTTATAAACAATGTCCTTCGTGAACTCATTGACGTCTGTGTCGTCGTATACATAGATGATATTCTAGTGTACTCCTCCTCAGAATCAGACCATGTTAAGCACGTGTGTGCAGTCCTTGAGAAACTACGCCAGCACAAGTTATATGCAAAATTGGAAAAATGTTTTTTTCATGCTACGGAAGTTGAATTTCTTGGATTTATCCTGACTCCAAAAGGAGTCCGAATGGACTCTCCAAAGGTGGACGCTATTCTCAAGTGGCCATCACCCAGTTCAGTCAAAGGGGTACAAAGCATGCTCGGATTTGCTAATTTCTACCGCAGATTCATTCCGGACTTCTCCCATGTTGTACACCCCATCACAGCACTTTTGCGAAAAAACAAACGCTTCTTGTGGACCGAAGAGGCTGAAAAGGCCTTCCAAGAGCTGAAAGCGAAATTCACATCAGCACCTGTCTTAAAGCAGCCATGCCCTGAGCTTCCATTCATAGTAGAAACTGATGCATCCAGTTTAGCCATGGGAGCTGTCCTGTCCCAGAAGGATCCTGAAACCGGTCAACTTCACCCAGTAGCGTTTTGGTCCAGAAAGTTCTCAGCACCTGAGTTAAACTATGCGGTTACCGATAAAGAGCTATTAGCCATCAAATCCGCCTTTAAGGCTTGGCGGCACTATCTTCTTGGTGCCAGGCATACTATTACCGTAATCACTGATCACCGGAACCTGCAGTATTTAAAAACAGCCAAAGCCCAATCATCGCGACAACTTCGATGGGCATTGTTCTTTGCCGAATTCGATTTCGCGATCACTTATCGACCAGGCGTCAAAAATGGTAAAGTAGATGCCTTATCCCGAATAGGGATGGGAGAAGCATATGCAAACCCGGAACCGGTGCCAATAATTCCTGAGCAAAGAATTCTTGGCATAACTACTCTATAGACACTAGAAGATATTCATTAAAAAATCCAACAACTCTTCGATCCAGCAACCCTGCAGGACTGGGTAAAGAAAGGGCCGGACTACTCAGTCGTCAATGACATACCTTACTTTCAAGGACGACTATTTCTACCACACAAGGAAATACAAGAACTACTCATCTCCAATTACCATGACACCCTGATGGAAGGGCACCCAGGTATCGCAAAAACTGAAGTGAAAATTAAGAGACAAGTTTGGTGGCCCACTTGGCGAAAAGATGTAAAGTAATTTGTGATGTCTTGTGGCATTTGCGCCCAAAACAAAAGCCAGAAGAAAAAACCTGCTGGCCTTTTACAACCTTTGGATATTCCACCTACACCATGGCACACCTTGTCTTTAGACTTTATTACAGATCTACCTCCATGTAATGGATTTAACACCATCCTAGTTATTGTGGATCTTATTTCCAAGATGGCCCACTTTATTCCTTTAAAGGGGTTACCTTCTGCTTAGATTCTGGCCAAGGAGTTCCTCGAAAACATTGTTCGATTACACGGATTCCCTTCCATATTGGTTTCTGACCGAGGTAGTCAATTTATCTCGCATTTTTGGAAGAAATGTTGTCAACTGGCACAAATCGACGTGAGGCTATCAACAAGTCACCATCCCCAGACCGATGGTCAGACGGAAAGGACCAACCAGACCCTTGAACAGTACCTACGCTGCATGCTACACCAGACCGAAAGCAATTGGAAAGATATTTTGTGGATTTCCGAGTACGCATACAATAACTCTGTACATTCAGGAACCGGACAAAGCCCTTTTTATACCATATATGGACATCACCCTCGAACCTCAGAACTCGATTCGCCTCAGCACTTAGAAATGCCCGCAGTTAGTCATTTGCACTCTACTATTACACAAGCCTTTAAGGAAGCCACAGAACATTTGAAACAAGCAAAAGAGAAATACAAGAAAAATGCTGATCAACATAGAAGTGAAACTCCACAATACCAGATTGGGGATCAAGTTTGGCTGGCTACAAAACATATACCTCGGAAGGGAACCCGGACTTATAATCCTAGATATTTGGGACCTTACACCATTAAGGCCATTATCAACCCAGTGGCCGTCAAATTGGAATTGCCCTCTAATATGCAAATTCATCCTGTCTTTCATGTTTCACTTCTAAAACCAGTTCAACCAGGGACAAGATTAACCAAACCACCTGACCCCATCTTGATAGATGGTGAACCTGAATTCGAGGTAAAAAATATCCTGGACTCCAAGATGATTAAATCAAAACTTTTTTATTTGATCGATTGGAAGGGCTACGGACCACAAGAAAGATCATGGGAGCCTAGCGACCACGTTCTTGCACCTCGGTTGGTGAAAAGATTCCATCGGAACTTCCCAGACTAATCGGGGCCAGGGGGAAAACAACTTTAGGAGGGGCCTTGCGGGGGAGTGCTGTCATGATGCCTACCCCCGGGCATCAGGACCAAGGCCCTTAGCTCCGGGAGAAGGCATCCAGACATTTGTTTAAACCTCAGCAGCCCCGGCTAGGGGCTGTCTCGGTTCAGTCCTGGCGCCTTCGGCGCCAGGCTCATCATAGAAATCAGTCCTGGCGCCATAGGCGCCAGGCTCATAGCCTTTACTTACCTGATGGAGACCATGCTGCAAAAGAGTCCAAGCCTACATGAGGCCTGGATGGGACTATTTTGTTACAGGGACTATTTTTTACTCGGGCATGGCTCTAGGGAACCTCTTACCTGGAACTACTTTGGAGGCTATTTAAACCACACCCAACAGCAGCACATGCTTTGCGTTATTCTGCATCCAGCAGCGTGACGCTCACCGTGCCTGCAGCCAGCATCCAGTCTTCTGCCACATCCGCGTGCCTGCAGCCAGCATCCAGTCTTCTGCCACGCCCGCCTCGAATCCGGAGCTCCTAGAAAAAAGAAGATGAAAAGGACAAGGTTAGAAAACAAACTTATTTCAAATTCCTCACCTAATTCCGGAACCATTTCATATCCAGACCTGGAAAGTACATCAGTCCTGCACGCGTCGCTTCACCAGCTCCGGCACGGCGCCATACTCACCAGTTCTCACAGCATCTTTCGATCCGGCACTGTCTCCATCATTTCTTCGCCGTAATCCGGCACCTAGGGGACACAAGAAAAAACAAGGTGAGCCAAGGGAATCAACAAATACAACCTCTTACCACCATAGACTTACCACCGGCGGTATTATTCCATAACTCTCCACATTTTCATTTGCCGCATCTGTAAAGAGGGAGAAAAACAACACGTTAACGCATGCAATAGTTACCGGACAGCGTTGGGTAACACAGACTCTTACCTGAACACCAGCAGCAGCTACGAGACCACCTTCTCATGAACTCAGTTGCAACTTAAGGAATGAAGGGGACAAGAGTGAACATCGGGCACATTGAACTCTTTGAACTTGATACTTACCAATCCCGCCAGGGACTTCAGAGTCAATGCTTACCGGAACTCTCCCAACGCCTTCAAACCAGTGAAGTAACTGGTATCTACACGCCCCTGCAAGACACGCAGGATGGAGAGCTCATCTTTTACGAACATAAGGTGAGGTTACTAAGGGGATATCGGAGGTGATTAGTGGGGGAGAGCGAGAACAGTTGGGAGGCCATCACTAAAACCCACAGGTGGTTAATCCCTGTCTCCACTTGCAGGAAAATACTTCTTCGGGTCCAGCAGACAAGACTAGGCGGGCCAGTCCAGACAGTCATCTCTGCACTACGCATCACGTTGAAGGAGACCGCAGCTGTCCGGGTCCGATCGACACCACTGTGGGATCCAGGTGAGCGTAACACCAAGGGAATAAAGGCAGTATATACTATAGAGCCAAAGTTCATAGGCCAGGCCCACTTTAAATGGAGCAAAACGAAATGTGCCCAGGATCACACGGTTTAAAATGCACTAAAAGTCTTTGCTGAAGGTTCAAAAGAGGTTGGGGCGATTCAAGAAGGTAAAGTTAGAAGGTCTGGGGCCAACCCAGTTGGAAAGCCAAGGATTTAAGGGTCACCTTGGGCAAACCGAAGAAAGGGAGGCCAGGCAGGACAGAGTACCTTAAAGAGAGAGGAAGCGCCAGCAGTGGCAGTTGTTCCTGGCAGTGGTTGCAGTTCGTTGTTTCGACCAGGGGACGAGAGGATCTTGTCGAGGTGCGTTCCTTTTATTCACGGTCAAAGTGGTGAAGCTTGGTTATCCGGCCGCCGGGGTGCTTGGCACGGGCAATTCGAGCAAGAGACATCTTTGGAAGGCGAAAGGGGCAAACTGGTTGGTCCCATCAGCTCAGAGGAAGAAGACTCGTCCAGCAGAAGATCTTCTCTTGTCGTCAGGAAAGTGGTGAGGTAGTTGCAGCAGGACTTCACCGGTGGTGTCGTTGTTGCAGATGGCTCAGCTTCTTCCCTCTTCGGATTCGTAGGTCCTGTGGCAGATTCTAAATTTGCAGTCCCAAAGGCCCTGCTTTTATGCAGAAAACCCCCCATTCAACAGACTAGCTGTCACTCAAACATGATAAGTGGTGAGCCGATCTGCTCACCACTGGCCCAATCCGAACAGAGTGTGACTTCAGTTGCTAAGGCAACGCAGTCCAGGGTGCCAATTCCCCTCCCCACCCATCCAGTGGAACCCAGACAGAGTGGCACTATTTGGAGGGCTTCTGTGGAGAAGCCCGCCAAAAAGTGGAACAAAAGGGTCGACCTTGGTCAGAGTTACAGAGTCGGACATGAACACCATTTTAGAAAAGAGTTCTGGCAAAAAGACCCAACCGTTAATTTAATATTAAATAAAGAAACCGGCGGGATCTTTAACATTGCACCACAAAGTGGTGCGTTTAAAATCAATGAGAAAATCCCATAGAGAATATTCCGGTGGAATATTTTGCGTGGTAACCACTGCCACCAGCCAGAAACTCGACAAGGAGGGACTGGACAGTGCCCCCTTGAAAACAGACCCTGGGGCAGTATAATTAACCCCTTCCAGTACTTCCACAATATGATGGTTTGTACTGGTTCTGTTCACAATTTAGGACTAGTAAAGTCAATGGCGACTTTACATGCCCTGGGAGACAGTAGTCAGTCCCAGGGTATGGAGTCTATGTTTGGGGGTCACTATGACACCCCTGTGTTACTGCACTGAGGGTGCTGTGTAACACACACATAAAAAATAGATGATACCCTATGGGGTAAAAAGAATACCCCATAGCCCATAAGCACACAAAGAGTCAAAGACATACCTCAAATCATGCCTAAGAGTGGGAGGAAAAGAGTCTCACTCTTAGCAGGAGAAAAAAACAAACCCCAAAAATCCAGCAAAGCTGCTGGGGGACTCACTAGGTTTGGGAAATTAGCCTTATAAGAGAATTCTCCCTAACACTCGCCCACCCCCAGACTAAGGGACAGGAGGATTGAATCCACTCCTGGATGAATCTCATACCTCTAGTCGGTTATAAACATCCTAGAGAGACCATCAGCATTTTGGTGGTGACACCCTGACCTGTGCTCAATGGTGAAATCAAACCCCTGGAAGCAGATTGACCATCTCAATAGTTTTGGGTTTTCCCCTTTCATTTGCATTAACCATCTCAAGGGTTGGTGGTCAGTCTGAATAACAAAAGTAGAACCATACAAGTATGGCCTAAACTTCTTCAGAGCCCACACAATGGCAAAACACTCTCTTTCAATAGTTGCCCACCTTGTCTCAGGATCCTTCCGTTTTCTACTGATGAAGCAAATGGGGTGTTCCCTACCTTTCCCATCCAGTTGACTAAGGACTGCACCTATACCTGCATTAGAAGCATCTGTCTTTACAATGAAAGTTTGGTGGTAGTGGGGAGCTCTTAGCACTGGAGCTTGACAAAGGGCTTTCTTCAGGTTTTCAAAAGCCTGATTGCACTCCTCATTCCATCTGACCTTTTTAGGGAATTTAGGAGAGGAGATCACATTCAGTGGAGAAGCTATGGTCCCATAGTTCTCTATGAAATTCCTGTAGTACCCAGTGAGGCCTAGGAAGGCTCTCACCTGGGTCTGAGTAGCAGGTGTTGTCCATTTTTGCACAGCTTCAATCTTGCTGGGCAAAGGCCTTATTTCTCCACCTCCTACCTCATGTCCAAGGTAGACCACCTTACTCTGTCCAATCTGGCATTTACTTGCCTTTATGGTCAGATTGGCCTGCTTTAGAGCCTGCAAAGCATGTCCTAGGTGGTCAACATGCTCTTGCCAGGTTTGGCTGAATACTACAATGTCATCCAAGTGTGCCATGCAGAAGTCCTCCATCCCAGTCAGAACCTGATTTACCATCCTTTGGAATGTAGCAGGTGCATTTTTCAGTCTAAAAGGCATAACCTTAAATTGGTATAAGCCAACTGGGGTAGAAAATGCAGTTTTCTCCTTGGCATGGTCTGTCAGGGCTATTTGCCAATAGCCTGACGTCAGATCAAATGTGCTGAGGTACTTGGCTGAACCAAGTCTATCCACCAACTCATCTGTCCTTGGCAAAGGATGGGCATCAGTCTTGGTGACTCCATTAAGATCTCTATAGTCCACACAGAATCTCAATTCTTTGGATTCTGCCTTTGGTACTAACACAACTGGGCTAGACCATGGACTAGTAGAGGGCTCTATTACCCCGAGGTTGAGCATCTTGCTGACCTCTCCTTTGATGTGGGTTCTTACATTCTCTGACATTCGGTATCCTCTGCTTTTTACTGGCAGACAGTCACCAGTGAGTATATCATGCTGACCCCAAGGGGTCAAGCCTGGTGAAAGTGAGAACAGGGAGGCAAACTGATTTAACATAGATTTGCACTCCTCTTGTTGCGCAGGTGTCAGATTTGAAGAGAGATTAACTCCTTCAATCTTTTCATCAAAAGGTAAGCCTCTGAGGAGATCAGGGAGAGGTTCACTCTCTTCTTCCTCTTCTGCTGAAGCTAGAAGCAAGGCTCCTATTTCAGGTCTGGAGACATATGCTTTTAGTCTGTTGGTGTGGAAGACTCTGGGAGCCTCCTTTGGATTGCCCAACCAGATAGTTCACCTCTCCAAGTTTTCCCACAACCTTGAAGGGTCCCATCCATTTGTCTTGCAAGGCCCTCTGCCTTGTTGGAATCATAACAAGATCTAGCTGGTCTTGAGTGAACTCAACCATGTTAGCCTTTTGATCATGCCAATGCTTGACCAAAGCTTGACCAGCCTTCAAGTTATCACTAGCTTGGGCCATCATCTGTGACATTCGCCTCCGGAGTCCTATCACGTAGTCAGTCACTCTGACTGGCTTGGGGATAGGAGCACGCTCCAACCCCTCCTTAATCAGGGCCAATGGACCTCTGACTGGATGGCCATAAAGACGTTCAAGAGCACTATAACCTACCCCCTCCTGAGGAAATTCTCTATAAGCAAATAGGAGGCATGACAGTAGAAGGTCCCACTTTCTTTTAAGGGGTTCCTGTAAAGCACCTATCATGCTCTTCATTGTTCCATTAAACCTTTCAACCAATCCATTTGTCTGTGGGTGGTAGGCGGTAGAGAACTTGTAGGTAACTCCACAGTTTTTCCACATGGCTTTCATGTAGTGTGACATATAATTTGACCCCCTGTCAGAGATTACCTCCTTAGGAAACCCAACCCTGGTAAAAATACCAAGGAGGGACTTAGCCACAGGCTGAGCCGTAACAGCCCTCATAGGAATTGCCTTAGGGTACCTAGTAACATGGTCTACTACAACAAGGATAAACCTGTTGCCTGAGGAGGTTGGGGGATCAAGGGGACCAACAATGTCAATCCCTACCTCCTCACTACTGCGAGGGGCACTAAAGGTACCACATTCTTGGAACCACTCTTACCAGAAGTTTGGCAAGTGTGACAGCTCTTGCAGAACTTATCTACCTCAGCCCCCATCTTTGGCCAATAAAAGTAGAGTGAGAGCCTTTCCTTGGTCTTCTTGAAGCTCAAGTGACCAGCCAAAGGAATCTCATGAGCTAGCTGCAAGAACTGGAGTCTGTTTTCTTGAGGGACTACAAGTGGCTTGTAGTCTCCAGGTGCAGACTCAGTCTGTTCACTGCAGAAGAGGCCATCTTCCCAGTGCAACCTATACTTCCCAGGCTCTTGCCCATCAGCCTGAGAAGCTGCCTGGTGGTGGAGACCTTCCAGAGTTGGACATTCTCTTTGTCCCTTACGAAAAGCTGACCTGCTGGGTCCACCTTCTGCCAGTAAAGACTGCAGCTCAGGATGGTCAGCAGGGTCCAGATCTCTAATATGTTCTTGGCCTCCAACTAGCTCTTCTTCAGAGTCTAGTTCAACCACACAGGGTTGTACCTCCCTCTCAAACTCAGCTGGAGGTGGAGTTACAGGTGTAACTTTGGACAACCTAGGGGAAGTCCTTTTTGGAAGCACTGGAGTGCTTGCTGCTGGTTTCCTTCTAGAAACCTTGGGTTTCCCCTTTGCTTCTGGTTGTTCCGCTATAGTAGTAAGTAGCTCCAGTGGAGTAGGAGTGATTTCTTCTTCCAACATCTCCTTAGGAGAACCTCTCAAGGTTTTCACCCTTGCAGGTCTGGTTAGTTCCTGTAACCTTTTACTAGGAGGTCCGGGGGTATGTGACACAACTCCAAGAGTTTGTAGGTCATTTCCCAACAGAACCCTTCCTGGTACCTCACATTGTACACTGACCAGTATCTTCACAGTTATATCATTGCACTGGATGAGAACTGGTAACTGGGGACACATCTGCACAGACCCTCCAGCTAACTTGGTGAGGCATTTGGGTGCCCTAGCAACAACCTCCTCTGCCTTGAAAAAAGATGAATCCACCACAGTTATGCTGGCCCCAGTGTCCCTAATCGCAGTAGTCTACTGACCATTCACCTGGAAACTGTCCTTATAATACTCTTTAGTATTATCTGGGATAGAATTATAGACATCTAAATTCTGTTGTTCCCACAACCCCAGGGACACTAAAGAAACACTGGCTGAGACTCCAGTGGGATCATCAGCCAGTAGTAGAAAGTTTCCACTTGTCATTGGTACTTCCTCCACTGGAGCGAAGGCTAGGGAGACAGTGTGGACCCCTGAAGGTTTACCCTTACGTCTGGGATCCCCTTTCACATGGTCAGTAGCCTTACAAACATAGCATGTTCCAAATGCTTTCTGGAATGGTGGCTTGTTCTGACCAGAAGGTACACTAGCCTGATTTGGTTTCCCATGTGGCTTACCCTTATGGTGCTGTTTGGGGCCCTCTTTGTAATTGGAATTTTTTTAATTATATTTGGAGGCCTTTTTAGGCTGTTTTCCCTCATCCTTTTTCTGAGTTACCCCAGAATCCTTGTGAGCTGCCCTGTTGGCAACCCACAAGTCAGCAGCCTTAGCTAGCTTCTTGGAATCTATTTCCTTTGAATCAGCCAAGTGCTGTCTGAGCTCAGGAGAGCAGGCATCATAAATTGACTCCAACAAAACAAGATTTCTCATTCCCTCATAAGTGTTCACTCTATAACCCTTAATCCATCACCTCTAAGTTTTTCAAACTTCACTCACCCAGGTAGCCCAAGGGGTACCATCATGCTTTTTGAGGGTCCTAAATCTCTTAAGGTACTGGGAAGGGGTCTTCCCACATCTAGCTATTAAAGCTAGCTTCACACATTCATAGTCCATCCTATCCACCTCCCCCAACTCCATTACCACATCAGATGCAACAGGGGGGAGCCTAGAGAACAACCAAGGAAGCAACTGATTACCTGTGATGTCCTGGAGCCCGTGATTATATTCAAACAGAGCCAACCAATCCAACGCATCCAATTTTGGTTCATACATACCCACAATCTCTTTAGGCATTCAGGGTCTTTTGGGACTGGAACTCCTAGAGGATCCGGGGAGAGAAGTATTTCCAACATACAATTTCTTCATCTCTAGCTCATGCTTGAGCTCCATTTCTCTGAGCCTTAGTTCTTGGTGCTTTTGTTCAGATTGGGCACTAATTCTTTTGAACCTTAATTCAAGTCTCATTTTTTCCAGCTCAATGAATGTAGGATTTAGTGTGGGACCTGACAAAGGTCCAGTAGACACAGGCTGAGGTGCTAGAGCAGGCAGAGGCCAAGTGGGAACAGTTACATTAGTTTCCCCTTCCTCTTCTAACTCTACAACAATACTATCATTACTTTGATTCATATCATCCTCATGAGTGTGGTTTCCATTTGCTGGGGATGTAGGCTCCACTGAACCACTACCCAGACTTTGATTCTCTAACAATCTTTCTATAAGTTCCATTTTCTTGCCTTTTACAAGAAGATCCTTATGTCTACAAAGAACTCTTAAACAATTAGCAGTTTTTGCAGAAAGGGACTCCTGGCTGTAACTTTCCATAGGTGACTTGTTAAAAAAATAGCTTTTACAGTGCTAAGCTTTGTGGTTAGTTGCACTAAAGTATCAGAAGCACTCTAAAATGTATACTCAATACAAATCCCACCGCTGTATCCAGTGTTAGGCAGAATCCTGTGCAGTTCCCTTACGGAATACTGCAAAAAGATTAAGACTACAGAAGTAAGCAGTAAACCCAATTGGTAGCAGTGTGCACCACCCAGATTTACCTGGTAGCTGTGGCTGAGCAGTCAGACCTCTCTCAAGAAGAGTAGGTCAGTATATAGAGTATACACAATAGGGCTACAAACACAGTAGAGCACACAAACACTGAACAGTGCTTTGTATAAAAAGTATATAATTATTTATTTAACACACACTTTCTCCAGCATTGGATCTTTCATGGATTCACATGCTTTGAATATTCCCCGTCGTCAGGCTGGGAATCCCCGGTACATTATATATACCCTTTCCCGTAGGAAAACTTTTTCGACGCTTATGCGTCCTATCCACCTCGTTTTGTATCATGCGTGCCCGTGCCGTCAGGACGTCATGATATAAATACAGGCCCCGCCCCCGCGCTCCCTCAGATTTCAACCGTCTTTCAAAGCAGTGGGATCTTCGTGTTACTACTAGTGATAACTAGATTGTTTTTTTTTGTCTGTTTCGCGTAAGCGAAGTTCAAATCTGGAGAATTATGTCTGGAAAGGCGTTATTTCGCCCATGTGCAACCTGTGGCCTCAAAAAGGTTTATGAAGGAGACGGCCACATGGACTGTATCTACTGTCTCCACCCGCACCACACGGCGGATACATGTGAGATATGCCAGGGTTTCTCCCAAAAAACCCTTAAGGACCGTAAAAGAAGGCTGGTCGACTGGCTTAATGACGGAGCGGGTGCCTACCCGGCTTCGGAAGTTGGCTCCACGGCCTCCAGGAGCAAGTCGGAGCCTCCATCGAAGAAGGTGCGGCCAGCAGAAATTCGCCCTGAGGACAAGCATAAGGGGAAACATGCTGGATCCTCCTCATCTCATAAAAAGCCCTCCTCCTCCTCATCATCTAAGACGGAGAGGCTGGCGCTGTCTAAATCCTCCTCAGGGGACCGTCCCAGGTCTTCCGTGAGTCGAGAAGCTTCAGCCGGGAAGTCGGCATCAAAATCGACAACGAAGTCTAAAGGCTCGACGACGACGACTTCCTCGTCGACCTCGGTGTCATTGACGATGCCTATTACCGTTCAAGCAGCAGCGGTTGGGATTCCTTCGTCGACGGAAACTCAGTCTATGGCTTGGCTGCCTGAGGTCTATGACCCGATCCCCCCTGAGGTCTTACTGCAGCCAGACACGGCCTGCTCGGCGGAAGGGGAAGGTGACATGGTTCTGCAGCCATTGGATTTAGGCTTACGGCCTTCCACGTCGACGACGACGGCGACGAGTGCGAGCGGGGGTATGGTACCTATATCATCCACGTTGCTGAACCCCCAGACAGTTTTGTCTCTGGATGTGCTTAATACTCTTCAGAAGCTACTACAGCGGCTGGATACCCAGTTCCCTCAACCTGGGACGTCATCGTCACTTCTGTCTGTACCTTCCGTCGACGAGCAAACTTGTACGGCTCGCTCGTCGACGAATCACCCATCGGCTCCCCAGGCGGTAAAAGATCGTCCTCGAGCTCAGGAGGAGGGTGAGTTGTCGGAGTCCGACTCTATACATGATGACTCTGGGTCAGACATCTCCCTGTCACCGTCGAGGGACCCGACATGGAATTCGGATGTAGAATTGGAGTCTACGAGGAGCCAGACACAGCCATCTCCCCCTGATGATGTGGGAGCCTTCCATGCAATGATGGGGAAAGCGTGTTCCGAATTCGGCTTGATTCCTGAGGAGCAGAGGAAAGACTGTTTCCTTTTTGACCATATGGGTCAAAGGAGAAAATCGGTATTTGCCATCCCAATCCTTGACCACGTGTGGCAAGAAGGTCTCAAAACGATGCGCCATCCGTTCTCGGAACCAGCCATAAAGGGACGGATCGAGAAAAAGTTTAAAGCTCCGGAGTCCACTCCAAAATGTCTAACATCACAGCCTTTGTCTGACTCGGTGGTGTCGGCGGCAGCAGCTAGGAAGGCCAGGGTCCAGCAAAAATGTTCAACGCCACCGGAAAGCGAGGCTAGGAGGCAGGACGCATTTGGAAAGAAGGTGCTCTCGGTCGGAGCGACGACAGTAAGAGCAGCCAATTCCTTAGCGATCGTGTCACGATATGATAGGGAAATGTGGCACAAATTAGCCCCTATCCTAGAACACCTGCCAGACGAACACCGAAAAGCAGCTATGTTACTGGTGCGGGACGGCGAGGAGGCCTCGAACCACGCTATTAATATCGCAGTGGACCTAGCAGAGTCTGGTTTCAAACAAATCAACCATGGAGTAGTGCTTCGTCGACAAGCGTGGCTCAAATGTACTACTTTCCGTCCTGAAGTACAGTACAAAGTCCTGGACATGCCATGCGAAGGGGAGCACCTGTTTGGCGAAAAGGTTGATGAAGCGCTGAAAGGGATGAAAGAAGACACGGATACTGCTAGGTCCCTCGGCGCCCTTCAAACGGGTAGAAATTTTCGCTCTTTTCGCCCTTTCAGAGGTGCTTCTGGAAACTCCCGCTTTGGAGCCTCGAGGGACCGTGGATTTAACAGGCCCTCGTACTCTTCACAAGGGTTCAGACGAGCGTCCCAGTCGGCACGTGGAAGCAGGGACTATCAAGCCTCCAGGCGGCGAGGCTCAGGTCCGTCGTCAACGAAGAACAAGCAAACCAGCAACCAATGACGGCCTTCGGAACGTCCTGGGGGGTCGAGTCTCTCATCACTTCGACCGATGGAAATGCATCACCAAAGATCGATGGGTCCTAGACACGATTCGCATGGGTCATGCGCTGCAATTCAAAGACAAGCCTCCGCGTCTTCCTCCTTTATTCTCGACACAGCCCCACCTCCAAATCCTACGACAAGAGGCGGAGCTTATGTTGCGAAAAGGGGCGGTAGAGAGAGTTCCTGTGGCACAGGAAGGCCAAGGAGTTTATTCCAGGTTCTTTGTTGTCAAAAAGCCAAACGGCAAATGGAGGCCCATTCTCGACCTGAGGGTACTCAACAAGTGGCTAAAGAGCCAAAAATTCAAAATGCTAAAACTCCAAGAGGTTATCAGATCGGTGCAACCCATGGACTATCTCTCTTCACTAGACCTTCAGGATGCTTATTTTCACATCCCAATACGCCCACGACACAGGAGATATTTAAGATTCGTCGTCGGGAGAAAGCATTTTCAGTTCAAGGTCCTCCCGTTCGGGCTCAAGTCCTCCCCCAGGACGTTCACCAAGTGCTTGGCCCCTATAGCGGCCCATTTAAGGAAGGATGGTCATCATGTCTATCCATATCTAGACGACTGGCTAATCAGAGGGTCATCCAAGGAACAAACACGAGACAGTCTACGAGCCACAATGTCCATCTTACAGGAACTGGGCTTCGCAATAAACTTCAACAAGTCCTCAGTAGAGCCTTCGAGGACCTTGGTCTTTCTAGGAGCGGAGTTTCATACGCACACAAGCCTGGTGAAACCATCCAGCGAAAGAATTCAGAAACTTCAAAACAAGGCGTCGGAATGGAGCGGCGGTACCAGAGTCTCTGTGCGCAAGTACATGTCCCTGCTAGGGACCATGTCGTCCTGCATTCCGTTAATAAACAACTGCCGTCTGTTTATGAGGCCTTGCCAGGAATTTCTAGCGGACCGTTGGGCACAGAGCAGAGGTCGCTGGTCCGACAGACTGGTCGTCGACGAACAACTAGTTCAAGCACTCGGCTGGTGGAAAGTGTCTACTCACCTAACGAGAGGGATGCCTCTACTGGAACCAGAGTTCCAAAAGACGGTGGTGACGGATGCATCGCTGAGCGGATGGGGAGCTCATCTGGATATGTTACAGGTACAAGGCCAGTGGTCTTTGCAGGAGTCCTCCCTGCATATCAACCTGCTAGAACTGAGAGCAGTGCGATGGGCTCTGAAGTCTTTTCTTCCGCAACTGAGGGACTCGGTGGTGCGTGTCATGACGGACAACACCACTACGATGTTCTACTTGAGGAAACAAGGAGGGACACGTTCCAGGTCCCTATCGACAGAGGCACAGAAAATCTGGCATTGGGCCCTTCAACACAACATACAAATCTTAGCATTTCACCTACCAGGAGTGAAAAACGTGGAAGCCGATGCCCTCAGCAGAGAAATGAACGAAGTTCACGAATGGGTGCTGAACGACCAACAACTTCAACAAGTATTCAAGGAATGGGGACACCCTTCCATAGACCTGTTTGCAACGAAGAACAACAAGAAATGCCATCAGTACGCAAGCAGATGGCCTCAGCAGGGCTCACTGGGGGATGCGTTCTCATTCCCATGGACGAACAAATTCCTGTACGCATTTCCTCCTTTTCCCCTTGTCAGGAGGACGTTGCAATGGATCCTCAGGTACCCATGTCGGGTAATTCTGGTGGCCCCATACTGGGCCAGACAAGTGTGGTTTTCAGACCTACTACACTTAGCGGCGGCGGAACCGATGAGATTCCAGAAGACCCCCGACCTTCTGTCTCGACAGGAGGGTGTCGTTTGGCATCACGACCCGGACAGCCTCAAGTTGACGGCCTGGCTCCTGACTTCGCCGAATTTGGTCGGCTAACGATTCCGGAGGACTGTCGACGTATCCTGCAAGCGGCAAGAGCACCTTCCACAAACGCCTCATACGCGTACAAATGGAAAAGGTTCTGTCAATGGTGTGAGGATCAACCAGGTTTGGCCCCGCAATCGATTAGGCCGGAACAGCTCCTTCCATACTTGCTGTTATTAGCTCAAATGGGCCTGTCGGTGTCGTCAATAAAAGTACACCTAGCAGCCATTTCCAGGTTTACTCGTCGACGGCACTCGGCACCATTGTTCAGCGACCGCCTGATTAAGCACTTCCTTAAAGGCCTCTTTCGGAGTTTCCCTCCAGAGAAGAAATTTCCACCGGAGTGGAGCCTCAATCTGATCTTAACGTCTCTTATGAAACCTCCGTTTGAGCCAATGTCATCATCGTCTCTGAAGTTTCTGTCGTGGAAATTGGCCTTCCTGGTGGCCATCACTTCAGCCCGACGTATCTCAGAAGTTCAGGCTCTAATGGTGGACCCACCATACTTACGATTTTTCAAGACCAAGGTAGTCCTAGCCACTAACCCACAGTTCATACCAAAAGCTCCTTCGGTGTTTCATAAACACTCTTCTATCGTGTTGCCTACGTTTTTTCCGGAGCCATGCTCGGGAGCGGAGCGCATGCTACACACATTGGATGTAAAAAGGGCTCTCAAGTTTTATCTTCATCGTACGCAACCGTTCAGAGAAACGAGACAGCTGTTTGTGGCCTATGGGTTGGGTGCTAGAGGAAAAGCCATTTCAAAGCAAGGACTTTCAAGATGGGTGTCATCTACCATCTCGTACTGCCATTCCAAGGCAGGGAAGCCTCTTCTACGACGGCCAAGAGCTCATTCAACTAGAGCAGCGGCATCGTCGACGGCACTGTGGGCCGGAGTCCCTCTAGGGGACATCTGCATGGCGGCTACCTGGGCGACTACACACACCTTTACCCGCCATTACTGCCTGTCGCAGCAACATGCCGAAGACACCCGGATGGGACAGGCGGTGCTTCGACACCTATTCCAGTAAGGTAAGCCCCGGCTGCGGGGTTGCATCCTGTGGAATTTATGACTGTATGTGGTCCGTTTTTTCCCTATGTAAACTATTACTGATGTATACATAATCTTAGGGAACGGCCTTTTGCGAAGAAAGTATATGGGTTTGCATGCACACCTCCTCTTGGGGGTAGTACTGCTATGTAATCTATTCAAAGCATGTGAATCCATGAAAGATCCAATGCTGGAGAAGGGAATAGTTTCTTACCTGTAACTCCATTTCTCCAGCATTGGTATCTTTCATGGATTCACATGCGCCCACCTGCCTCCCCTGATCATGCAAACCGGTTCCCCCACTACTTTGGGGGCCGAAATCTGAGGGAGCGCGGGGGCGGGGCCTGTATTTATATCATGACGTCCTGACGGCACGGGCACGCATGATACAAAACGAGGTGGATAGGACGCATAAGCGTCGAAAAAGTTTTCCTACGGGAAAGGGTATATATAATGTACCGGGGATTCCCAGCCTGACGACGGGGAATATTCAAAGCATGTGAATCCATGAAAGATACCAATGCTGGAGAAATGGAGTTACAGGTAAGAAACTATTCCCTTAGGCAATATACTAGCATTCCAAATCAAAAGCAAGTTAAAACACAGTCAGGTAAAGTATACACACCTCCCTTGATAACTATTAGGCGAGTCAGAGTTAAAACACCACGATTTGTTAAAACAGATGTGAGCGCGTAACCTGATGGCACTCCAATAGTTCAGTTAAAGGGAGAGAAAAATGCAGAGCATAGAAATAAAACAGGTCCCAACACTTTTACGAGTTCTCAGCAAGGGAATAAAGGCAGTATATACTGTAGAGCCAAAGTTCATAGGCCAGGCCCACTTTAAATGGAGCAAAGTGAAATGTGCCCAGGATCACACGGTTGCAGAATGTTCAAAAGAGGTTAGGGCGATTCAAGAAGGTAAAGTTAGAAGGTCTGGGGCCAAACCAGTTGGAAAGCCAAGGATTTAAGGGTCACCTTGGGCAAACCGAA